>NW_026622763.1:1145549-1516098 GCF_023065955.2 Ursus arctos | reverse complement strand
ATTTTCGGGTTTTTTTGGTTTTGGGGGTTTTTTTGTTTTTGTTTTTTGTTTTTTTTGTAGCTGGTCTGTGATGTCTTTTAGCTTGAACGAAGTTTTGTTTAGAGAAAACATTTCTTCCTTTATCTGTATAGTCACACAGATTATAGTTTTAAGGGTGGGGGAGGGGCATAGGAAGAAGGAGACCGAGAATCTCAAGCGGACTCCATGCTGAGCACAGACCTGTCACAGAGCTTGATCTCACAAGCTTCAGGTCATGACCTGAGCCCAGATCAAGAGTAGGACGCTTAACTGACCGAGCCACACAGATGCCCCTCTTAGTAGATCTTATTAGGAGTGTATCAAATCTATTAGTCTATAATTTATAGAGAAATCAACTTTTGGCTGTTTAATACTTTTATTGACTATTTAGTGTTCCATAGATTTTAAATTTTAATTTCTGCTCTTTATGTTTTTCTTCCATTTTCTTAGAATTGATATTATCTAACTCCTTTAGAATAATCATTTTTAGCCTTTCTTTTTTTGTATATATACATTTAATGTAATACCTTCTGTCTAAACAATTTTGCCTGCCTCTGCAGGCAATACTAGATTTTTAAAAAATTGTAATTCAGTTCAAAATATTGTCTGTGGATTATTTAGTAATATATAGCTTTACTGTATAACGCTTGATCTGTGGATTATTTAGTAATATATAGCTTTATTTTCAAATATAAGGACATATTCTAGTCATCTTTTATGACTGAATTCCAGTTTAACTACATTGTGATCAAAGGACTTTCTGAATTATCTAGTACTTTAACATTTGTTGAGATTTTCTTTTTACTCCAGTCTATATAAAATTTTTTTACAATACTCTTTGATAAATGTTCATGTGAATGTCAAGAGAATCTGTGCTTTCATCTATTTTGTTCTGCAGCACTTCATATATATCAATTAGGTAAATATCTTAATAACTTCTATAGATCTTCTATGTGCTTATTGAATTTTTTTCCTGCTTGGACTTAGTTATGAGAAATGTGTGTTAAAATCTTCTTCATTGTGGATTTTTGCACTCCACCTTTTATTTTTGCCACTTTGTTCTGTATATATTTGGAACTTAAATTGTTGGATGCACACAATTTTAGAATTATTAAATCTTCTTGGTAGATTGACCTTTTTCATTATGAAATGTTTTTCTTCTATTTATTTTTTTGCTCTCTCTTTATTTCTAGTGATACTTCTTGCCTTAAAACATTCCCTATTTGACATTGGCATAACTACATAAGACTTCTTTTGGATACTGCTGAAATAACATGTTTTTCCATTCTTTAGTTTTTTTAGCACTTTTACTCTTTTCTGTATTTATTTCTAGGAGTATTTTCCTTCTTCTTGAAGACTTCCTTTTAGTATCTATCTACTACTAGTGAATTCTCTTCACTATAATTTTGTGGACATGTCTTTATCTCACCCTTACTTTGAAGGATATTCTCAGTGGGCATAGAATTATATATTTTAAATTATTTTGTTTAAAATAATTGCCATTTTTTTAAAAAAATTTCTATTAAGAATTCCACTGTCAGTCTTATTTTTAGTCTTTTGGGTTGCAGTTAAGAAATACACCCTTCCTATAACACTAACTTGACTACTAAGATAAGGAAAAACTGAAAAGCGGGAAAAGTTCATAGTGAGGAAAAAAAACAACTATAAGGGGAAGAAACACCATAGAAAATAATTTATTAGACAATTAAGTGACACTTACTTTGACCAAAGTTTGTAGACTGGCTGGAATTTGATTATTAGCGGTCAGATGAAAACAAGTAATGCTCCACTCTTTGTCAGAATACCTTCCAGAATGTCCTTTAGTAGAACCTGGATGTTACATGAAACTAATTGCCACAAATGAGGTTATAGTTTTAGTAAAATCCAGCATGGATGTAAATTTTGACTCGTACTCCAAACCTAAAATGAAAGTAGAACTATGTTAATAACAGTCATATTTGATGAAAATAATTAATTCACTTATTCATTGATCAATATCATATACCAATGAGGTGACAAAAGTTAATTTTCTTTCATTATAATTCACTTGATATATTTTGTTAAAGATATTTATAATATCAGTCAATAAAAATAAATACTGACTTTCAGTGAAGACACGATGCAGACATGGGTATTACATGAGAACATAAACCCTATGAGACTGTGAACTTTGTGTATCTTGTTCTCTGTGGTATCTCTTGCACTGAGATTAAGGTTTATTTCATAGTGCTCAAAAATATGTGTTGAGGGTGCAGGAATGCATTACACAGGTGATGGGGATTAAGACATGCCCTGGGGATAAGCACCAGGTGTTGTATGTAAGTGTTGACTCACTAAATTGTACACCTGAAACTAATATTACACCGTATGTTAACTGGAATTTCAATAAAAATTTAAAAAATATATATGTGTTGAACAAATGGATCAGTTTTTCTCTAAAAGTTGACTTAAAAACATCTTAAGGGTGATGATAATAAGCAGTATAATCTAGTTGGAGAGGCATCTAACGGAAGTCTGTAAACATCAATCTCTTATTCACTCTAAACACATAGTCCAGATAGTATTTACAAATGAGGCAAATCTTGAATGTCCCCTGAGATTGGCTCCCTCACTATTTTTAGGGGATACTGAAGTTACCACGTAGTGTGATCTGAGATGTCTTCAGGCCTAGTTTGCTCTAAAAATTATTAACACCTTTCAATGGTATAAACCACCTCTTGAAACTTTGAACTCTTCATCGTTTGCAGCACTTCTGGCGAGGCTACCAAGCTCTGTATATATTCAGTATGTTTTGATGGTAACAATAGTTTGAAAAGAAAAATATGGAAAATAACTACATATATTTGGGTGAGAAAGATAACTCCAAGTTTAGACATATGAGACAGGCCTACGTTTCTCACCAATAGCATTTCATGATTGTCTACAGTTCCTGCCTGGCTTGAAGATCTTTAATGTAAAATACTTATTTGGTTAGATAGTGGTGAGGCTCTTGCCTCCAGACTTATTTAGCAACTACCATAACTTTTACTCTCTTAGCATATTATTAGATTCTATGAGTGGTATAAAAAGTGCATAACACAGTCTGTTTTTATGACCATCACAATTTTGTTTTCTGCAAGGAAAAAATAGAGATATCTGCATTTGCTTGAACATGTATTAGAAATTCTGAAACCTCATATTAGAAGTCTGAAACTTCATAGTGGGATTATATATTTGAGGTCTAAATCTTGACTTAACTTTCCTAAAGATATCCATGGTTGGCAAAGCTGGGAAGTTGTGTTATGTAAAACCTTCCTGGTCTACTACTTCTGGGTTAAATTGAGAGTGTTATCACCCATCCTTGGAAAGAGAAAAGTTTCCTTCCCCACCCCCCCCCCGGAAAAACCGGATTACTTTAACCTTTACAAATGTAAAATAATGCCACCTAAAGGAGCTCCACTGATACAAAACAGAATTAGCATGCAGAATCTACTTTCATGTGAAAAACAGAGCAAAGAAACTATAGTCTACGTCCTTCACCACTACTTCCCTGGAATAATGGAAAGATCACGGCCTTTTGAATGAGATAAATCTGGATTTGAGTCATGTTTGTGAATTAGCACAGGTTTCTTAGTTTCTCACCTACAAAATGGCCTTAATAATGTCGCCACAGAGCATTCTTGTGAAGATTAAATAAGAGAATGCATGTGAAAGCTCTCAGCAATTAGATTTTCAGTAAAAATGAAGTCTAGTCTTCTGTTGTTCTTATAGTTGTTTCCACAGAGTTTAACAGAAATTGTCTTTCATTTCATACATTAGCTTTGTCTTTCTATTGGGTTAACATATAATTGAGGAAATGGCCAAGAGTTACGTGGAAAAAAATCACTAATCATCAGGGAAATGCAAATCAAAACCACAATGAGATATTACTTCACATCTGTTAGAATGGCTGTCATCAAAAAGAAAAGAGGTAACAAGTGTTGGTGAGGATGTGGAGGAAAGGGAAGCCCCCCATACACTGTTGGCAGGAATGTAAATCGGTTCAAACACTATGGGAAACAGTTTAGAGTTTCCTCAAAAAACTAGAAATAGAACTACCATATGATCCAGCAATTCCACTTCTGGCATGCAGCCAAAGGAAATGAAATCTCTATCTTAAAGAGATATTTGCACTCCTGTGTTCATAGCATCCTTATTTACAATAACCAAGATATAGAAACAGCCTAGAGCAATGAGAGATGAATGGATAGAAAAATAGCAAATATACATATATATTTATATATTCCATATATATTCCATATAAATAGATGAATGGATAGAAAAATAGCAAATATACATATATATGGAATATATATATATATATATACACATATATATGGAATATATATATATTCCATATAAATTGATCAATGTGGAATATTATGCAAACATAAAAAGGAAAGAAATCTGGCCATGTATGACAACCTATATGGACTTTGAGGACATTATGCTAAGTAAAATAAATCAGACAGGGAAAAACAAATACTCATATGTGTAATCTGAAAAAGCCAAATTCAGAATCAGAGAACAGAATGGTGGTTGCCACAGGATGGGAAATGGGAAGAGTTGGTCAAGGAGTACAGACTTCTAGTTATAAGATTAATAAATTCTGGGCATCTAATGATAATTACAGTTAGCAATACTGTGTTATACACTTCAAAGTGGCTAAGAGAGTAGATCTTAAGTGTTCTCACCACAAAAACAAAATGGTAATTATGTGAGATAATGGAGGTGTTAACTAACTTTATTATAGTAGTCATTTCACAAAATATGTGTTCAAATAATCACCTTGTACATCTTAACCTTATACAATGTTATATGTCAATTATATCTCAATACAGTTGGAAAAAATACAATAATAAGGTCTTAGTCTTCTCCTTAGTACCAGTTTTCAGTCAGTTATAACACTGTGGTCTGGAAATACTACTCACCAGTTTGAGAAATAGACTGGTTCTCTCATTGTTTCATTTATGCCTATCTGCCTATCTGCCTATCTATCTATAATCTATCTATCTATCCATCCATCCCAGATCTTCTATACCTGATATGGATACAAGTGAACTTCAATATTTCTGTATTTATTGTTAAATTTGGTATTTTATTCCTTAAATACTTGAACAAAATTATCGTAAGTGCTATATAAATAGTAGATGCCATTATTATAGCTCAATCAGTAATTAATTTTACAATAATTCATTCAAAAAATTATAGGAGAAAAGATATAAATTTCTTCTGAAAACATGGTTAAAATCAAAATTCAAGTTCTAGGCTGATAAAATTCTTAGTAGTAACAATAAAGCTGACAATACTTACTCAACCAGAAAAGTAGTTGACTTATCCCAATCTTACTCAAAGATTTCTGTTAGGTGACTTTAAATATCTCTTCTCACATACAAAAATGTGTACCTCATTTAATTGAGATAAAGATGCTTTCAATTTCCATTTATAAAATAATGGCCCTAAAGACTTTAAAACAAATAGTTAACACCAGTATGATTTATGGTGGGGATTTCAACAAAACTCCATCACAGATAAAGGTCAAAGCGATAAACTTATATTCCTAATGACAGAGAGTTCCAGAAACAGAGGTAAATCGAAGGTCTGTATACATAATCATGGAATGATAATGTACTAGAGAACACCTGCATTATAACTCTGGCAGAAACCCTGCATCCTAAATGGCTAAGCAGGGAGCAGAGAATGAAAAGATGTTGATCACAACATAGTTACCAACACTCCCTTCACTGCCCCCCCCCCACCAAAAAAAGGAGTAATCCAGATTTATCAGGCAGTCATGGACATTTTTTTAAAAGGAAGTTTTTTTTGTTTTTTGTTTTTAATTTATTTATATTGCATTTTCTTTTAATTTCTGGAAGGATGAATGCACTTACAATAAGTTTTAGCAAACGTATATGATATTTGTAATTCTGTCTTCTTTGTGTAGACCACTCATTATACACATTGGCATTGCCCAGGTGTGTCTTCTTCCCTTGACTACTTGTTTTTCCCATTCTGTGGATTTAACTATCACTTTAGCCGTGTGTGTGTGTGTGTGTGTGTGTGTGTGTGTGTGTGTGTCTATACATACAGATATAGAATATATCAGAATCCAGTGTCTCTGTAAGGTATCATTCACAATGTTGGATATAATCCCATATTATTAGCTATACAAAGAAACCTTAAAATGTAACTAATACTCAGAATAAAAGGCAATCAATGAACAACTCTATAAATATACTAAAAACCACTAAATTATAGACTTTAAATGATAAATTCTATCATATGAGTAATTTCTCAAACTATTTCAGCAATAACAAGCAATCACTGGGGTTTCTGAGATGATCCATATGTAATTAGCAGACAAGATTTTAAAAGCATTTATAATAACTAGGCTCAGTATGTAAATTAAAATACACACATAATGATTAAACACATAAATCTTAGCAGATAAACTGAAATGTTCATTGAAGAACCAAATGGAAATTCTAGAAAAAAGTATAGATACATAGATCTTATGTATATGTATACTCCATGTACTTATATCTACATTTATAACTATCTATAGTAAAGTTTTCAACCATAATCATTCTCTACTTGAGACTTCTGTAATAGATACAAGGGTCCAATGGCCATCTTCACTTTGTCTCATATGCACCTTGAAGTCAACACATTTAAAACTGAGCTTAACATCTTGTCTAAAACTCCACCTTCTGTATACCTCCACAGAAACAACAGATTCCACCCATCCCATCCAATATGGAAACTGAGATTTACCTTTGAACTCACATTTTTCTTCTCCACTCACATCTAAACAATCACCCAGTGCACACAGATTTTACTTTCTTAGTTTCCCTTTTCTTTCTTCTGCATCACTACTAGATCTATCATGGGTAATTGGGGGGAAAATCTCCTTTGTTCTCTTCTGCCTCTGGTCTTATTTCTTTAAATCCATTCTCTAAACAAAGCATAGTTACAAACTGAAATATAACTAGGGGCGCCTGGGTGGCGCAGTCGTTAAGCGTCTGCCTTCGGCTCAGGGCGTGATCCCGGAGTTATGGGATCGAGCCCCACGTCAGGCTCCTCTGCTATGAGCCTGCTTCTTCCTCTCCCACTCCCCCTGCTTGTGTTCCCTCTCTTGCTGGCTGTCACTATCTCTGTCGAATAAATAAATAAAATATTTAAAAAAAAAGAAAAGAAATATAACTATACTACGGTTATGATCAGGTATTTTCAATGACTCTACATATCCTTTGAATTAACTCCAATCTTCCTATATTATGTGCAAAAGAGAAGATACTTCCACATCCCCTTCTTCAACTGGAAGAAAAAGATGGGAAAGGGAAATTTTAACTTTAAATCAACTAGGAATCTTGACTATTTTATGGGACTGGGCATTTTAATAATTGACTGAAGGAACTGACTGGAAAAATCATGAGGGAAACCCCATCTGAGTTTCAGCTGGAGAAAAGAGAAATGATTAGCCTCATCAAATGAATATAAAGAATAATAAGAGGAGGATCAGGGTCATGTATACTTTCATTCCAAGGAGGATGGATTTGATACACTAGTTATATGTGCAATTTTTTATACTCGATACAAGCTCTGTACTTCATGTTCATTTAAAAAAAGAGAAAGAAAAGCTTTATCCTTAGTTTAGAATGCCCTATCTCGGGGGCGCCTGGGTAGCGCAGTCGTTAAAGCGTCTGCCTTCGGCTCAGGGCGTGATCCTGGCGATCCGGGATCGAGTCCCACATCAGGCTCCTCCGCTGGGAGCCTGCTTCTTCCTCTCCCACTCCCCCTGCTGTGTTCCCTCTCTCGCTGGCTGTCTCTCTGTCACATAAATAAATAAAATCTTAAAAAAAAAAAAAATGCCCTATCTCCTCCTTCTGCCTTACTTGAATAATTACTCTTCATTCTTTAAAACACAACTGGTGATTTTACTTAGCAATTCCTGATTATTCAAATCTTAGTTTGTATTCTGCATCCTTGTTCCCATCATACCCCTTGATCTACACATGCCATCATCCTTACAGTATTGGATTTTGACCATGTGTTTTGGTTCTGACTATTCCATGAATTCTTTAAAGCCAGAGAATATGGCCCATTCATCTTTGTGTTTTCAAAACTGCAAACTGGACCTGAAATATTAGGTTATCGATAAATAAATGAAATGATGTTGCAGAGAAGGAGAGACAAATGGAACTATCAACAACAATAGAGAAGTAAGTATGATTATTTTTGAGAGGGGATGAAGAACTCCATCTGGGGAAGTTCATACTGGAATGGCAAAAGGTCGTTTTTAAAAATAGAGCTTCCTACAGACCTAATAAGCACTAGTTGAAGTTAAAACAGCACAAAAAGCTAGTTAGCACAATATCATTGGGATGCTTTGAAATTGCACTATCTTTAGATACAGGAATCTGAACTGGAAATTCTGGGAGTTACAAAAAATAGAAGGTATGGTCCCTTCACTCCTTAACATCTCTGTAACCATGCACCACCTTTGGGGAATAATCATCTTCTGAGAAGATCCATCTGATGACTGAGATACAGAGAATACAAGTGATTCTCTCAATTGCTTAATAACGAAACTAAGACAAAACAAAAAACCTATCTTCTCTAAGGAAAATAACCCAATGCTTTGTGTGAGAGAAAAGAGAACTAAGGAATGATTTAGCTATAGAAAACACAAGTATGATGATTATTTCAGTTCCTCTCAGAAGAAAGGAATGTCTTATGATACCACATACAGAAAACCCAAAAGACTACCAAAAATCTATTGGACTAATAAAGGAATTCAGTAAGATCACAGGATATAAAAATAAATATACAAAAATCCATTACATTTCTATACACAATAAAGCAGCAGAAAGAGAGATTGAGAAAATAATCCCATTTACAATTGCACCAAAAATAATAAAATATCTAGAACTAGGGACCCCTGGGTGGCTCAGTCAGTTAAGCGTCTGTCTTTGGCTCAGGTCGTGATCCCAGGGTCCTGGGATGGAGGCCCACATCGGGCTTCTTGCTCAGTGAGGAGCCTGCTTCTCCCTCTACTTCTGCTCCTCCCCCTTGTTTGTGCTCTCTCTCTGGCAAATAAATAAGTAAATCTTTAAAAAATATATCTAGGAATAAACTTAACCAAAGTGACGAAAGTCTATACTCTGAAAACTAGAAAACATTGATAAAAGATATCAAAGACAACACAAACGGAAAGATATTCCATGTTCATGAATTGGAAGGACAAATATTGTTTAAATGTCCATACTACCCAAAGAAATCTACACATTAAATGCAAACCCTATAAAAATACCAACAGCATTTTTTACAGATGTAGAACAAACCAACCTAAAATTTGTATGGAACCACAAAAGACCCTGAATAGCCAAAGCAATCATGAAAAAGAAAAACAAAGAGGAAGTATCACAATCCCAGATTTCAAGTTATACTACAAAATTGTAGTAGTCAAAACAGTATGGTATCAGCATAAAAATAAACACACAGATCAATGGAACAGAATAGAGAGCCCAGAAATAAACCTGTAATTATATGGTCAATTAATCTTTGACAAAGGAGGCAAGAATATGCAAAGGGTAAAAGAGAGTCTCTTCAACAAATGATGTTGGGAAATCTCTATGCAAAAGAATGAAACTGGACCACTTTTTTACTTGGTACACAAAAATAAACTCAAAATGGGTTAAAGACCTAAATGTGAAACCTGAAACATAAAAATTCTAGAAGAAAGCACAAGCAGTGATTTCTCTAACACTGGCCATAGCAACATTTTCTAGATATTTCTCCTAAGGCAAGGGAAATAAAAGCAAAAATAAACTATTGGAACTACATCAAAATGAAATGCAAAGGAAATGACCAACAAAACTAAAAGACAATCTAATGACTGGGAGAAGGTATTTACAAATGACATAATCAACAAAGGGCTAGTATCCAAAATATATAAAGAACTGATACAACTCAACACCAAAAAAACAAATAATCCAATTAAAAATGGGCAGAAGACATGGGAGGTTACTCAAAAAATTAAAAATAGAACTACCATATGATGCAGTAATACAAAACCACCAATTCAGCTAGATATATGTACCCCTATGTTTATTGCAGCATTATTTACAATAGCCAAATATCCTAAAGTGTCCAACACTAGATGAATAGATAAAGAAATGGGATATATATACAATGGAATATTACTCAGCCATAGAAAAGAATGAAATCTTGCCATTTGCAACATGAATGGATCTAGAGAGTATAATGCTAAGTGCAATAAGTCAGACAGAGAAAGACAAATACCATATGATTTCACCCATATGTGGAATTTAAGAAACAAAACAAAGGAAAAAAGTAACTAACCAAAAACAGACTCTTAACTACAGGGAACAAACTGATGGTTATCAGAAGGGAGTTGGGTGGGGGGATGTGTGAAATAGGTGACAAGGATTAAGAGTACATTTATCACAATGAGCACTGAGTAATGTATGGAATTGTTGAATCACTATATTGTACACCTGAAACTAATATAACACTGTATGTTAACTATATTGAATTAAAATAGAATAAAATAAAAAGTCACTTTCATATTAAAAGAAAGGGGATTTCTTAACATGGGTTTTAACTATTTTTTTAACTTTATTTTTATTTTTTTAAAAGATTTTATTTATTTGAGAGAGAGTGAGAGAGAGAGAAAGAGAGAACATGAGCAGCGGGAGTGGGAGAGGGTGAAGCAGACTCCCTGATGAGCAGAGAGACTGATGCAGGGCTCGATCCTGGGACTCCAGGATCATGACCTGAGCTTAAAGCAGATGCTTAACCAACTGAGCCACCCAGGTGCCCCTTAACTATTTCTTTTGAAAAAACTCTACAAAAAAAAAACCTATTACCTTTTCACCTAATATAAAAAAGTGAAAAATTACCATATAAATAAAATTAGGTGCATATGTTTCTATTTTCTTTTGAAAATATATCCCAGGGTAGAAAATGTTGCTTTAATAATGTTATGACTATCTATCATCTATCTATCTATCATCTTTGTGTATGTATGCACACACATTATATATCAAGGATTATCCCTTTTTTAAAAATTTTCTTATGCTACCCTTTAGTTACTTATTTTGAACATTAAGATACTAAATTTTTAAGAACTTCTTTTAATGAAAAGTTTCAAGTTTATTAATTTAGTTTTTCTAATAAAAATGAAGAAAACAAGGCATTTTACAGAACTGACTATAATCACTGTTATATAGCCAATGGAAGGGAAAGGGGACAAAAAAAATATCTTATGGAGTTAACAATGGTTAATTAGTATTTCATGTTAAAGTAAAGGCATTCAATTTAGGGGCGCCTGGGTGGCACAGCGGTTAAGCGTCTGCCTTCGGCTCAGGGCGTGATCCCAGCGTTATGGGATCGAGCCCCACATCAGGCTCCTCCGCTATGAGCCTGCTTCTTCCTCTCCCACTCCCCCTGCTTGTGTTCCCTCTCTCGCTGGCTGTCTCTATCCTGTCGAATAAATAAATAAAATCTTTAAAAAAAAAAAAAGTAAAGGCATTCAATTTAAAATAATATTAAATGGCTCAAGTGGCATAAAAATGCTCCCAAGTTTGAGTAACAAAATCTAACAGATTGATTAGAGTTGGTTTGGGTCTTCAGAGTTCAACTCTAGAGGCCTTGTCTCTGCCACCTTACTTTTACAATGACATTTTCAGTGCACAGTGATTACTCATTGGGTTTTCCTTTCCCTCTGAATGGTTTATGGCAACAGGAGTCATCGGCCATGAAATTGCAGGAGGTCTCCGAATAAATACTATCATTGACTGAAGGGAAACAGCTGCACACATTTGTAAAGATTTCTATAACACTTAATGTAAAACAAGGCATCACACTGGACCTGGCGAGGTGGTTCTCCTCCTTCTTCTTCCCCTCCTCCTCCTTCTTCTAATGGAAATATCCTGATTTAGGCAGGCAAAGGCTGGATATGTTTTCTTAAGTGAAAAGCAATGGAGACATCCTGGAACTGCTGCAAAGATTAAGCCCCATTCATATAAACACCCATTTCCTATTCCTTAAAGTAAAAAAAAAAAAAAAAGCTATAAATTAACTTACTGAAGAAAACCACAGGCAAGTATATGCATATACATATATGCACATATATCTGCATATTTAATTTACCTATTGGAAATCTTTTCCCCATTTAAATTCAAACAAGTCCCTTAATGAGTCTTCATCTGTCCCTTCATTTGTTCATTTGTCATGAGTCCCCAGAAATGAAAGACTCCATTTTATGAATGAAGATAAAATGTTCCTTAAATAGTGAATCTTTCTTAATAAAAGGAGAATTCAGGTTAAAGCAAGGGGGATAATCAGTACTTGAGGGCCTTGGGTTATTTTTTCTAAAGTTTTAATTCATTTATATCTTCACTAAAAAGAAAAATGTAAATTAATCTCTGGGTTACCATTTAGCACACAAGTGAGTTCTAAGATATTATCTGAGGGAATTAAGACAGCCGAAATTATCCTGATATAAGAGAAAATCAATAGTATTCAGTAATGTGTAATTGCATTTTATTTTAGTGAATGTTAGAATAACGACATATACGTGTTAAACCACAAGCATCTTATGGGCTTTAAAATATGTGGTTAGGGGATTTTCCAGCTGCCACATATCCTGCCAGATGCTTCGGGTTTTTGGGCTATTCCACAGATTTGGAATGAAGAAACTTGCTCTGCAGAAGTGCCAGGGCCTGCATTCAGATGCTTTCCTCCAGCCACGGAGCTGCCTGCAGTTCCCGCCCTCAGGATCTCTGCCCATCAACAACTTTGCCTCGAGTTTCAATGTGCTGATCATAATAACAAAGACGAGGAGAGCTACTTTCAGTCACATGAATTTAGAGCTGAAGAGCTCTAATTTTTTTTTTTTTTGGCGTGGTTATTCAGATGAAATTGTATAACACGGTAATGAAACTTACAAGGTTAAAAATTAAAGGCCAAAATAACATTTAAATAGGATGTGAAACACACAGCATAATCATAAAGCGGTAGACTAGTTTCCAAAAGTCACTACAGAACACTAATCTCATAAACTTATAATGAGTACTATGTATATAAAGATATGTGTGCATAATAAAAGCTTAGATATCTTTGACGCAAACATTTGTTATATAAATAACCTTCTCAGCAAACATGTGCAGAGGGATATTTTGAAACTCACAACACTTGTCAAGGGGAAATTAATTTCCACTTGAAATAAGGTAATGTGAATGTCAAAAATGCCCTTTGGAAGTTTAATCACAAAACAAAAGATCATGCCTAAGGAGTAAATTTACATACAAAAAAATGATCTATCACATGGCCTAAATGTTGCTTTATTGCAACCCAGTTTAGTAAGTAATCTAGCTGTGTGATCTTGGGTGAGTCAGTTTCAGTGTGCGCATATAAATAACTGACTTGTGAGGGTACAGTGAGGCATGTATTCAACAATCATAAAAATAACAAAGCAAGTCCATGATACCTTATTTTAAAAATTGTAAGATATCTTTATATCCATACATCTATATGTATAGACAGGAGTTATTTACATAACTAATGATGGCTATACTTTCCTATTTCCATCTTAAACACAAGTATACATGTACTTATAAAAAATTTAATTTTTAGATTTGATAATAGTTTATAATATTATGAAATATTCTTCATATCAAAGGAAGAAAAGTCCTATAGGATCATCTCTTCCAAGAGTAATAACAAGAGGCAGATTTGTTCAAAATTTTAAAATGACTGTTGAAAAATGTTGAAAAGCTATCAGAGAATTTTTTTAATGATTTTTTATTATATTATGTTAGTCACCATACAGTACATCCCCGGTTTCCGATGTAAGGCTCAATGATTCATTAGTTGTGTATAACACTCAGTGCACCATGCAATACGTGCCCTCCTTATTACCCATCACCAGTCTATCCCATTCCCCCACGCCCCCTCCCCTCTGAGGCCCTCAGTTTCTTTCTCCTAGTCCATAGTCTCTCATGTTTCATTCCCCCTTCTGGTTACCCCCCCTTTCTTTATCCCTTTCTTCTCCTACCAATCTTCCTAGTTTTTATGTTCCATAGATGAGAGAAATCATATGATAGAGTCTTTCTCTGCTTGACTTATTTCACTTAGCATTATCTCCTCCAGTGCCGTCCATGTTGTAGCAAATGTTGAGAACTCGTTCTTTCTGATAGCTGAGTAATATTCCATTGTATATATGGACCACAACTTCTTAATCCAGTCGTCTGTTGAAGGGCATCTCGGCTCCTTCCACGATTTAGCTATTGTGGACATTGCTGCTATGAACATTGGGGTGCATATGGCCCTTCTCTTCACTACGTCTGTATCTTTGGGGTAAACACCCAGTAATGCAATGGCTGGATCATAGGGAAGCTCAATTTTTAACATTTTAAGGGACCTCCACACTGTTTTCCAGAGTGGCTGTACCAAGTTATATTCCCACCAACAGTGTGGGAGGGATCCCCTTTCTCCACATCCTCTCCAACAATTGTTGTTTCTTGCCTTGTCTATTTTTGCCATTCTAACTGGCGTAAGGTGGTATCTCAGTGAAGTTTTGATTTGAATTTCCTTGATGGCTAATGATTTTGAACATTTTTTCATGTGTCTGTTAGCCATTTGTATGTCTTCATTGAAAAAGTGTCTGTTCATATCTTCTGCCCATTTTTTGATTTATTTGTTTCTCGTGTATTGAGTTTGAGAAGTTCTTTGTAGATCTTGGATACCAGTCCTTTATCTGTAGTGTCATTTGCAAATATCTTCTCCCATTCCGTGGGCTGCCTCTTAGTTTTTCTGACTGTTTCCTTGGCTGTGCATAAACTTTTAATCTTTTTTTTTTTTTAAGATTTTATTTATTTATTCGACAGAGATAGAGACAGCCAGCGAGAGAGGGAACACAAGCAGGGGAAGTGGGAGAGGAAGAAGCAGGCTCATAGCAGAGGAGCCTGATGTGGGGCTCGATCCCATAACGCCGGGATCACGCCCTGAGCTGAAGGCAGACGCTTAACCGCTGTGCCACCCAGGCGCCCCAGAAACTTTTAATATTGATGAAGTCCCATAAATTCATTTTATCTTTTGTTTCTCTTGCCTTTGGGGATGTATCATGAAAAAGGTTGCTTTGGCCGATGTCGTAGAGGTTGCTGCCTATGTTCTCCTCTAGAATTTTGATGGATTCCTGTTTCACATTGAGGTCTTTCATCCATTTGGAGTTTATTTTTGTGTATGGTGTGAGAGAGTGGTCAAGTTTCATTCTTTTGCATGTGGCTGTCCAATTTTCCCAGCACCATTTATTGAAGAGACTGTCTTTTTCCCACCGGATGTTTTTTCCTGCTTTATCAAATATTAGTTGCCCAAAGAGCTGAGGGTCCATTTCTGGGCTCTCTATTCTGTTCCATTGGTCTATGTGTCTGTTTTTGTGCCAGTACCATGCTATCTTTGTGATCACAGCTTTGTAGTACAGCTCGAAATCCGGCATTGTGATGCCCCCAGCTTTGTTTTTCCTTTTCAACAGTTCCTTGGAGATTCGGGGCCTTTTGTGGATCCATACAAATTTAAGGACTATTTGTTCCAGTTCTTTGAAAAATGTCATCAGTATTTTGATCGGGATAGCATTGAAAGAGTAGATTGCTCTGGGTAGCATGGACATTTTAACTATGTTAATTCTTCCGATCCATGAGCACGGAATATCTTTCCATCTTTTTATGTCTTCCTCAATGTCTTTCAAGAGGGATTTATAGTTTCTAGAATATAGGTCCCTTACGTCTCTGGTTAAGTTAATTCCAAGGTAACGTGTGGTTTTTGGTGCTATTGTAAATGGGATGGATTCCCTAATTTCTCTTTCTTCGGTCTCGCTATTCGTGTACAGAAATGCAACTGATTTCTGAGCATTGATTTTGTATCCCGCCACGTTTCTGAATTACTCTATAACTTCTAATGGTTTGGGAGCAGCTTCTTTGGGGTTTTGCACATAGAGTAACATGTCATCTGTGAAGAGAGACATTTTGACTTCTTCTTTGCCGATTTGAATACCTTTGATCCCTTTTTGTCGTCTGATTGCTGTTGCAAGGACTTCTAGTACTATGTTGAATAATAGTGGCGAGAGTGGGCATCGTTGTCGAGTTCCTGATCTTAAAGGGAAGGCTTTCAGCTTTTCCCCATTGAGAATAATATTTGCAGTAGGCTTTTCATAGATGGCTTTTATGAGATTGAGAAATGTACCCTCTATTCCTATACTCTGAAGGGTTTTAATCAGGAAAGGATGTTGTATTTTGTCAAATGCTTTTTCGGCATCGATTGAGAGGATCATATGGTTCCTGAGTCTTTTCTTGTTGATATGATGTATCACGCTGATGGATTTGCGAATATTGAACAACGCTTGCATCCCAGGTATGAATCCCACTTGATCGTGGTGGATAATCCTTTTAATGAACTGTTGGATTCTATTAGTAAGTATCTTGTTGAGGATTTTGGCGTCCATATTCATTAGGGAAATCGGTCTGTAATTCTCCTTTTTGAGGGGGTCTTTGCCTGGTTTGGGGATCAAGGTAATATTGGCCTCATAGAATGAGTTTGGTAGCTCTCCTTCTGTTTCTATTTTTTGAAATAGCTTTAGGAGAATAGGTATTATTTCTTCTTTGAAAGTTTGGTAGAATTCCCCAGGAAAACCGTCCGGGCCTGGAGTTCTGTTATTTGGAAGGTTGTTTATCACTGACTCAATTTCTTCATCATTAATTGGTCTGTTTAAGAAATCAATTTCTTCCTGTTTCAATCTTGGTAGTTCATAGGTTTCCAGGAAGGATTCCATCTCTTCCGGATTGCTTAGTTTATTGGCATATAGCTGTTGATAAAAATTTCTAATAATCCTTCCAATTTCAATGGTGTTCGTCGTGACCTCTCCTTTTTCATTCATAATTTTAGTAATCTGGGTCCTTTCTCTTTTCTTTTGGATAAGTCTTGCCAGTGGTCTGTCAATTTTATTGATTCTCTCAAAGCTTCTAGTCCTGTTGATCTGCTCTACTGTACTTCTGGTTTCTGCTTGATTGATTTCAGCTCTAATTTTGGTCAACTGCTTCCTCGTGCGTGGATTAGGCCTGTCCCTCTGTTGCTGTTCCAGCTTCTTGAGGTGAGAATATAAAAACTGCATTTTAGATTTTTCTATTCTTTTGAGTGAGGCTTGGATGGCTATGTATTTCCCCCTTAGGACTGCCTTTGCAGTATCCCATAGGTTTGGGACTGTTGTATATTCATTCTCATTGGTCTCCATAAATTGTTTGATTTTTGATTTCCTGGTTTATCGAGTCATTCCTGAGCAGGATGGTTCTTAGTCTCCAAGTGTTTGAGTTTCTCCCAAATTTTTCCTTGTGGTTGAGTTCCAATTTCAGAGCATTGTGGTCTGAGAATATGCACGGGATAATTTCAATCTTTTGGTATCGGTTGAGGCCTGTTTTGTGTCCCAGAACATGGTCTATTCTTGAGAATGTTCCATGGGCATTAGAATAGAATGAGTATTCTTTGATTCTGGGGTGTAGTGTTCTCTATATATCTATGGGGTCCAACTCGTCGAGTATGGCATTCAAAGCCTTTGATTCTTTGCTTAGTTTTTGCCAGGGTGTTCTGTCTATTTCTGATAGTGGAGTGTTGAGGTCCCCTACTATTAATGTATTTTTATTTATATGTCTCTTTATTCTGGTTAAGAGTTGCTTCTGTATCTTGCTGCTCCCCTGTTGGGGGCATATATATTTATAATTGTCATATCCACTTGTTGAATACTTCCTTTAAGAATAATATAGTGCCCTTCTGCATCTCTAACTATAGTCTGTAGTTTAAAATCCAATTTATCTGATATGAGAATTGCTACCCCAGCTTTCTTTTGAGGTCCATTTGCGAGAAAGATGGTACGCCATCCCCTTACTCTCCGTCTGAATGCATCTTTGGGTTCAAAATGAGTCTCTTGTAGACAGCAAATGGATGGGTCATTTCTTTTTATCCAATCTGCAACCCTGTGGTGTTGTAAGGGAGAATTTAAGCCATTAACATTAAGACTGAGTACTGAGAGATATGATTTTAATGATGCCATGTTGCCAGTAAAGTCTTTGTTTGTATCGGCTGTGACTTTCTGTTCTGTATCACTCTTGGGGCCTTTTTACTTTTATAGAACCCCCCGTAATATCTCCTGTAGGGCTGGTTTCATGGTTACAAAATTGGTTAGTGACTGGCGATTCTGAAATGTCTTTATTTCTCCATCAATTCTGAATGACAGCCTTGCTGGATAAAGGATCCTTGGCTGCATGTTTTTCTCTGAAAGAGTTTAAATATGTTCCCCCAACCCTTTCTCTCATTCCAGGTCTGTGTAGACAGGTCTGACGTAATTTTGATGCCTTTGCCTTGGTACGTGAGAAATTTCTTTGCCCTGGCCGCTTTCAATACTGTATCCTTGGATCTCATATTTGCGAAATGCACTATGACGTGATGTGGCGTAGGTTTGTCGTGGTTGAGCTTGGGAGGGGTCCTCTCTGCCTCTTGGACACGAATGTTTGTTTCCCTTGCTAGATTAGGGAAGTTTTCAGCTACAATTTGTTCAAATATCTCTTCTGGACCTCTGTTTTTCTCCACCCCCTCGGGGATGCGGATGATTCTAACATTGGATCGTTTCATTGAGTCAGTAATCTCCCATAACCAAATTCGTGGGCTTAAATTTTTTTAAGAGAAGCTTCTATTTTGTTTTTTTCCTCTATTAACCCATCCTCCAATTCACTAACCCGTTCCTCTGCTTCTGTGACCCTGGCCGTCAGAGCCTCTAGTTTTGCCTGCATTTGGCTCATGGAATTTTTAATTTCTGCCAGATTTGCTCTCATTTCTGTCCTTAGGGATTCTATATTCTCAGTAACCTTTTTGTTAATAGTTTTTTCAATTCTACTCATCATTTTGACCATCGTTACTCTGAATTCCATTTCTGATACTTTGGTTACATCCATATCCATTATTTCTGTGGCAGAGGCCACAGACTCACTGTCTTTTCATTGCTGGGGGGGGCTTCTCCTTCTTGTCATTCTGATGAGGAGAGGTTGCGGGGTTGTCCAGAGCCCAAATTATTGACTGGGTCCCAGGCCGTGCCCCTTGTTTTATAGGGATCTTAGGGATGTGGGCTTCTTCTTTAAAGATTTTATTTATTTATTTATGTGGCAGCCAACCAGCAAGAGAGGGAACAGAAGCAGGGGAGTGGGAGAGGAAGAAGCAGGCTCCCAGCAGAGGAGCCCGATGAGGGACTCCTTTCCGGAACGCTGGGATCACGCCCTAAGCCAAAGACAGGCGCTGAATGATTGCGCCACCCAGGCGCCCAGGTTGTGGGCTTCTTGATTTTTCGGCCTGCCTTCTGTGGTCTGGGGGAGGGGCCTGCCACGCCGAGACTCAGGCAACCCTGTTTGGGTAGAGTCTCCGTGTCCTCTGTGAGGGGGGATGGGGATGGGCACTCTCTGAGCTGGTATTTCCAGGCTTTTGTTCTCTGGCGGCTTTCCCTGGCGGTTTGCTATGCCTTTTCTGAGAGTCAGAGCAGCCGGCCGAATTTCAGCCTCTGTCACAGAACAGAGGGATTGCGGCCCGTTCTCTACTAATGTTCTGGCCACTTTAACTCTGTTACTGTTGGTGCTGCTCAACCCTGCAGTGTCCTGGGATGTGCGCCCCACACCCAGCGTCCCAGCCCTCACTTCCCGGGCTGGCGTGTCTCTGTCCTTTGTGTTTCTAACGCCGCAAGCCGCCAGCCGCCCCATGCGCGCTCCAGAAGCTCCTGGTCTCAGTCTGGTTCCAGCGAGCGCACGGGGATTCCGGTGTTCCGTGAGATGCCTGGTGGCGCGCGAACCCGGCTCACGGTCTCAGTCTGCTGTTTTGCGGGTGCCGTCCGCCCGGCGTCGGAATACGGCGGCTCCCTCCCCCTTCCATTTATCTTCCGATATCTGTGCACGGTTTCACGGCACCCCGCTTCGTACCTCAATACTCAGCGCCGGAGATGTTCATTTGTAGAGATCCAGATGCATCTTCCTGCGTCTCAGGCTGGTTCCGTGGTTGTTTAGGCTGGTCTAGTACCTATCCAGCTCGACTCGGGGACCGGCTGAAAAAGGTGTCTCCTACTCCTTCGCCATCTTTGACCTCTCAGAACTTCTAAAACCTGAGTTTGGATGAGCTGTTCCCTTTTGTGTGCTCGGTCTTGCTAGGTATAAATTAGAACTGCAACTTTTGTTCTGCAATTCCTCAGAGTGGATGAGAATATAGGTTCAGATTTTTAATAAATCCTAGAAGCCTTCTTGGAGGTTCATTTCCTTCCAACTTAATGGTCCTTTGTTATTCGGTGTCTTTTCTTTTCCAATTTTCAAGCTATGCCCAGACTCGTCTGCTCTGGGATCTGGCACATCCGTGTGACCAAAACTAATCATCATCCCATTGATTAGTGGAGGTAGGCATGTGACCCAGGTGTTCCCAATGCCACGGGAGGTTTGCTGAGGAAGCAGGATGCTGACTCCGGATTCCTGGGATTGAATGCTGGTATTCTTCCATTAAATGGAAATAGTAATGCTGTTATCAGTGAGAGTTTCCAGTGAGGTCATCTGGGTCAGATATGCAGAGCACCAATCAGGAAGGGGTCAAAGAACATTTCCAGTTTCCTTACAGGTCCCAGAAAGAGAAGGCCTCTTTTAAGTTTTTGATGGTTTCTTTTGCCGTGTGGAAGATTTCAGTTTGATGTTGTTCCACTTGTTTATTTTTGCTTTTGTTGCCTTTGCATTTGGTGTCCCATCTGAAGACTCTTTGCCAAAACCAATGTCGAGAGACTTAGTACCTGTGTCTTCTTGGAGGTTTATGGATTCGGGTCTTATGTTCAAATCATTCATCCATTAAAAATTTTGTGTGTGGTGTAAGAAAGTGACCCAGTTATATTCTTCTGCATTTAGTGTCCAGTTTGCCTGTTACCGCTCACTGAAGAGACAGTCCTTCCCTCATGGCATATCTTCTGCTGCTGTGTCGTAAGTTAGGGTCATCTACGTGTGGGTAAGTTTCTGAGCTTTCTGTTCTGTTCCACTGACCTGGTGTCTGCGTTTCTGCCAGTACCATCCTGTTTTGATGACAACAGCTTTGTAATCTAGCTTGAAATCCAGGAGTGTGTTGACTGCACCTTTCTTTCTCCAGGTTGCTTTGGGTATTCGGGGTCTTTTGTGATTCCATACAAGTTTGAGGACTGTTTTCTATTTCCTCGAATAATGCCACTGGAATTCAGATGGGGATTTCATCACATCTGTCGATTGCTTTGGGTACGATGGACATGTTCACATAATTAACTCTTCCAGTTAAGGAGCATGGCGTATGCCTCCATTTGTTTGTGTTGCCTTCCAAATCTTTGACCCATACATTCTGCCCCCCTCGACACACATGTTTTTCATTTCTTTTCTGCCGTGTGTTGAGTGTACTATGTCTTTCTCATTGTTGGTTACTTTTATTCCTAGATTTTTTTTTGGATGCAATTGTAAATGGCATTGCTTTTTTAATTTCTCTTTGCGAAAGTGTGTCATCCGTATACAGAAATGCAAGAGGTTGGGTCATCTGGGTGGCTCCATAGGTGAAGCGTCTGCCTTCTGCTCAGGTCATGATCCCAGAGTTCTGGGATCGAGCCCCGTGTTGGGCTCCCCGCTTAGCGAGGGTCTGCTTCTCCGTCTTTCTGACACTCCCCCGGCTCGTGCTTTTTCTCTTCCTGTCAAATAAATAAATAAAATCTGAAAAAAAATAAAGACAACAGGTCTCTGTATATTGACTTTATATCCTGCAGCTTTCTTGAATTTGTTTATTCTAACAGTTTTTTTTGTGTGTGTGTGGAATCTTTTGGGATTTCATGTCATTTGCAAATAGTGACCGTTTTCCTGTATGGATTTCATATCTTTCTCTTTTTTTAAAATGATGTTAGTCACCCTACAGTACTTCATTTGTTTTTGATGTAGTGTTCCAGGATTCATTGTTTGCATATAACACCTAGTGCTCATTATGACACGTGCCCTCCTTAATACCCATCACCAGGATAACCCATTCCCCTACCCCTCCCTTTCTGCAACCTTCAGTTTGTTTCCCAGTGTCAATAGTCTCTCATGGTTCATCTCCCCCTCTCATTCCCCACCTTCACTTTTCCCTTCCTTCTCCTAATGTCCTCCATGCTATTCCTTCCATTCCACATAGGAGTGAAACGATATGATAATTGTCTTTCTCTGCTTGACTTAATTTCACTTAGCATAATCCCCTCCTGGTCCATCCACGTTGGTGCAAATGGTGGGTATTCATCCTTTCTGATGACTGAGTAATATTCCATTGTATAGATGAACCACATCTTCTTTGTCCATTCATCTGCTGAAGGACATCTTGGCTCCTTCCACAGTTTGGCTATTAGGGACATTGCTGCTATGAACATTGGGATACAGGTGCCCCTTCTTTTCATTACTCTGTGTCTATGGGGTAAATACCCAGTAGTGCAATTGGTGGGTCGTAGGATAGCTCTGTGTTCAACGTCTTGAGGAATCTCCATATTGTTTTCAAAAGTGGCTGTACCAGCTTGAATTCTCACGAGTAGTGTTAGAGGGCTCCCCTTTCTCCACATCCTCTCTGACTTTTTTTTATTTCCTGTCTTGTTAATTTCTTTTCAAGATTTTATTTATTTATTCCACAGAGATAGAGACAGCCAGCGAGAGAGGGAACACAAGCAGGGGGAGTGGGAGAGGAAGAAGCAGGCTCATAGCGGAGGAGCCTGATGTGGGGCTCCATCCCATGATGCCGGGATCACGCCCTGAGCCGAAGGCAGACGCTTAACCGCTGTGCCACCCAGGTGCCCCCTGCCTTGTTAATTTTAACCATTCTAACTGGTGTAAGGTGGTATCTCATTGTAGTTTTGATTTGTATTTGCCTGATGGCAAGTGATGTGGAGCATTTTTTCATGTGTCTGTTGGCCATTTGTATGTCTTCTCTGGACAAGTATCTCTTTGTGTCTTCTGCCCATTTTTTGGGTGTCGAGTTTGAGGAGTTCTTTATAGATCTTGGATACCAGCCCTTTATCTGTAATATCATTTGCAGATATCTTCTTCGATTCCATAGGTTGCCTTTTTGTTTTGTTGATCGTTTGCTTTGCCGTGCAGAAACTTTTTATCTTGATGAAGTGCCAATAGTTCATTTTTGCTTTTATTTCCTTTGCCTTTAGAGACGTGGCTTGCAAGAAGTTGTTGTGTCCAAGGTTGAAGAGTTCTTTTGATTTTGATATGAGACAGGAATCCATTATCTTTCTTTCCTGATTGCATTCGAGTCCTCTGTCTTTCTTGGTGAGTCTAGCTAAGTTTGTCAGTTTTGTTTATCTTTCCAAAAAAGGCAGCTCTCATTTCCATTGTGTTTTTTTTTTTTTGTCTTTTTAGTCTCTGTTGGATTTATTTATGCATTCCTTTTTGTTATTTCCTTATTTCTACTAATTTGGGGCTTTGTTTGCTGTTTTTTTTTTTCTACTTCTTTACCACAGAAATCAGGTTGTTTATTGGAGAGCATTCTCATGGATTGATGAAGACTTGAATTTCTATGAACGTCCCCCCCCCCGTAGAGCTACTTTTGCTGCATCCCATAAGTTTTTGTAGGTTGTCTTTTTCATCAGTGTCAAGGTACTTCTAATTTTTTTTTGATTTCTTCTCTGACTGTTGGTTGTTCAGTAGCATGTTGTTAAATCTCCACATATTTTTTTAAGATTATTTAAGTATCTGGCAGAGAGTGAGACAGCGAGAGAGGGAACGCAAGCAGGGGGGTGGGAGAGGGAGAAGCGGGCTTCCCACTGAGCAAGGAGCCTAATTCGGGGCTAGATCCCAGGCTCCTGGGATCACGACCTGAGCTGAAGGCAGATCCTTAATGACTGAGCCACCCAGGCCCCCTAATCTCCACCTGTTTTTGACTGTCCCATTTTTTTCTTGAGACTGATTTCTAGTTTCATATCATTGTGGTTGGACAAGATTTGTAGCAGAAGGTGAAGAGAGCATTCAGATGAAAGGTTTGTTTCCTGGAGGGTTTTCTGAGGGCAGACCATGAGTTCCGTGGGGACGGAGGAAGGTTTTGTGAGACGGGGGGTGGGGTTAGCCCTTGTTAGAATTACTGACTACTACCATGCAGGCTGTGTGCTACCGTTCACACCGTAGTCCTGATGGGCTTGTACTTCATTAGAAATATTTTCTAGGAGGTGTAGGCATAGGCTTCTCTAAAAGAAAGGTGCCATGTGGGTTCATGGCATGACCCCAGGTCAGCAACCAGGATGTATGGTATTGTGGGGGATCAGAACCAGGCTTTCTGTGGGAAGTGACGGAAATAGGGTATGGTGAGCTCCATGACCTCATAGGTGAGGTCCCGAGTGACCCACTGGGTGTTGGGTTCCGTGGATCTGTTTCATCAGGTGCTGTGGAATTCAGGGACACCCTCCTGTCTGTGGATTTGTGTGGAGACAGGTAGACATCAGTGTCTGGCCAGGCACGAGGGTCGCCCTGGACCACCACCAGAGGTGCAGCATGCGGGGGAGCCACTGCTTGGTTTCCACGAAAGCTGACCAGGGTCTGTGACCGTGATTCCTAGCAGCTGCAAGGGGAGAGGAGGCCGGGGGTGGTGCACACTTCCTAGACTTGTGGTCAGGACTAGTCTGGAGCCCACTGAAGTCAGCCACACCTGGCACAGAAGGCCCCCAGTCAGTGTAGCTGTGGGCACTGCTCCCATGGCACTTTTGGGCCGGCTCCATGCTGCCACCTCCTGCTTTTCATCATCATCTTCACGGTCGTGTGCCTCTGCTCTTGCCCCATGGCCTCCGGGGTATTGTCCGTCCTCCATCTGGCCCTCGTCCCTGGTGCCCTGTGCAGTCCGATGCCAGGGTAGCCTTCTCGAGACAAACATCTGGCCCTGATGGAACACTTCCATGGATCTCGTGTGATGCGAGGATGATGTCCTGCCCTGGAAGGGGGCTGCAGGTCCCCAATCAGGAGAGCCATGTCTCCCTTTGCAGCATGGCCTGCCCTCCCCTCAGTCTTCTTCAGGGAAGCTCTCCCCACTTCCTGAGATGACAGCTCTGAACTTAAAAGTGGATGTTATTTTACATATCTCTATGCCTTAGTTCATCCATGGCATGTCTTTCAACGCCGTTAGTGGGTTTTTTTTTTTTTTTTTTTTTTTTTTAGCAGTTCTGAAGGGCTGTCTGCTCAAGGAGGGGATGACCTGGGTGGGGCAGCTTTCCCTCTCATCTCCCTCAGCCTGTCTCTGAGCCCTGGGGCCAGCTGTCCCACTGAGGATTGAGGGACCCGAGCCAGCCCATCCTGAGCCCAGGCTGTGTGTCAGCTGTGTAGACTGATGCGTGTCGGAGCGGTGGGCAGCTGGCATAGGCCAGGGGCAGGCAGTGTCTCCCCATTCCTTCCCTCCCTTCCTCCCAGAGGTAGCTCAGAGCAGCCTTCAACCCCTGCATCTCCAGATCCCTTGACCTATGCCTCCTGTGTTCAGCTGGTGACCTTGGAGTTTCGCATGGATTCTACCTCCCATACCCTCTCCTGTAGCAGTTCCTGGATCAGGGGAGGGGTCGGACCCTTGTCTGATTTTGGTCTTCTTCCTGTCCCGCACCAAGCCCACTCACCTTTGCATCTTCCATGTATGTGCTTGGAAGCAAGTCCATCCACAGGGAACCTATTAGCCAAATGGATCCAGGTAATGAACATTGAAGTAGAGATCCAGGATCCATAATAAACCTGCTCTGAAACCTGTCCCAAAGTCTGTGACTCTCTCACACTGAAACAGAAACAATAATAGCTTTCTGGACTGTGAAGTGACATGTGTCTCTACTTCCAATCTTGAAGGCATAGGTGCTGAGCCTGGACAGAAAAGGACCATGGCTCCCGTGGGCTGGGATCCACAGTAAGAACTCAGTGAAATCTGAATTCGAGGCATAGAATGAATAATTATTGTAGAGTGAATCCTCCCAAGTAGGGCTTATGCACATTGCAGAGGAAAAGCTTTTTCAAAGAGGTTCCTGAAAGAAAAATCTTTTTAAAAAATTTATTTTAATTCCAGTAGAGCTAACATACAGTGTTACATTCGTTTCAGGTGTACAAGAGAGTGATTCAGTAATTCTATATATTACTCAGTGGTCATCCAGAAAAGTGTCCTCTTAATCTGCTTCATCTATTTCACTCATCCCTCTATCCACCTCCTCCTCTCTGGTAACCATCCGTTTGTTCTCTATTGTTAAGAGTTTGTATTTTGCCAGGCCCATACTCAGGCAACCCTGTTTGGGTAAAGTTTCCGTGTCCCCTGCGAGGGGCGATGGGGGTGGGCACGCTGTGAGCCGGTATTTCCAGGCTTTTGTTCCCTGGCGGCTTTCTCTGGCGGTCTGCTGTGCCTCTTCTGAGAGTCAGAGCAGCAGAGGCTGAATTGTCACAGAACAGAGGGATTGCGGCCCATTCTCCACCGATGTTCTGGCCACTTTAACTCCGTTACTGTTGGTGCTGCTCAACCCTGTAGCGTCCCGGGATGTGCGCCCCACACCTGGCGTCCCTGCCCTCACTTCCAGGGCAGGCGCGTCTCTGTCCTTTGTGTTTCTAATGCCGCCAGCCGCCCGCCGCCCCCGCGCGCTCCCGGATCTCCCGGTCTCAGTCTGGATCCCGTGAGCACACCAGGATTCCGGAGTTCTGTGAGAAGCCTGGTGGCGCGCGCACCCGGTTCAGGGTCTCAGTCTGCTGTTTCGTGGGTGCCGACCGCGAGTCCGCCCGCTCCGCCGTGCAGGTGGCCCGCCAACCGCCAGCCGCCCTGCGCGCACTCCAGAAGCTCCCGGTCTCAGTCTGGATCCCGTGAGCACACCGGGATTCAGGAATTCCGTGAGAAGCCTGGTGGCGCGCGCACCCGGTTCAGGGTCTCAGTCTGCTGTTTCGCGGGTGCCGACCGTGAGTCCGCCCGCTCCCCCGTGCAGGTGGCCTGCCAGCTGCCAGCTGCCCCGCATGCGCTCCGGGAGCTCCCGGTCTCAGTCTGGATCCCGTGAGCACACGGGATTCCCGGGTTCCGCGAGATGCCTGGTGGCGCGCGCTCCCGGCTCACCGGTCTCAGTCCGCTCTCTCGCGGGTGCCCTCTGTGAGTCCGCCCGCTCCCCCCCCCCCCCCCCCCGGGCAGGTGGCTGCCGCTTCCCGGCGCCCGAACGCGGCGGCTCCCTCCCCCTTCCGTTTATCTTCCGATATCTGTGCCTGGTTTCACGGCTCCCCGCTTCGTACCTCAATACTCAGCGCTGGAGATGTTCATTTGTAGAGATCCAGATGTATCTTCCTGCGTCTCAGGCTGATTCCGTGGTTGTTTAGGCTGGTCTGGTACCTATCCAGCTCGACTCAGGGGACCTGTGAAAAAGGGGTCCCCTACTCCTCCGCCATCTTAACTCCTCTCTTGTACCTGAAATAGTATTTAAAAACACTCAGCTCAGCCTCTTCTACAAAGTGAGCCAATGCTTATAAACATGGCTAAAATATTCCCTTACCGACGATGACTTCCCAGCCATCGTAGTGTTTAACTGGTATGACTGTGACTTACATTAGTCAACATTTGCAGAGAAAGAACTTAGTGCATCCAGGGGGCACTTCATGTTGAAATTAGTTTGTGACAATGAGCTACTGTGTTTTATACTGTAGTCCAAGGGAATGGTGCCAGACATCTCTAAGGTGTCTAGCAGTTCTACAATTCTGATTTTAAGTGGTCCGTGTGCTTCAGAGATTTGGGCAGGAGAAGGGCAGGAGTCCAGAGACTGTGAACACTTCTGTTACCTGTGCTGACCATGGAGCAGGTAGCCTTCTGTGGGCATCATTTTGATTTCTTGGTACTCTTGTGAAAGGTGCTTTTGTCTCAAATTCCTCCATTTAGGAGCAATTATAATGATAAAAGTAATGTTTATCTTATATCATCTGTGGGCCCTGATCCTGGGCTCCCAGGGAAGCTATCCTTTAACATTTTACCCGGCTCAAAATGACTGGGCAAAACCTCAAAGCATGGGCCCTATTTCTGCCCCAAGCACATGTTGTACATCTGTTTCGAGAAGAAAACAATAACCAAAAATGCCAACATGAAGATAAGAAAAAATAAAGAACCTCTTTGGCTCCCATAAGATTAAAGTCATACTGACATGTACATACTGAAAATGCATGAAATCGTTGCATGTCCTAAAGCCCAAGCCTTGGAGGGTCTGAGAGCCACTGACCTTGCCCAGAACCAGGCACACCCCAGCAGAGAGGGCTGGTGCAGAAAGGGAAGGGGCAGGACGCTGAGGGTGGTCTGCAGCTAGAGGGGTCCCTGGAAGGGGCCAGGTGTGTGTGGGGAGCCCGGCCCACGACCCCCACCCATGCCTGTGCTGGGTGTTGAGTAGAGGAGGCGCCTCTTGGACCCCCTGCACTTTCAGGGTTCCAGGGGCTTGAGGGCGGGTTGCCCGGCATCCAAGGGGCTAGGGCACCACCCTCCCCGGCCAATCACCGCTTGGGGGTGGAGCTACGTCTCTGTGGGCGGTCCCAGAGTTGCAGCGGGTTGCAGACCTGGGGCAGAAGAAGGGGCACTGGGGGAGAGAGAGTTGCCCTGCGGAGGTCCGGGCTGGTGAGTGAGCAGCATGCCCCGGGGTGGGGGTCGGGGGGTAGGGTGCGCCCCAGGTGGGAGGCAGGGTTCTGGAAGGGCACGTGGAGAGGGTTCATTGTGGGGACTCAGGTGAGTTTTCTTTTTCCCTTTAAAGTCTCTTCCGCCCCATGTCCTCAACTGGCCTTATTCCCCATACCCATGAACTCCAGGGCGCCCACTCACCTGAGCTTTTGTGGGATGGGTTGCAGAATTTCAGGGTTTCCCCTGTTCCCCGGGAAGAGTGCGGGTAAGGACCTCACAGAATCCCCACCTTCAGTGGGGTGTCCCCCGGTTCTCTGACACAGTGCAGGTGATGCATCTTGAGCAGTACCCCGAGTTCAGCAGGGTGTGCCCTGGTCCCCCAGGCACAGGTGTGGCAGTAGCAAGCCCCAGAGCCAACCCCCAACTTCAGCATTATGCCCCGTGTGCCCCCCGAGTTAGTGGTAATTGGCTGTTAGAATCATGCAGGAAAATCCTCCAGGTGGGGGCCTGGAGGCGGGCGTAAACCAGACCCCACTCTAGTTGCATTGGGAATAGACGAATTGAGGGTTTCTTTAGAAGAGTAAGTCTGCTTTCCAGAAAAGGCAAGGTCATTGGTCTATTGAAAATGAAGATAATTACTGCTAAACAACAAGTATGTGTTGCCCCTTCGTCCAGAAACCGAAGCAGGTGTGCAGGCTTTAGGTCAGAGGTGCCTTCTTCTCCCCAGCTGACAGCACTTCTCTGCTCTGGCTCCATGAGACCCGAGGTTTTGAACGTCAGCATCTGAGTCAGGGAGGCAGCTTGTCACAGGACGCCAGTGTTCAGAGAAAACACAGCTATTTTGGCATAATGTCCTATCTATGTCAGGACTGGAGGTAAAACCTCTCATTATCCCAAAACCTCCTGGGCTTTTCTCTTTTCTCTAGTTGAGCCACAAAGTAAAATTGAAGTAGCTGTCAGCATTCTGGGTTTGGTGCAAGAATTACTTAGTTTCCCTGCAGGTAGAACTTTGCAGGGGATCACAATTTCTCTGTCCATTTATTGCTTACAAATGTATTTTGACTATCTGTTTCCTAGGAACCCTCTTTTATTAGAAAGGGAAGGTGAGATTCACTCTGTGCCTGTTTGTAACATCTAATTTGTTCCTTCATCTAACAATGTTTATTCAATTGGGCCTAAGATATGGTTGAGTGGCCAGCATCTAGAGTTAGATGGCTTTTTTTCATCTGATACAGACTTGGATGATGTCATTTGACAAAGGTGATGTTTCATCATTGATTAGTTTATTCATCAGAAGAGTTAAAATTAGGGTGGAGGGAAAATTCAAAATTATCCAAATGGGCCTGTTCCTGTTTAAAAGTTGAGCTTGACTTTCTAGTTTTACTATTATCTCGATATTTTGAGGTGCCATATTCTGTCTGTAGTTTCTTTGGTGGTGGAGTCAGAAGGAGAGTCTGGGAATTCTTTTGGATAGTGGCATGCTGGTGGCTTCAAGGGGCTTGGCGTCAGGAGCCTTGGGGTGAATTCTGCAACTGCTTGCCTGACCCTGGGTGCATCTCGCAGAGGTTTTGTTTCCTCTTATGAAATTGCCAGCAGATAATGTTCTGCTTAAAGGGGAACCCTCCCATCCTGTTGGTGGGAATGCAGAGTGGTGCAGACAGTCTGGGAAACAGTGTGGGGGTTCCTCAAAAAGTTAAACATTGAACAACCACATGATCCAGCAATTGCTCTCCTAGGTGCTTACCCAAAAGATACAAAAATGCACATTCGAAGGGGGTACATGCACCATGATGTTTATAGCAACAATGTCCACAGTAGCCAAACTATGGAGAGAATCCCAAAGTCCATGCACTGATGAATGGATAAAGCAGATGTGGGATACGTATGTATATGTATGTATATATATATATGTATATGTATATACATATATGTATATGTATATACATATATATATGTATATACATATATATGTATATATATACATATACATATATATATACATATACATATATATATATACATATACATATATATATATGTATATATATATATATATATACATATATATATATGGGAATATGACCCAGCTTCAAAAAGAATGAAATCTTACCATTTGCAAGGATGTGGATGGATCTAGAGTGTATTAAGCTAAGCAAAATTAGTGAGGAAAGACAAATATCCTATGCTCTCACGCTTGTGGAATTTCAGAAAGAAAACAGATGAACAGAGTTGAGGGGTGATGAGAAAGGCAAACAAGGAAATAGACTCAACCTTGGAGAACAAACTGAGTGCTGCTGCAGGACAGGGGCGTGGGGGGAAGAGTTAAATGGGTGAGGGGTATTAAGGAGGGCGCTTGTGATGAGCACTGGGTACTGTATGCAGGTGAGGAATCACTAAATCCTACCCCTGAAGCGAATATTCCATGGCATGTGAACTAACTGGAATTTAAGTAAAAGAAGAAAGGAAAAAGTGTTCTGCTTCATGAAGAGTGAGGTAAAATTGTAGTGATTTGGGCTGTACTGTTCTATAGATGATAGTTGTAAAACACCCTGTTGTAAGATACACTAGTTTCTTATCACATAAGGAGTCCTCAGAAAGCTGCAATGAAAGATTCAGATCTCAGAGCATGTTCATGTTCCAGTGATATGTTACAGTTTGCACAGGTAGGACAGAAGGAGAGAAAGGCAACAGAAGGGGAAAGTAGGTGTGAACCTTTCATTAGTTAGCATTATATCTTTCTCATGAAAGCCTTGCGCCAGTGTGATTTTGCAAGAAGAGGGGGAATCCGGGAGCTTTGCAGGAGACGGGGGAGTTCCAGGTCTGGGTAAAGCTGACAGGGGTCCCAGAGGAGAGCTGAATGCATTCTGCGGCAGGGTGTGGGCAGGGTGGGCTCCAGGGGTGGCTGTGGGTCTCCTGTGTGAGCGTTGTGACAGGTGAGGGCTGTGTGCAAGTTCCTGGCTGAGGACAAGTGAGGCACAGGTGGAGAGCTGGCAGAAAACCTTTTTCTGGGCCACCAGCCTCACCCAACACACACAGCCTCACCTTCTGTCCCTGTCACTCCAATTCAGACTTCTCAGAAGGCGAGTGAGAACACATCAAGAGCATTCTAAACAGAAGGGAAAGCATGTGCAAAGGCTCTGGGGCAGGAGAATTCCAGATATGTCCAGGAGCAGCAAGAAGGCCCTGTGGCCACAGGGGACAGCTTAGGACATGACCTCAGGGAGGTGACAGAGGGCGACAGAAAGCCATTCCAGGGCTATAACCCCATGAGACCCTGTTTCACTAGGCCATCGTGGCTACAGCGTTGAGAGCAGATGACAGAGGGTTGAAGATGGCAAGGCAGGTCAATGACGAAGCTTTTCCAGGAACTCAGGCACTGTGGACCAGACAGGTGGCCTTGGATGGAGTGGTTAGACCTATTCTGGGTCCATTTTGAAGATGGAGCTCACAGGATTTGCTGATGAGTTAGATATTAGGAGCAGGAGAACGGAGGAATTGGGGTAACTCCCAGCTGTTGTGGGTTGTCCTGATCGAGGGGAAGGAGAGGGTTTCTGGGGTAAGGAGGTAGTCCGTGTTCCGCATGCTGAGGAAGGTGCCTTTCCCGGTGGATCTGCTGAGGTTTGTGTCTGGGAGAACCTTTCACATCTCCTCCTTCAGCAATGCTCAAGTACAAGTATCCCCCAGCTTTTAAACGTTCACAGTAAGACACTTGGCTTTCTTGAAAGAACTACGTTATTACCCAGCTTCAGTGAGAGGAAGAGACCTAAAGAGGATTTCCCTCTTATGAAAAAAGGTGAACAGTGAGAATCGCGTTCAGCATCTGTTTTGGGGAGAAGCACGACAGAGGCGGCGTGCACCCCAACCAGCTCCTTCCGCTGGGAACCGCTCTCCGCATCCAGCCACCAGCACTTTGAATTGTGTCTGTGAGCCTCTGCTGTGCTTTATCTTCATTTATGCTGGGCCTCCGTTAGAAACTTGTGTCCTGAGGCCTAAGAAAAGCCAAAGAGAAGGAATCTTGGAGTCTGAGCACACTGTCCAATTTTTCCGTGTAAATGAATGGTCATTCCTTCTTTACACCATTTCTGCTGTGCAAGGTTTCTCAGAAGCCCTGTACTTTCAAAGAGCAGGGAAACCTATACCCCATGCTGCGGGGTTAGTTTTAGTCTCCATGCTGGACAGAACATTTCATGACTGTCGGATTTTCTCACTCAAACATTGAGACTTGGACCACCTTCACCCGTTTCTACCACCCCATCCCCAAATCTGGCACCTACCAATCTGCTCTCAGTATCTATGCGTTCAGTATTTGTTTATTCCACGTGGAATGTACATGAGAGCATCTGGTATTTGTCTTTCTGTGTCTGAGTTACTTGGCATAAGGCCCCCAAGGTCTGTGTTTCCATGTCTGGTTCTTGTGAATAATGCTGCAGTGAACGCGGGAGTGCATCTGTCTTTTTGAGGCAGTATTTTTGTGTTCTCCAAATCAATACTCAGTAGAGCCATTACTGGGTCATGTGGTAGTTGTATTTATTTTTTCAGGAACCTCCATACCGTTTGTCACAGTGGCTGCACCAATTTCCATTCCCACCAACAGCGCACAGTGTCTCCTCGTCTGCACACCCTTGACCCCACCTGGTGTCTGTCTCTGGGACAATTGCTGTTCCAACAGTTGTGAGGGGATAGCCGATTGTGGGTTTGACTGATGTTTCCCTGACGATGCTTAGTGATGTCGAACAACTTTTTCTGTCTGTTGGCACCTGTGTGCCATCTTTGGACAGTATCTATTCACATATTCACCCCATTTTTTATACAGTATTTTTTTTTTTTGATTTGTATGAGTGTTGTGTGCATTTTGGATATTAGCCTCTTCTCACACATATGATTCGCAGATATTTTTTTCTTATTGGGTCAGTGGCCTTTTAAGTTTTTGATGGTTTCTTTTGCCGTGTGGAAGATTTCAGTTTGATGTTGTTCCACTTGTTTATTTTTGTTTTTGTTGCCTTTGCATTTGGTGTCCGATCTGAAGACTCTTTGCCAAAACCAATGTCGAGAGACTTAGTACCTGTGTCTTCTTGGAGGTTTATGGATTCGGGTCTTATGTTCAAATCATTCATCCATTAAAAATTTTGTGTGTGGTGTAAGAAAGTGACCCAGTTATATTCTTCTGCATTTAGTGTCCAGTTTGCCTGTTACCGCTCACTGAAGAGACAGTCCTTCCCTCATGGCATATCTTCTGCTGCTGTGTCGTAAGTTAGGGTCATCTACGTGTGGGTAAGTTTCTGAGCTTTCTGTTCTGTTCCACTGACCTGGTGTCTGCGTTTCTGCCAGTACCATCCTGTTTTGATGACAACAGCTTTGTAATCTAGCTTGAAATCCAGGAGTGTGTTGACTGCACCTTTCTTTCTCCAGGTTGCTTTGGGTATTTGGGGTCTTTTGTGATTCCATACAAGTTTGAGGACTGTTTTCTATTTCCTCGAATAATGCCACTGGAATTCAGATGGGGATTTCATCACATCTGTCGATTGCTTTGGGTACGATGGACATGTTCACATAATTAACTCTTCCAGTTAAGGAGCATGGCGTATGCCTCCATTTGTTTGTGTTGCCTTCCAAATCTTTGACCCATACATTCTGCCCCCCTCGACACACATGTTTTTCATTTCTTTTCTGCCATGTGTTGAGTGTACTATGTCTTTCTCATTGTTGGTTACTTTTATTCCTAGATTTTTTTTTTTTTTGGATGCAATTGTAAATGGCATTGCTTTTTTAATTTCTCTTTGCGAAAGTGTGTCATCAGTATACAGAAATGCAAGAAGTTGGGTCATCTGGGTGGCTCCATAGGTGAAGCGTCTGCCTTCTGCTCAGGTCATGATCCCAGAGTTCTGGGATCGAGCCCCGTGTTGGGCTCCCCGCTTAGCGAGGGTCTGCTTCTCCGTCTTTCTGACACTCCCCCGGCTCGTGCTTTTTCTCTTCCTGTCAAATAAATAAATAAAATCTGAAAAAAAATAAAGACAACAGGTCTCTGTATATTGACTTTATATCCTGCAGCTTTCTTGAATTTGTTTATTCTAACAGTTTTTTGTTGTTGTTGTTTTTTTTGTGGAATCTTTTGGGATTTCATGTCATTTGCAAATAGTGACCGTTTTCCTGTATGGATTTCATATCTTTCTCTTTTTTTAAAATGATGTTAGTCACCCTACAGTACTTCATTTGTTTTTGATGTAGTGTTCCAGGATTCATTGTTTGCATATAACACCTAGTGCTCATTATGACACGTGCCCTCCTTAATACCCATCACCAGGATAACCCATTCCCCTACCCCTCCCTTTCTGCAACCTTCAGTTTGTTTCCCAGTGTCAATAGTCTCTCATGGTTCATCTCCCCCTCTCATTCCCCACCTTCACTTTTCCCTTCCTTCTCCTAATGTCCTCCATGCTATTCCTTCCATTCCACATAGGAGTGAAACGATATGATAATTGTCTTTCTCTGCTTGACTTAATTTCACTTAGCATAATCCCCTCCTGGTCCATCCACGTTGGTGCAAATGGTGGGTATTCATCCTTTCTGATGACTGAGTAATATTCCATTGTATAGATGAACCACATCTTCTTTGTCCATTCATCTGCTGAAGGACATCTTGGCTCCTTCCACAGTTTGGCTATTAGGGACATTGCTGCTATGAACATTGGGATACAGGTGCCCCTTCTTTTCATTACTCTGTGTCTATGGGGTAAATACCCAGTAGTGCAATTGGTGGGTCGTAGGATAGCTCTGTGTTCAACGTCTTGAGGAATCTCCATATTGTTTTCAAAAGTGGCTGTACCAGCTTGAATTCTCACGAGTAGTGTTAGAGGGCTCCCCTTTCTCCACATCCTCTCTGACTTTTTTTTATTTCCTGTCTTGTTAATTTCTTTTCAAGATTTTATTTATTTATTCCACAGAGATAGAGACAGCCAGCGAGAGAGGGAACACAAGCAGGGGGAGTGGGAGAGGAAGAAGCAGGCTCATAGCGGAGGAGCCTGATGTGGGGCTCCATCCCATGATGCCGGGATCACGCCCTGAGCCGAAGGCAGACGCTTAACCGCTGTGCCACCCAGGTGCCCCCTGCCTTGTTAATTTTAACCATTCTAACTGGTGTAAGGTGGTATCTCATTGTAGTTTTGATTTGTATTTGCCTGATGGCAAGTGATGTGGAGCATTTTTTCATGTGTCTGTTGGCCATTTGTATGTCTTCTCTGGACAAGTATCTCTTTGTGTCTTCTGCCCATTTTTTGGGTGTCGAGTTTGAGGAGTTCTTTATAGATCTTGGATACCAGCCCTTTATCTGTAATATCATTTGCAGATATCTTCTTCGATTCCATAGGTTGCCTTTTTGTTTTGTTGATCGTTTGCTTTGCCGTGCAGAAACTTTTTATCTTGATGAAGTGCCAATAGTTCATTTTTGCTTTTATTTCCTTTGCCTTTAGAGACGTGGCTTGCAAGAAGTTGTTGTGTCCAAGGTTGAAGAGTTCTTTTGATTTTGATATGAGACAGGAATCCATTATCTTTCTTTCCTGATTGTATTCGAGTCCTCTGTCTTTCTTGGTGAGTCTAGCTAAGTTTGTCAGTTTTGTTTATCTTTCCAAAAAAGGCAGCTCTCATTTTCATTGTTTTTTTTTTTTTTTGTCTTTTTAGTCTCTGTTGGATTTATTTATGCGTTCCTTTTTGTTATTTCCTTATTTCTACTAATTTGGGGCTTTGTTTGCTGTTTTTTTTTTTCTACTTCTTTACCACAGAAATCAGGTTGTTTATTGGAGAGCATTCTCATGGGTTGATGAAGACTTGAATTTCTATGAACGTCCCCCCCGTAGAGCTACTTTTGCTGCATCCCATAAGTTTTTGTAGGTTGTCTTTTTCATCAGTGTCAAGGTACTTCTAAATTTTTTTAATTTCTTCTCTGACTGTTGGTTGTTCAGTAGCATGTTGTTAAATCTCCACATATCTTTTTAAGATTATTTAAGTATCTGGCAGAGAGTGAGACAGCGAGAGAGGGAACGCAAGCAGGGGGGTGGGAGAGGGAGAAGCGGGCTTCCCACTGAGCAAGGAGCCTAATTCGGGGCTAGATCCCAGGCTCCTGGGATCACGACCTGAGCTGAAGGCAGATCCTTAATGACTGAGCCACCCAGGCCCCCCAATCTCCACCTGTTTTTGACTGTCCCATTTTTTTCTTGAGACTGATTTCTAGTTTCATATCATTGTGGTTGGACAAGATTTGTAGCAGAAGGTGAAGAGAGCATTCAGATGAAAGGTTTGTTTCCTGGAGGGTTTTCTGAGGGCAGACCATGAGTTCCGTGGGGACGGAGGAAGGTTTTGTGAGACGGGGGGTGGGGTTAGCCCTTGTTAGAATTACTGACTACTACCATGCAGGCTGTGTGCTACCGTTCACACCGTAGTCCTGATGGGCTTGTACTTCATTAGAAATATTTTCTAGGAGGTGTAGGCATAGGCTTCTCTAAAAGAAAGGTGCCATGTGGGTTCATGGCATGACCCCAGGTCAGCAACCAGGATGTATGGTATTGTGGGGGATCAGAACCAGGCTTTCTGTGGGAAGTGACGGAAATAGGGTATGGTGAGCTCCATGACCTCATAGGTGAGGTCCCGAGTGACCCACTGGGTGTTGGGTTCCGTGGATCTGTTTCATCAGGTGCTGTGGAATTCAGGGACACCCTCCTGTCTGTGGATTTGTGTGGAGACAGGTAGACATCAGTGTCTGACCAGGCACGAGGGTCGCCCTGGACCACCACCAGAGGTGCAGCGTGCGGGGGAGCCACTGCTTGGTTTCCACGAAAGCTGACCAGGGTCTGTGACCGTGATTCCTAGCAGCTGCAAGGGGAGAGGAGGCCGGGGGTGGTGCACACTTCCTAGACTTGTGGTCAGGACTAGTCTGGAGCCCACTGAAGTCAGCCACACCTGGCACAGAAGGCCCCCAGTCAGTGTAGCTGTGGGCACTGCTCCCATGGCACTTTTGGGCCGGCTCCATGCTGCCACCTCCTGCTTTTCATCATCATCTTCACGGTCGTGTGCCTCTGCTCTTGCCCCATGGCCTCCGGGGTATTGTCCGTCCTCCATCTGGCCCTCGTCCCTGGTGCCCTGTGCAGTCCGATGCCAGGGTAGCCTTCTCGAGACAAACATCTGGCCCTGATGGAACACTTCCATGGATCTCGTGTGATGCGAGGATGATGTCCTGCCCTGGAAGGGGGCTGCAGGTCCCCAATCAGGAGAGCCATGTCTCCCTTTTCAGCATGGCCTGCCCTCCCCTCAGTCTTCTTCAGGGAAGCTCTCCCCACTTCCTGAGATGACAGCTCTGAACTTAAAAGTGAATGTTATTTTACATATCTCTATGCCTTAGTTCATCCATGGCATGTCTTTCAACGCCGTTAGTGGGTTTTTTTGTTTTTTTTTTTAGCAGTTCTGAAGGGCTGTCTGCTCAAGGAGGGGATGACCTGGGTGGGGCAGCTTTCCCTCTCATCTCCCTCAGCCTGTCTCTGAGCCCTGGGGCCAGCTGTCCCACTGAGGATTGAGGGACCCGAGCCAGCCCATCCTGAGCCCAGGCTGTGTGTCAGCTGTGTAGACTGATGCGTGTCGGAGCGGTGGGCAGCTGGCATAGGCCAGGGGCAGGCAGTGTCTCCCCATTCCTTCCCTCCCTTCCTCCCAGAGGTAGCTCAGAGCAGCCTTCAACCCCTGCATCTCCAGATCCCTTGACCTATGCCTCCTGTGTTCAGCTGGTGACCTTGGAGTTTCGCATGGATTCTACCTCCCATACCCTCTCCTGTAGCAGTTCCTGGATCAGGGGAGGGGTCGGACCCTTGTCTGATTTTGGTCTTCTTCCTGTCCCGCACCAAGCCCACTCACCTTTGCATCTTCCATGTATGTGCTTGGAAGCAAGTCCATCCACAGGGAACCTATTAGCCAAATGGATCCAGGTAATGAACATTGAAGTAGAGATCCAGGATCCATAATAAACCTGCTCTGAAACCTGTCCCAAAGTCTGTGACTCTCTCACACTGAAACAGAAACAATAATAGCTTTCTGGACTGTGAAGTGACATGTGTCTCTACTTCCAATCTTGAAGGCATAGGTGCTGAGCCTGGACAGAAAAGGACCATGGCTCCCGTGGGCTGGGATCCACAGTAAGAACTCAGTGAAATCTGAATTCGAGGCATAGAATGAATAATTATTGTAGAGTGAATCCTCCCAAGTAGGGCTTATGCACATTGCAGAGGAAAAGCTTTTTCAAAGAGGTTCCTGAAAGAAAAATCTTTTTAAAAAATTTATTTTAATTCCAGTAGAGCTAACATACAGTGTTACATTCGTTTCAGGTGTACAAGAGGGTGATTCAGTAATTCTATATATTACTCAGTGGTCATCCAGAAAAGTGTCCTCTTAATCCGCATCATCTATTTCACTCATCCCTCTAGCCACCTCCTCCTCTCTGGTAACCATCTGTTTGTTCTCTATTGTTAAGAGTTTGTATTTTGGTGTGTCTCCTTTTTCTCTTTTATTTATTTATTTTTGTTTGTTTTTTAAATTCCCCATAAGAGTGACATCATATAGGATTTGTTTTTCTCTGACTGACTCATTTCAGTTAGGATAATACTCTCTAGCTCCATCCATTTGGCTGCAAATGGCAAGTTTTCATTCGTTTTCAAGCCGAGTAATACTCCATTGTGTGTGTGTGTGTGTTTGTGTGTGTGTGTGTGTGTGTGAATACACACATCTATCATCTCATTTGTCAATTTTTCTACAGACACTTGGGTTGCTTCCATTTTGTGATATTGTAAATAATGGTGCAAGAAACATAGGGGTGCACGTATCCTTTTAAGTTGCTGTTTTCATAGTCTTTGGGCAAATACCAGTAGTGTGATTGTTGGATCGTAGGGTAGTTCTATATTTAATTTTTTGAGGAACCTTCCTACTGTTTTCCACGGTGGCCACCACAGTTTGCATTCACACTCACAGTTCGCGAGGATTCCCCTTTATCCACATCCTCCCAACGCCTGCTCTTTCTTGTGCTTTTGATGTTAGCCATTCTGACAGGTGTGAGGTAATACCTCATTGTCCTTTGGATTTACATTTTCCTGATGATGGGTGATGGTGAACATCTTTTCACGGGACTGTTGGCCATTTGTATTTCTTCTTTGGAGAAATGTCTGTTCATGTCTTCTGCCTATTTTTTAACTGAATTATTTGTTTTTTGGGGGTGGAGTAGTATCAGTTCTATATGTTTTGGACACTATCCTTTTATTGCATATGATCTTTGCAAACATCTTCTCCCTTTGAGTAGGTTGTCTTATTATTTTTACGTTTTCATTGTTCTTCTGCCATGTGGAAACTTTTTATTTTGCTCTATTCCCAATAGTTTATTTTTGCTTTCATTTCCTTTGCCTCAGGAGACAGTCTAGAAAAACGTTGGTATGGTCCATGTCAAGAAGTTACTGTCTTCCCTCCTGTAGAATTTTTGTGGATTTAGGTCTCATATTGAGGTCTTGAAACTGTTTTGTGTTTGTCTGTATTGTGTAAGAAAGCAGTCTAATTTCATTCTTTTGTGCGTAGCTGTCTAGTTTTCCCAATACCATTTGTTGTAGAGACTGTCCTTTTCCCTTTTGATATCATTGCTTGCCTTGTGGAAGATTCATGGACCACATAATTGTGGGTTTCTGTCTGAACTTGTATCCTGTTCCTTTGGTCGCTGTGTCTATTTTTGTGCTGTACTCTCTTGTTAGGATGACTGCAGCTTTGTAGTATAACCTGAAATCTGAAATTGTGAGTCCTCCAGCTTTGTTTTTCTTTTCCACATTGCACTGGCTGTTCAGTATCTTTAGTGGTTCCATACAAATGTTTAGGATTGTTTATTCGAGGTCTTTTATTCTTTAATTTAAATTCAATTAGCCAACTTACAGTACATCATTAGTTTCAGATGTAGTCTTCAATAAATTACCAGTCGTGTGGAACACCCAGTGCTCATTGTATCGTGTGACCTCCTTAATGCCACCCACCCAGTTACCCCCCCCCCCAACTTCTCCTCCAGCAATCATCAGTTTGTTGTGATAGTTAAGAGTCTATCATGGGTTTTCTCCCTCTGATGACTTCCCTTTCTATTTTCCCTCCCTATGGTCTTCTTCCCTGTTTCTGATATTCCACATAGGAGTGAAAGCATATGATCATTGTCTTTCTTTCATTGGCTTATTCCACTCAGCATAATACCCTCCAGCTCCACCCAGGTCGGTGTGATGGTAAGTATTCATCCTTTCTGATGGCTCAGTAATATTCCATTATATATATGATCCACATCTTCTTTATCCATTCATCTGTCCATGGTCATCTGCACTCTTTCCACAGTTTGTCTATTATGGATATTGCTGCTATGAACACTGGGGTGCATGTGTCCCGTCTTCACTACCTCTGTCTCTTTGGGGTAAATCCCCAGTAGTGCAATTGCTGGGACATAGGGTAGCTTTATTTATAACGTCTTGAGGAAACTCCGCACCATTTACCAGAGTGGTTGTACCGGACTGTATTCGCACAGGGGTGTAAGAGGGTTCCCGTTTCTCCACATCCTCTCCAACATGTATAGTTTCATGTCTTCTTATTTTTAGATATTCGGCCTCGTGTGATATGGCATCTAAAGGGGTTAATATTTGCATTTCCCTGAAGCCAAGTGATATGAAGCATTTATGCATGTATCTTTTGGTCACCAGTACATCGTCATCAGTGAAATGACTTCCCATTTTAATCCATCTCAAGACCTAAAGCTGAGTAAGGCACTGAAGCTGGATGATGCCATCGGTTGGAATTGTGGAGAATTTCAAAAGATCTCCATGGAGAGCAAGTTTAAAGGTCAGTGTGAAGCTACTAATTGGATCCGGGGAGATCTCTGAAAGTGGGGGTTCCCTGGGATGGGCTGAGGGGGGCCCTCCGATTTTCCTGCTATGAATCCTTTCTGCAGCCCCAAATGGACAGTTTCCTGCAGTGGGGCAGGCTGAGTCCTCTAGTCGTGCAGAGGTGAGCCCAATGCCTGGTACCTTGGAGGCAGGCAAACGGGGAGGGGACCCTCAGCAGAAGACCCGGGGTTAGGTTAGGCCTCAAGAGACAGCAGGTCCGAACTGCCCAGTGCTCAGAGAACTCCCAGGCTGACTGAGATGAGGGCACAAGGGCGGGTGAGTGTGAGCCTTGGGGTTTGATCCGGAAGGGCTCACAAAGGTCGGGGTTCACCAGCAGGGGCTCTGAGGGGGTGCCCCAGTTCTCTTGCCCTGAATGCTCTATTGTGCCCCAAAACGGTACAGTTTCCTGTGGGCTGCAGGCTGAGTCTTACGGTGGGGCTTGGGTGTCCCCAATCCCCCGGAGTTGGGAGCCAGGATCCTGGGAAGGGGCCCCTCTGTGGCCAAACTAGGGTAAGGGTTAGGGTCCAGGAGCCCGGCAGGGCCAATCTAGCAAGCTGTGCGGCGAGCTCCGTGGAGGGCTGAGATGAGGCCATGGGGGGGGTGAGCATGGGCCTCAGGGTTGGGGCACGGGGGTTGCCAAAGGTGGGGACGGGCTCCGGGGGCCTCCCCAAGTTCTCGTGCCCTGTATGCTCTGTAGCGCCCCAAGGGGCACGGTTTCCTGTGGACTGGCAAGCTGAGTCCTGCGGCGGGGCACAGGTATCCCAATTCCCCGGGGCTGCGGTGTAAGGCTCCTGGGTTGGCCGCCAAACCCGCGGCTGACCTAGGGTTAGGGTTAGGCCCCAGGAGCCCCGCAGGCCCGATCTGCTGTTTGTATGGTGAGCTACACGGGCTGAGGTGAGGTGTGGGGAGGGTGAGCGTGGGCCTCAGGGTTGGGGTGCGGGAGGCCGCCAAAGTTCGCTGGGGGCTCAAGGGGGCCCTTCTGGTTCTCCCGCCCTGAATGCTCTATGGCCTCCCAAGGGGCACGGTTTCCTGCAGGGTGGCAGACTGAGTCCTGCGGTGGGGCTCAGGTGTCCCGAATCCCCGCGGCTGCGGCTCCAGGCTCCTGGGGAGGGGCCCCTCCTCAGATGAACTAGGGTTAGGGTTGGGGCCCAGGAACCCCGCAGGCCAGATCTGCCCGCTATGTGGCGAGCTCTGCCACGGGTTGAGGTGAGGGTACGGGGTGGGGTGAGCATGGGCATCAAGGTTGGGGCTTAGGGATCGCCGAAGTTCTCCGGGGGCTCTGGGGGCCCTCCCGGTTCTCCTGCCCTGAATGCTCTACAGCCTCCCAAGGGGCACGGTTTCCTGCGGGGTGGCAGGCTTTGTCCTGCAGTGGGGCTCAGGTGTCCCCAGTCCCCGGGGCTGCGGCCCCGGGCCCCGGGGGAGGGGCCCTCCCTAGCCGACCTAGGGTCAGGACTAGGCACCAGGAACCCGGCAGGACTGATCTGCCGGCTCTGCGACGAGCTTGGTGGCAGGCTGAAGGGAAGGCGCGGGGCGGGATGAGCGTGGGCCTCAGAGTTGGGGTGTAGGGGGCCGCCGAGGATAGCTGGGGGCTCAGGGGGGCCCTACTAGTTCTCCTGCACGGGATGCTCTGTGGCGCCCCAAGGGGCATGGTTTCCTGAGGGGTGGCAGGCTGAGTCCCGTGGTGGGGCTCAGGTGTACCCAATCCCCGGGGTTAGGGTACGGATTAGGGTACGGGTTAGGGTTAGTGTACGGGTTACGGTTAGTGTTTGGGTGAGGCTAGGGGTTAGGGTTAGGGTAAGGTGAGGTTACGGGTTAGGGTTGGCTTTAGGGGTTACAGGTTAGGGGTTATGGGTTAGGGTACGGATTAGGGTTTAGGGTACGGGTTAGGGTTTAGGGTTTGGGTTTAGGGTACGGGTTAGGGTTAGGGTACGGGTTAGGGTATGGGTTAGGGTTAGGGTACGCGTTAGGGTACAGTTTAGGGACGGGTTAGGGTACGGTTTAGGGTGCAGGTTAGGGTTAGGATATGGGTTAAGGTTAGGGTATGGGTTAGGGTTACGGTACGGGTTAGGTTACGGTTTAGGATTAGGGTTAGGGTACGGGTTAGGGTTAGGGTATGGATTAGGGTACGGGTTAGGGTTAGGGTATGGGTTATTGTTAGGGTTACGTTTTGTGTTAGGGATAGGGTACGGGTTTGGGTTTGGGTGTGGTTTAGGGTATGGGTTAGGATACGGGTTAGGTTTAGGTTAGGGTTAGGGTACGGTTTAGGGAACGGGTTAGGTTTAGGGTACGGTTTAGGGTTAGGGTATGGGTTAGGGTACAGGTAAGGTTACAAGTTAGGGTTAGGGTTCGGGTTAGGGTATGGGTTAGGGTCCGGGTTAGGGATAGGGTACGGGTTAGGGTATGGGTAAAGGTACTGGATAGGCTGCGGGTTAGTGTTAAGGCAGGGTACTGGTTAGGGTTAGGGTTAGGGTTTAGGGTTAGGGTTAGTATACGGGTAGTGTTAGGCTACAGGTTAGTGTACGGGTTAGGGTTAGGGTACGGGTTAGGTTTAGGGTTTAGGGTTAGGGTACGAGTTAGGGTACGGTTTAGGGATAGTGTTAGGGTATGGGTTTGGGTTAGGGTTAGGGTACGGATTAGGGTACGTGTTCGGGTTAGGGTACAGGATAGGGCATATGTTAGGGTTAGAATATGGGTTAGGGTATAGGTTAGAGTACAGTTTAGGGTTAGGGTTAGGGTACGGGTTAGGGTTAGGGTACGGGTTATGGGTAGGTTTAGGGGAAGGTGTAGGGTTGAGGGTAGGGTTAGGTTTAGGGGTTAGGGTTAGGGTTTAGGTTAGGGTTTAGGGTTAGGGTTAGGGTTAGGGTTAGACCCCAGGAGGCCAGCAGGCCTGATCCGCCGGCTCTGCGGTGAGCGGTGGGAAGGGCTGAGGTGAGGGCGCTGGCGATGGGAGCGTGGGTCTCAGCGTTTTGGCGTGGGGGGCCTCGAAGGTCGTCGGTGGCTCGGAGGGCCCTGTCCGTTCTCCCACCCTGAATGAATGGCGGTACCCCTAGCGGCTCGGGTGCCAGCGGGGCAGCAGGGTGAGTTTGGTGCTGAGGCTTGGGGGTCCCCAATCCCCAGCGTTCAGCGCCAGTCCCCTTGAGAGGGGCCCCTCGGGGGCCAAACTAGGGTTAGGGATTGCCCCCAGGAGGCTGGCAGGCCCGATCCGCCAGCTGTGCAGTGAGCAGAGGGGCGGGCCGAGGTGAGGGCGCTGGCGAGTGGGAGCATGGGCCAAAGCATTTTGACTCAGGGGCATTCAGAGTTTGCCGGGGTCTCGGAGGGCCCTGCTTGTTCCTCCGCCCTGAATGACTGGCGGAGCCCCTAGCGGCCCAGGTGGCAGCAGGGCGGCAGGGTGAGTCTGGTGCTGGGGCGCGGGGGTCGCCAATCCCCGGCTTTGTGGCGCAGGCCCTTTGGGAGGGGCCCCTTGGGGGCTGACCTAGGGTTAGTGTTAGCCCCTAGGAGGCCGGCAGGTCCTATCTGCCCACTGTGCGTCGAGCGGAGGGGCGGGCCCTGGTGAGGGCGCTGGTGAGCGGGAGCCTGGGCCCAAGCGTTTTGGCACGGGGGCCCTTTGAAGGACGCTGGGGGCTCGGATCGCCCTGCACGTTCCTCCACCCTGAATGACCAGTGGCGCCACTGGCGGCCCGGGTGGTTGCGGGGCGGCAGGGTAAGTCCGGCACTGGGGCTCGGGGGTCGCAAATCCCCAGGGTTGCGGCGCCAGGCCCCTTGGAAGGGGCCACTTGGGGGCCGACCTAGGGTTAGGGTTAGCCCCCAGAAGGCCGGCAGGCCCGATCCGCTGCTGTGCGGCGAGCGGATGGGCGGGCCGAGGTGAGGGCGCTGGCGAGCGGGAGCGTGGGCCCCAGCGTTTTGGCACAGGCTGCTATCAAAAGTCGCCGAGGGCTCAGAGGGCCCTGCCCATTCTCCCGCCCTGAACGATCAGCGGCGCCCTAGGGGCCCGGGTGTCGGCGGGGCATAAGAGTGAGTCCAGCGTTGCAACTCGGTCGTCCCCAATCCCCGGCGTTGCGGCGCCAGGCCCCTTGGGAGGGACCCCTCTTGGGCCGATCTAGGGTTAGGGTTAGCCCCCAGGAGGCTGGCAGGCCCGATCCGCTGCTGTGCGGGGAGCGGAGGGGCGGGCCGAGGTGAGGGCGCTGGCGAGCAGGAGCCTGGGCCCCAGCGTTTTAGCGCGGGCTGCTATTGAAGGTCGCCGAGGGCTCGGAGGGCCCTGCCCATTCTCCCACCCTGAATGAACGACGGCAGCCCTAGCAGCCTGGGTGGCGGCGGGGCGACAGGGTAATTCCGGTGCTGAGGCTCGGGGGTCCCCAATTCCCGGCGTTGCGGCAGCAGGCCCCTTCAGATGGGCCCCTCTGGGGCCAACGTAGGGTTAGAGTTACCCCCAGGAGGCTGGTAGGCCGGATCCACCGACTCAGCGGTGAGCGGAGGGGCGGGCCGAGTTGAGGGCGCTGGTGAGCACGAGCTTGGGACCCAGCGTTTTGGTGCGGATGACCTTCGAAAGTCGCCAGAGTCTTGAGGGCCCTGCCCGTTTACCAACCCTGAATGACCGGCGATGCCCCAGCGGGCCCGGTGTGGGCTTGGCGGCAGGGTGATTCCAGCGCTGCAGCTCGGGGGTCCCCAATCCCCTGAGTTCGGTGCCAGGCCCCTTGGGAGGGGCCCCTTGGGGGCCGACCAAGGGTTAGAGTTAGCTCCCAGGAGGCCGTCAGGCCCAATACTCCGGCTAGGCCGCGAGCGGAGGGGCGGGCCGAGGTTAAGGCGCTGGCGAGCAAAAGCATGGGCCCTGGTGTTTTGGCACAACGGGCCTTTGAAGATCACCGGGACCTCGGAGGGCCCTGCCCCTTCTCCCGCCCTGAATGAAAGGCAGCACCCCTAGCGGCCTGAGTGGCGGCGGGGCTGCAGGGTGAGTCCGACGCTGGGAGGAGGTCGGCAGGCCTGATCTGCCGGCTGTGCAGCAAGCAGAGGGGCGGGCCAAGGTGAGGGTGCTGGCGAGAGGGAGTATGGGCCCAAGCGTTTTGGCGTGGGAGGCCTTCGAACGTCACTGGGGGCTCGGAGGGCCCTGCCCCTCCTCACGCCCTGAATGACTGGAGGCGCCCCTAGCGGCCCGAGTGGCGGCGGGGCAGCAGGGTGAGTCTGGCGCTGAGGCTCAGGGGTCCCCAATGCCAGGCATTGCGGCTCCAGGCCCCTTGGGAGGGGCCCCTCCGGGGCCGACCTAGGGTTAGGGTTAGCCCCTGGAGGCTGGCAGGCACGATCTGCCTTCTGGGGCGAGCGGAGGCGCGGTCAAAGATCAGGGCGCTGACGAGCGGGAGAGTGGGCCCCAGCGTTTTGGCGCTGGGGGCCTTCGAAGGTCACCGGGGCAGGGAGGGCCCTGCCCATTCTCCCACCCTGAATGATCGGTGGTGCCCTAGCGGCCCGGTGTTGGCGGGGTGGAAGGGTGAGTCCAGCGTTGCGACTCGGGGGTCCCCAATCCCTGGCGTTCCGCGGCAGTCCCTTTGGGAGGGGCCCCTCGGGGGCCAACCTAGGGTTAGGGTTAGCCCCCAGGAGGCCGGCAGGCTCAATCCACCGGCTCTGCGGCGAATGGAGGGGTGAGCCAAGATGAGGTCGCTGGCGAGTGGGAGCGTGGGCCCCAACATTTTGGCTTGGGGGGCCTTCAAAGGTCACAGGGGGCTCGGAGGGCCCTGCCCGTTCTCCCACCATGAAGGACTGGCGATGCCCCTAGCGCCCCGGGTGGTGGCAGGGTGGCAGGGTCAGTCCGGTGCTGGGGCTCGGGGGTCCCCAATCCCCAGCGTTGCGGCGCCAGGCCCTTTGGGAGGGGCCCCTCGGGGACTGTCCTAGGGTTAGGTTAGCCCCAGGAGGCCGGCAGACCCGATCCGCCGGCTGTGCGGTGAGCGGAGGGATGGACCGTGGTAGGGCGCAGTCGAGCGGTAGCATGGTATCCAGCGTTTTGGCGTGGGGGGGCCTTCGTATTTCACCAGGGGCTTGGAGGGCCCTACCGGTTATCCCGCCCTGAATGACCGGCGGCGCCCCTAGCGGCCCACGTGGCGGCGGGGCGGCAGGGTGAGCCCGGCGCTGCGGCTTGCGGGTCCCCAATCCCTGGTGTTGCAGCACCAGGCCTCTTGGGAGAGGCCACTCTGGGGCCCACCTAGGGTTAGGGTTATCCCCGAGGAGCCTGGCAGGCTGGATCCGCCGGCTGTGCGGCTAGAGGGGGGGGGGGCGGGCCGAGGTGAGGGTGCTGGAGAGCGGGAGCGTGGGCCTCAGTGTTTTGGCGCGGGGGACCTACGAACGTAGCCAGGGGCTTGGAGGGCCCTGACCGTTCCCCCACCCCGAATGACCGGCGGCGCCCCAAGTGGCCTGGGTGGTGGCGGAGCGGCAGGTTAAGTACATTGCTGGGGCTCAGGGGTCCCCATCCCGGGCCTTGCGGGGCCACGCCCCTTGGGAGTGGACCCTCAGGGACTGACCTAGGGTATGTGTTAGCACCCAGGAAGCCAGCAGGCCCGATCTGCCGGCTGTGCGGCGAGCGGAGGGGTGGGCTGAGGTGAGAGCGCTGGTGAGCGGGAGCGTAGTACCCAGCCTTTTGGCGCGGGGGGCCTTGAAGGTCTCCAGGGCCTAGTTGGGCCTTACCTGTTCTCCTGCCCTGAATGACCGGCGGCGCCCCTAGGGGCCCAGGTGGTGGTGGGGCGGCATGGTGAGTCCGGCGCTGTGGCTCCAGAATCCCCAATCCCAGGCGTTGCGGCACCAGGCCCCTCGGATGGGCCCCTCGGGGGGAAAACCTAGAGTTAGGGTTACCCCCCAGGAGGCGGCAGGCTCAATCCGCCGGCTGTGCGGCGAACGGAGGGGTGGGCCGAGGTGAGGTAGCTGGAGAGCAGGAGCGTGGGCCCCAGCGTTTTGGCTCCGGGGGCCTTCAAAGGTCACTGGGGGCTCGGAGGGCCCTGCCCATTCTCCTGACCTGAATGACTGACGGCGCCCCTAGCGGCCCGGGTGGCAGCGGGGCGGCGGTGTGAGTCTGGCGTTATGGTTCGGGGATCCCCAATCCCCAGCGTTGCGGCGCCAGGCCCCTTGGAGGGAACCCTCTGGGGCCGACCTAGGTTTAGAGTTAGCCCCCAGGAGGCCGGAAGTCCCGATCCGCCGGCTGTGTGGTGAGCGGAGAGGCGGGCCGAGTTGAGGGCGCTGTCGAGCGTGAGCATCGGCCCCAGCGTTTTGGCGCGGATGGCATTCGAAAGACGCCGGAGTCTTGAGGGCCCTGCCCAATCTCCCACCGTGAATGACCGGCGACGCCCCAGCGGGCCCGGTGTCGGCTTGGCGGCAGGGTGAGTCCAGCGCTGCAGCTCAGGGGTCCCCAATCCCCTGCGTTTGGCGCCAAGCTACTTGGGAAGGGCCCCTTGGGGGCCGACCTAGGGTCAGGCTTAGCCCCCAGGAGGCCGGCAGGCCCGATCCCTCTGCTGTTCCATGAGCGGAGGGGCAAGCCGATGTGAGGGCGCTGGCGAGGGAAGCGTGGGCCCAAGCGTTTGGCAGGGGGCCTTAGAAGGTCGCCGGGCCTCGGAGGGCCCTGCCCGTTCTCCCGCCATGAATGATCAGCAGCGCCCCTAGCGGCCCAGGTGATGGCGGGGCGGCAGGATGAGTCCGGCGCTGGGGCTCGGGGGTCCCCAATCCCCAGCGTTGCAGCGCCAGGCCCCTTGGGAGGGGCCCCTCCGGGGCCGACCTAGGGTAAAGGTTAGCCCCTGGAGGCCGGCAGGCACTATCCGCCGTCTGGGGCGAGCAGAGGCGTGAAGATCAGGGCTCTGGCGAGCGGGAGAGTGGGCCCCAGCTTTTTGGCGCTGGGGGCCTTCGAAGGTTACCAGGGCAGGGAGGGCCCTGCCTGTTCTCCCACCCTGAATGATCGGCGGTGCCCTACTGGCCCGGGTGTCGGCGGGGCGGAAGGGTGAGTCCAGCGTTGCGACTCGGGGGTCCCCAATCCCCGGCGTTTGGCGGCAGTCTCTTTGGGAGGGGCCCCTCGGGGGCCGACCTAGGGTTAGGGTTAGCCCCCAGGAGGCCGGCAGCCCCGATTCGCCAGCTGTGCAGAGGGCCGAAGTGAGGGCGCAGGTTAGCGGGAGCATGGGCCCCATCATTTTGGCGCGGGGGTCCTCCGAAGGTCGCTGGGGGCTCCTAGGGCCCTGCCCGTTCTCCCGCCCTGAATGACCAGCAGTGCCCCTAGCGGCCCGGGTGGCGGCAGTGCGGCAGGGTGAGTCCGGCGCTGTGGCTCGGAGGTCCACAATCCCCAGCATTCCCGCGCCAGACCCCTTGGGAGTGGCCCCTCTTGGGCCGATCTTGGGTTAGGGTTAGCTCCCAGGAGGCCGGCAGGCCCGATACGCCGGCTAGATGGCGAGCGGAGGGATGGGCTGAAGTAAAGGTGCTGGCGAGCGGGAGCGTGGGCCCCCGCGATTTGGCGCGGGGGTCCTTCAAAGTTAACTGGGGGCTCAGAGGGCCCTGCCCCTTCTCCTGCCCTGAATGACCTGCAGCACACCTAGCAGCCCGGGTGGTGGCACGGCGGCAGGGTTAGTCCGGTGTGAGGCTCGAGGGTCCCCAATCCCCAGCGTTGCAGCGCCAGGCTCCTTGGGATGGGTCCCTCTGGGGCTGGCCTAGGGTTAGGGTTAGCCTCCAGGACGCCAGCAAGCCCGATCCGCGGCTGTGCGGCTCCCGGAGTGTTGGGCCGAGGTGAGGGTGCTGGCGAGCCTGAGCAATAGCACAAGCTTGTTTGTGCGCGTGCCTTCGAAGGTCGGAGGTGGCTCGGAGGGCCCTGCCCTTTCTCCCACCCTGAATGACCGGCGGCGCCCCTAGTGGCTCGGGTGGCAGAGGGGCAGCAGGGTGAGTCCCGCGCTGGGGCTCTGGGGTCCCCAATCCCTGGCATTGTGGTGCCAGGCCCCTTGGGAGGGGCCTCTCGGGGGCCAATCTAGGGTTAGGGTTAGCCCCCAGGAGGCTGGCAGGCCCGAACCGCCGGCTGTGCGACGAGTGGAGCACAGGCCCAGGTGAACGCGCTGGCAAACTGGAGCGTGGGCCCCAGCGTTTTGGTGCCGGGGGCCTTTGAAAGTCGCCGTGGGCATGGTGAGCCTTGCCCGTTCTCCCGCCCTGAATGAACGGCGGTACCCCTAGCGGCTCGTGTGCCAGCGGTGCGGCAGGGTGAGTCCGGTGCTGTGGCTTGGGGGTCCCCAATCCCTGGCGTTGTGGCAGCAGGCCCCTTCGGAGGGGCCCCTCTGGGGCCGACCTAGGGTTAGAGTTAGCCCCCAGGAGGCTGTCAGGCCCAATCCGCCAGCTGTGTGGAGAGCGCAGAGCGGAGGGGCGGGCCGAGGTGAGGGTGCTGGAAAGCTCCAGCGTGGGCCCCAGTGTTTTGGCGCAGATGGCCTTCAAAATTCACTGGAGTCTTGAGGGCCCTGCCCTTTCTCCCACCCTGAATGACCAGCGACGCACCAGCGGGCCTGATGTCAGTGGGGCGGCAGGGTGAGTCCGGCACTCACGTAGACGTGAGTTGAAAGATGGCTTTGATACAATTTTTTTTTAAGTTTTTTTAATATTATGTTAGTCACCATACAGTACATCCCGGGTTTCCAATGTAAAGTTTGATGATTCATTAGTTGCGTATGACACCCAAGGCACCATGCAATACGTGCCCTCCTTACTACCCATCACCAGTCTATCCCAGTCCCCCACCGCAATCCTCTCTGAAGCCCTCAGTTTGTTTCTCAGAGTCCATGGTCTCTCATGCTTCATTCCCCCTTCTGATTACCCCCCTTTCTTTATCCCTTTCTTCCCCTACCGATCTTCTGAGGTCTTATGTTCCATAGATGAGAGAAATCAAATGATAATTGTCTTTCTCTGCTTGACTTATTTCACTTAGCATTATCTCCTCCAGTGCTGTCCATGTTGCAGCAAATGTTGAGAACTCGTTCTTTCTGTTACCTGAGTAATACGCCATTGTATATATGGACCACAACTTCTTACTCCAGTCATCTCTTGAAGGGCATGTCGGTTCCTTCCACGATTTAGCTATTGTGGACATTGCTGCTATGAACATTGGGGTGCATATGGCCCTTCTCTTCACCACGTCTGTATCTTTGAGGTAAATACCCAGTAGTGCAATGGCTGGATCATAGGGTAGCTCACTTTTTAACTTTATAAGGGATCTCCACACTGTTTTCCAGAGTGGCTATACCAACTTGCATTCCCACCAACAGTGTGGGAGGGATCCGCTTTCTCCACATCCTCTCCAACAATTGTTGTTTCTTGCCTTGTCTATTTTTGCCATTCTAACTGGCATAAGGTATTATCTCAGTGTGGTTTTGATTTGAATTTCCCTGATGGCTAATGATTTTGAACATTTTTTCATGTGTCTGTTAGCCATTTGTACATCTTCATTGGAAAAGTGTCTGTTCACATCTTCTTCCCATATTATAATTTGCTTATTTTTTTCTTGTGTATTGAGTTTGAGGAGTTCTTTGTAGACCTTGAATACCAGTCTTTTATCTATAGTGTCATTTACAAATAAATTCTCCCATTCCGTGGGCTGGTGCTTAGTTTTTTTTACTGTTTCCTTGGCAGTGCAGAAGCTTTTTGTCTTGATGAAGCCCCACAAATTCGTTTTATCTTCTGTCTCTCTTGCCTTTGGATATGTGTCATGAAAAAGTTTACTTTGGCCGATCTCGTATAGGTTGCTGCCTATGTTCTCCTCTAGGATTTTGATGGATTCCTGTCTCACTTCGAAGTCTTTCATCCATTTGGAGTTTATTTTTGTGTATGGTGTGAGTGAGTGGTCATGTTTCCTTCTTTTGCATGTAGCTGTCCAATTTTCCCAGCACCATTTATTGAAGAGACTGTCTTTTTCCCACCGGATGTTTTTTCCTGCTTTATCAAAGATTAGTTGCCCAAAGAGCTGAAGGTCCATTTCTGGGTTCTCTATTCTGTTCCATTGGTCTATGTGTCTGTTCTTGTACATGCTGTCTTTGTGATCACAGCTTTGTAGTACAGCTCGAAATCCGGCATTATGATGCCCTCAGCTTTGTTTTTCCTTATCAACAGTTCCTTGGAGATTTGGGGCCTTTTCTGGTTCCATACAAATTTAAGGACTATTTGTTCCAGTTCTTTGAAAAATGTCATCGGTATTTTGATCAGGATAGCATTGAATGTGTAGATTGCTCTGGATAGCATGGACATTTTAACTATGTTAGTTCTTCTGATCCATGAGCATGGAATATTATTCCATCTTTTCTTGTCTTCCTCAATGTCTTTCAAGAGTGATTTGTAGTTTTAGAATACAGATCCTTTAAGTCTCGGTTAACTTAATGCAAAGGTAACGTATGGTTTTTGGTGCTCTTGCAAATGGGATGGATTCCCTAATTTCTCTTTCTTCAGTCGCATTATTTGTTTATAGAAATGCAACTGATTTCTGAGCATTGATTTTGTATCCTGCCACATTGTTCTTAAAGACTGGTTAATGGCCCTTTCCTTATGCTTTCATTCCCACTCGGAAACATGCATCCATCATCGTGACAGACGTTAGGATTCGGAGGACCCTTTCCATACCCTCTTCTTACTGAGAGTTACGTCTATGGCAGTTTAATTAATGTTCAACACACATACTGGGAAACACTGGTGCCTTCACTAATCGATGTTGCTGTCTCTCTGCACAAACTTGGTTCGCTGAATTAAATAATGGCACTTTCTTTTCCTTTTCACAAAACCTTTTCAAACGGCTTTCCTCCTCATGACAGATGTGAGTTGAGAGATGCTTTCTGTGTAGTGTTCTTAAGTAGTTAAACTAAGGGCATTATCTTGATGCTTGCAGACCCCATTTTGCACAATGCTCCCAATCCATGACACCAGATGTGAGGTGCAAGATGCTTTTATATAGAGTGTTCTCTCCTAGCGTAAAGCAGGTGACACCTTACTTATGCATTCATGGACAATTTTGAAAAACTTGCCACCTTCCTAAGAGAAGACTTGACTTGGACAATGGTGTCTATTCGGTGTTCTGACTTAGATTTGTGAAAATTGCCCTTTCCTTAAGGTTCATCACACTTTTTGGAAAACTTGGGTGTGTTCGTTGGTCCTGATGTTGGTTTGATGTTGCCTTCTATCAACACTGAGTTGGTTCTCACAACTACTTAGATAGGACCTCTCCTTCTGCTTTCACTTGCACTTCTGCAAGTACTTCTTCTTCATTACAGAAGATGTGAGTTGGAAGATCTTTTCCCAAGGGTGTCCTTACCTGAGCATACAGCATGTTCCTTACGTTTTCATACACACTTTTGGAACATCCATCCATCCTCATGAACGTAGATATGATTTGGAATGTTGTCTCTAGATGGTGCTCTTTCACATCTATGGCAGTTCCCTTAAGGTTCAACACATGTAATGGGAAACCCTGCTCTCTTCACTGATCAACGTTGCCGTCTCTCTACCCAAACTTGGTTCTCTGAACTGACTGATGGCACTTTCTTTTCGTGTTCACACAACCTTTTCTAATGGCTTTCCTCCTTTTCTTTGGAAATTTTGTTTGGAAATTTTAATATGCCTTTCTTAATATTTGATAGAGCAGACAAAACTCGGTCACAAATGTGACCTAATTGACGTCTATGGAACATTCGATAATAAGTGCAGAATACATTATTTTCCAGCGGTCATAGACTATTTACCCAAACAGATGATATGTTGGACCATGAATCATGTCTACATTTTAAAATACTGAAAATAACTAGATTCTATTCTTAGGCCTCCAAGGAATAGAGCCCTAGTCCTCATCAAAAGAAGACCAGGCAGTCCCTCTATGTTTAAAAATTCAATGTAACTTTGCTGCATATCTTAAGGGTCAGAGAGGGGATCGCAGTGGATATTTGCCACCTTTTCTACATCAGGGCTCACACACAATGGCCCTTTGTCTCTGAAGAACACTGACTATCCTAACGTAGACAGGAGTTAAGCCTCCTATCAGAGTTCTGCATGTGCCAGCCACACCTGGCAGCCTTGGCCTGGGCCCACCACCACCTCCCTCCAGCTTTCCTTCTTGGTGGCATTGAGTTAAGGGAGTCAACATAGCCATATGGAGATGGGAGCTCCCCTCTCCTAGTGATGATGGTGCTATTGTCCCCACCAGTCTATCAACATGATTTCTGAGAGAATTACGACACAATAGCAGCTTCTTGACCTTCCTTAAGGTTTAAAAATCATCTTGTGAGTCATCTTTTCAAAAAACGGTTTCACCATGTGTTCTTTTCTCTGGAAAAGAAATAGACCCAATGGTAATTATGGCTCCTGAGCACCTGCTCTTGGGAGATTGCATAGTGGCTCTGTGTAGCATTCTCCCTCTTAAACTTCTCAACTAGGGTGTATATAGAATGAGTCCCATTTCCTAGATGGATAGACAAGGGCTCAGAGATTATATGAATTACAGAGGATTTTAGTGTCAGAAACCTAAGTGGGATCTCCAAACTGACTCCAAAACCCTTGTTCTTCCATACAGGGTACCATTTCGCTCTTACCTCTGGTCTTGTTGATCTGGAAACCTAGGAAGTATTAGGATTTTCTTGTTGTGTGGCCAAATGGAACGAATTCGGCTGCCTTTTCACCTCTGCCCATCATGACCATGAAGATAATTATCTCAGTGGAGGACCTTTGAGTCGGAGACTTAAAGATCCCTTAGAATAGAGATACTATACTATTTTTCTGATATTAAAGTGCCTGAAAGAACTATCCTTTTTTAATTGATGGAAGCTCTTGGTGGAAAGGTCGGAAAGACTATTTGAAAACACTCAGCCTCTTCTACAGAGTGAGACAATGCCTCTAAAGATTGCTAAAATATTCCCTTACCTCTGATTATTTACTTCCCAACTATCGCAGTGTTTCTATGTTAGGATTACGATTTCCATGAGGCAAAAGTTGCGGAGAAAGAACTTAGTGTATCCAGGGGCACTTTCGTATTGTGACAGTGAGCTATTCTGTTGTATTCTGTAGTCCAAGGGAATGGTGCCAGACATCTCTAAGATGTCTAAAATTCTGACTGTAAATGATTTCTATGCTTCAGAGATTTGGGCAGGACAAGGGAGGAGTCCAGAGACCGTGAACGCCTCTGTTACCTGTGTTGACCATGGAGCAGGTAACCTTCTGTAGGGGTCCTTTTGATGTCTCTGAGTTATGGGAAAGGTGCTTTCATCTCAAGCTCCTCCATTTGGTAGTGGTGATAAGGATAAGAGTAATTTTTATGTCATACCATCTGTGGGCCCTGATCTTGACCTCCTAGGGAAACCCTCCTTTATCATTTCACCCAGCTCAAAATGACCGGGCAAACCCTCAAAGCATGGGCCCTGTTTCTGCCCCCAGCACATATTGTCCATCTGTTTCAAAAAGAAAAAAGAGAACAAAAAAATACCCTTGCCAACATCAAGGTGAGAACACAAAAGAACTTCTCTGTCCCCCGTAAGATTAAAGTCATACCAACTTGTACATACTGAAAAGATAAGAAAAGTCTGTCACTTTCTGGAATCTTCTGCCTCATCGTGATGGGTAACTGTACCTAACACAGAAGAGAACAAATATATAACCCTGCCCTAAATGTTCCTTCCCTGGAGCACTCCCTTCTTTGTGAAGACTGTGTCTCCCAGGCATCTGACCTGACTTGGGTTTGAATAAAACTCTCTTCATTTCTCTCTAAAATGTTTTAAAATGTTCCTTCCTTTAGTGTTGACAATAACACTATGTTTTCTTTTCAAGTGAAAAATAAATGTTCCTGGTTCACAACCGTGACAGCACAGAAGGCCGGCTGTTCCTCCTGGCCCCTACCCTGCAGAACCAAGCATGTGTATATAGATTGCAGCACAAATGGGCTCATCCTAGAAGGATGCTTTGAAGGTCTGAGAAGCACTATCCACTCCATGGGTGAGACAAGAAGGCAAAGCTATTCCCGCTTGGAGCATTCCTTTTGGGGCTTAAAATTGCCTTGGACATGCATGAAAGCATTGCCATTTCCTAAAGCCCAAAGCTGGAACAGTCTGAGAGCAGCTGACCTAGCCAGAATCCAGGCACACACCTGTAGTAAGGGTTGGTGCAGAAGGGAAGGGGCAGGGCTCTGAGGGTGTTCTGCAGCTAGAGGGGTCCGTGGAAGGGGCAGTGTATGTGTGTGTGTGTGCTTGGGGCCCTGCCTGTGATCACAGTCATGCCTGCGCTGGGCATTGAGCCAAGGAGGCAGGTCTTGGACCCCTTGCACTCCCAGAGTTGTGAGTCATGGGGCCAGTTGCCCCGCATTCAAGGGGCTGGAAACCGCACACTCCCAAACCAATCACCCCATGGGGGTGGAGCTACGTCTCTGTGGGCAAACCCAGAGCAGACCTAGGATGCAGACTGGGAACCAGGGAAGGGGAGCTCTGAGAGATTCAAAGTGTGGAGTTCCTGGCTGAGTGAATGCATGCTGTGTGCCTGTGTGGGGCATGGTCTGGGAGTAGGGGCACCCCGGGTGAGAGGTGGGGTTCTGGAAGGGCATGTGGAGGGAGTTCATTTGGAGATTCAGTTGAGTTTTCTTTTTCCCTTGATAGTCTCTTCTGCCTACTCTCTGTCAACTGGCCTTACATAGCAAACCCATGGACTCCAGGGCACCTGCTCAGCAGAGCTTTTGTGGTATTGGTCGCAGACATTACAGGGTTTCACTTGTTCCCCAGCAAGAGCGAGAGTAAGGACCGCACGGTCCCCAACTTCAGTGCGGTGCCCCTGTCCCCCGACACAGTGCAGGTAATGGACCTTGAGCAGTTCCCCAAGTTCAGCAGGGTGTTCCCTGTTCCTTCAGGCACATGTGTGGCACTAGGAAACCCCAGAGCCGTTACCCAACTTCAGCATTGTGCTGCCTGTTCCCTGGGAATGGTGGCAATGGGTTGGAAGATAATTACTACTAAAAGACAAGTCTGTGTTTCCCCTTCTCCCAGAAACTGCAGCAGACATGCTGGTTTTAGGTCCGAGGAGCCGCCTTCTCCCCACCTGACAACACTTCTCTTCTCTGGCTCCGCGAGACCTGAGGTTTTGAACGTCTGCATCTGAGTCAGTGAGGCAGCTTGACACAGGACACCAGCATTCAGAGAAAGCGAGGTCCATTTGGAGAAATGTCATATCCACGTCAGGACTGGAGGTAACACCTCTCATTAACCCACTATCTCCTGGGCTTTTCTCTTTTCTCTAGTTGAGCCATGAAGTAAAACTTAAGTAATAGTTGTCAGCGTTCTGAATTTGGTGAAGGAGGTACTTAGTTTCTGAGCTTAGAGCACTTTGCAGGGGATCCCATTTTCTCTGTTCACTGACTGCTTATGAATGTATTTTGAACAGCTGTTTCCTAGAAACACTCTTTCATTAGAAAGGGAAGGTTAGATTTACTCTTTGTGTATTTTTAAGATATACATCTAACAGTGTTTATTCAGTTGGGCCTACGATATGGGTGAGTGGCCACCATTTAGGGTTAGATGGCTTTTTGTCGTCAGATACAGATATGGATGATGTCTTGTCATTTGTCAAAGGTGATGTTTCATCACTGATTAGTCTTTTCATCCCAAGAATTACAATGAGGGTCGAGGGAAAATTCAAAATTATTCAAAGCAGCCTTTTCCTGTTTAAAAGTTAAGCTTGACTATCTAGCTTTACTAGATGTATCAACTCAATATTTTGAGGTGCCATATTCTCTCTGTCATTTCTTTGGTGGTGCAGTCAGAAGGAGAGTCTTTGGGAATTCCCTTGGATAGAGTCATGCTGGTGGCTTCAAGGGGCCTGGTGACGGGAGCCCTGGGCTGAGTTCTGGAACTACTTGCTTGACGCTGGGTGAGTCAGGTTATCCCACAGAGTTTCTGCTTCCTCCTTATGAGATTGCTGGAAGGTGAAATAAGTCAAGCAGAGAAAAGCAATTTTGATACGGATTCACTCATTTATGGAACAGGAGAAATAGCAGGGAGCTCAGTAGGAGAAGGAAGGGAAGAATGAAGGGTGGGGTAAACAGAAGGGGGAATGAACCATGACAGACTATGGACTCTGGGAAACAAACTGAGGGCTTCAGAGGGGTTTGGTGGGGGATTGGGATAGGCCGGTGATGGGTATTAAGGAGGGCACGTATTGCATGGAGCTCTGGGTGTTGTACGCAAACAATGAATCATGGAACACTACATCAAAAACTAAGGATGTAGTGTATGGTGACTAACATAACATAATAAAAAAAATTTAAAAAAGAAAATAAAGAAATTGATGGAAGGTCATATCTGTGGAAAGTCTTTTTACACAGAAACTGTTCTGCCTATTGAAGAGCAACTAAAAACGAGGTGATTTGGGCTCTATTATTCTGTAAATAATAATTTTAAAACTCCCTGTCCTAGGGATATGGTATTTTATTGCATAAGGAGGCCTGAGAAGGCTGCAATGAAAGATTGAGATCTCAGAACACGTTCATGTTCCATGCATACATCACTTAACAGTTTGCACAGGTAGGAAGGTAAGTGGAGATAAATATGAAAGAAAGGGAAAGAAGGTGTGAACCATTCATTAGGTAGCCTTCTCCCTTTCTCAGGAAAGCCTTGGGTCAGTGTAATTTTGGGAAAGGAGGGGGAATCCTGGAGCTTTGCAGCAGATGGGGGTTCCAGGTCTGGGTAGAGGTGACGGGTCCCAGAGGAGAGCTGAGTGCATTCTGCAGCATGGTATGGGCAGGGCGCGCTCCTGGGGTGGCTGTGGTCTCCCATGTGAACGTTGTGACAGGTGAGGGCTGTGAGCTGGTTCCTGGCTGAGGACAGTTGAGGCACAGGTGGAGAGCTGGCCGAGTCCCTTCTTCAGGGCCACCAGCCTCAGCCAGCACACACAGAATCATCATTTGTCCCTGTCACTCCAATTCAGGCAGTCAGAGTTGCCAGGCCGAGATGTTTGCTGGAGCTTCTTTCCTTGCATGTGTGTGAAGTTTCAAACCTGAAGTGATGGACATGATGGGTCCTCAGAAAATCCGTAACTCTTTTATTTCCTGCTCTTATATCGACCAGTGAAGTGAATCGGACCGGCTAGTAGAAGGGGCTATCTGTGCGTTTTTATTTCCCAGTTTAATTAAAGAATGGGAAAACAGTCTTGTGAAATATTAAAAGAATCCTTTGTTGGTGTTCATGTCCCCCCCCGGGGTGGGGGTGCTTACCTGGAGACCCATCCAGGGCTCTGGAAGCTTGACCCGGTGAGTCACTTGCGACTTGAGCTGGGGAATTAATGAAGAAAACAGAATGAATGCTGGAGTTTGCCTGTATCGTTTGGACTCAGACAAGTCCATGTAGCATCGGAACTCTTCACCCATGAGGCGTGTCGGGATCCCTGAGGTTGTGGGCTTTGCTTTATGGGCTGAGGTTTTGTCTTCATCCTTATCTGGACAAGAGCCATGCCATCTGGCAATGGAGATCCAAATCCTTAGGTGACCATATCATCATCATCATTATCATGATTATTAATTATTAATTATTATTATTTTAAGTAGCAAGAGAGACATTGACTTTGAAATAAAATTATCAAAAGAAAGAACACAAGGTCAAATATATACGTGATGATTGAACTTGTGGTATCTCTCATTGGTGTGGGTCTTGTAGGGCTGCCCGAATGAGAAAGACCAAGAAATTCTATGTGGATAAAAGTGTGCTGTACACAGGGAGTGTTTTATTCCATCATTTGACCTCTCTCTCTGAAGGGAAAATAGAGTGGTGACTGGAGCTTGGTTCTGATTGGAAGGCCTGGGAGGTCTGTGAATCGAAAGAGCAGTGTTCATGCTTACATGGTTCTCAGTGCCCAGTGAGCGAAGTTTGGACGCTTGGACTTGGAAGCATTGGTGTTCAGGGAGGATGTTGTCCGAGTTTGCAGCACATCAAATCACTTTTCTGGTCTGCCTAATTGGGCCAGTTTCTGCCTAAGGGCAGCTTGAAAGTGGCTTGTAAACCTAGGACATTTGTGGAGTGTTCTGCATGGGACCACTGTGTGGGCCAGTGTAGACACAACCCAGGGAATTCCAGAGCTAATGATGAGCACGTTTGTGAGGCTGGAGTTTGCTTCTCTGTGAGAAGGATTGAGCTGGAGTGGAAAGAAGTCTCTGGGTCTTAGGACTCACTGAGTGGATCCAAGCCTGGCAGGGTGCTGAGATCAGATGTCTGTGTCCCAGGATTTTGGCCAGAGGGATATTTGGGCTCTGGACAGCATCTCTGCTCAGGTTTCTTGGATGAGCACCTCAGGGAAGAGGAGTAAATGTGTGTGCTCACCTGTCATCGAGGAAGGTTTCTGGTTTCAGGTTTCGTGTACAGGTGAATTCCTCATATGGCTCCCTTACCTGATGGTGTTCAGGGTGCAGGAGGTGGATGGACCCCCTCGTCCCAGGCATCCTGGCTGTGTAAGAGTCCTGGGGCACCTTTTCCCCTGGACTTTGGACCAGGAAATTGGGAGCAGTAGGTGATGAAGCCATCAGTTGATGCCTCAGTTTCTTCCCTGCCAAGATGAACTGGAGATTATAATAAGTGCTATGGAAATATAAAGAAGGAGACAGGACTGAGGTTTCTGAAGGGAGGGTGGGGGTGGTGTTTGGTATTCACATAGGGGTCAGGTGGTACTTCACTAGGAGGGTGATGCTTGAGTCAAGATCTAGGGAAGGTCAGTGATATCACATGAAGAGCATTCTAAACAGAATGGAAAGCATGTGCAAAGGCCCCAGGGAAGGAGCATACCAGGTGCATCCATGAGCTACAAGATGGCCCTGTGACCATAGGCGACAGCTTAGGACTTGCATCATCAAGGTGACAGAGTGTGACAGAAAGCCATAGCAGGGCTGTGACCCCATGGGACCCTGTTTCACTGGGTCATCCTGGCTGCAGGGTTGAGAACAGATGACAGAGGGTTGAGGTTGGGCAAGGGAGGTCAATGATGACTCTTTTCCAGGAACTCAGGCAAGAGATGGGCTCCAGTGTGGTCCAGACAGGCGGCCTTGAAAGGAGTGGTGAGTCCTACGGTGGGTACATCTTGAAGATGGAGCTCACAGGATTTGCCGACAGCTTAGATATTGAGGATGGGAGAAAGGAGGAACTGGGGTAACTCCCAGCTGTTGTGGGTTGTCCTGAGCGAGGGGAAGGAGAAGGTATCTGGGGGTAGGAGGTAGTCCGTGTTCGGCATGCTGAGGAAGGTGCCTTTCTGGGTGGATCTGCTGAGGTTTGTTTCCAGGAGAAGCTTTCACATCTCCTCCCTCAGCAACGGTGAAGTATAAATATTCCCCATTTTTTAAAAGTTCATGGGAAGACACTTGCCTTTTTGGAAAGATCTCCGTTATCACCTGGTTTCACTAATGGGAAGAAACCTGAAGAGGATGTTCCTTATGAAAAGAGTTGAACGGTGAGCTTTGCATTCAGCATCTGTTTGAAGAGAAGCACAACAGATGCAGCGTGCACCGTAACCAGCTCCTTCCTGTAAACCGCTCTCCGTGTCCAGCCACCAGCGCTTTGAATTCTGTTTGTGAGCATCTGCTGTGCTTTCTCTCCATTTATTTTTGGCATCCATTAGGAATTGTGTCCTGGGTCCTGAGAAATGCCAACAATAAGTAAATTTAGGAGTCTGAGCATGGTCACTAATTTTTCCATATTAATTAATGGTCGTTCCTTCTTTACACCCTTTCTGCTCTGAAAGGTTTCCTAGGAGTACTGTACTTTCAAAGAGCTGGGGAACCTGTACCCCATCCTGCGGGGTTCGCTTTAGTCTCCATGCTGCACAGAACATTCCATGGCTGTCGGATTTTAACACACAAACCTGTATCTTTGACCACCTTCACCCTTCCCATCCTCCTCTGAATCAGGCACCCACAAATCTATTCTCCGTATCTATGCATTCGGTAATTTCTTTCCCCATGTTGTATGTACATGTGAGCATCTGTAATTGCCTTTCTGTGTCTGAGTTCTTCAGGAGGGAGCCCCATCAGTCATCTGATAGAACACTTTCATGGATCCCCTGTGAGGCAAGGATGATGCCCGGCCTTGGAGGGGGGCCACAGGTCCGCCTTCAGGATCCATGTCTCCCACTCCAGCCTTTTCAGAATGGACCTCTCACACCAAATCTAGGGTTAGGGGTAAGGCATAGGAGAATGAGAGTTCCAATAGGGTGGATGTGTCCAGAATTTCCACGGTGGGGGCGGGGATTGATGGCATGGGTTGGGGTGAGTGTGAAGCAGTGGGTTTGTGCCCATGAGCCAGTGAATGTGGGGGATCGAGGGAATCAAGTACAGAAGTAATTAGGATTTCTCCCCCTCGACCTCCTTTCTGGAGTCCCAAATAAAACGGTTTCGCTTTGGGTGGCATACTGAGGCCTTAGGTATGACTCAGGCTTCTTCATCTCCGTATCTTTGGAGGCAGACCTCTGGGAGTGGACTACTCAGAATCCGACCTATGATTACTGTCATGGAGGGGAGGATGGAAAGCCCGATTGACCGGCTCTAAACAAACTGACCTGGGGGCTGAGGAGAGTGCCAGTGTCACGGATGAGGGCCTAGAGTTCCGCTGAAAGTGGAGATTCGCTGGGCTTAGGTCAGGTGTTCACTTAGGTTTCTTCTCGCAAAACTTTCTGGAGTCCCAAATGGCATATTTTAGTTCTGTGTGGCAGGCTACTGCCTAACATTGCTCAGTGGTACCTGATCCCTGTGCTTTGGAGTCAGCCATGTGGGAATAAACCTAACAGACCCCAAACTAGAATTAAGGCGTGGGTCTAGGGGCATGGCCCTAAAGATCAGCCAGCAGATGCGACCTTCCAGGGGCCAAGAGTAGGGCGTGATTTGGGTTGCATCTGAAACACAGCAGTTGCAGGCAGGGGGGCTTTGAATGTGGGGTTCGTTGGGTTTGGAACAGCTGGGAATTCATAACTTCTGCTCTGCATTCTTTCTGCGGGTCCAAATGGCACAGTTTCCATCTGCATGGCATGCTGATTTGCAGGTATGACTCAGGTTTCCCCAGTCGCTGTGTGTTTGCCTCCTGGAAAGACCTCTTGGAAGCCAACGGAACATTTGGCTTAGGGCTCAGGAGCCTGGGAGGGACCATCTCCTGGTTTTGAGCTCACCATTGCTGTGTCCTGATTTGAGTAGGTGGGTTGTGGAGAAGGGAAGGCTCAGGGTTTTGGTCCAAGGGGACCCTGAATGCGGGAGCCAGCTAGAATTGATTCAGTGGGATATGCAGATTTTTCAGCCCCCGAATACCTCTGCATCCCAGATGGTACGTTTTCTTTCTGTGTGGCATGCTGAGGCCTCAGATAGGGCTCAGGTTTCCCAAATCCCTATATCTTTGTGCCATCTCTCTAGGAGTGGACCCCTGAGTACCCAAGCTATGGTGAGTGTCACGCCCTAGGAGGCTGCAAAGCCCAATCGACTGGCTCTGCCACCCTGTTGAGGCTCAGGAGAGTGGGCTGGAGAGACTGTCGGCACAGTGTTTAGGGGTCAGGAATCCACTGGAAGTGATTTTCTCTTTGCTTTGGTCAGGTGTTCCCTGAGGTTTCTCCTTCTCAGAGTGCTTTCTGGAGTCCCAGATGACAACCTTTCCTTCTGTGTGGCAGGCTTTGTGTCCTGACATTGCTCAGCAGTCCCCATTCCCTGGTCCTTGGAGCTAGATGTCTCGGAATGGACCTCACACTACTCAACGTGTAGTAAGGGCACGGGTCTAGGTGTATGGCTGTTCAGATGAGCCATCCGATGTGAGATTCCAGGGGCCTAAGAGGAGGGTGTGCTTTGGGTTGAATGTCAGACACAGGAGTTGCCCACAGGGGGTCTGTGGAAGTGGTGTCTCGCTGGGATTGGATCAGGTAGGCATTCTTATTTCTCTTCCTCTGCAGGTCCAAATGGTACGGTTTCCCTCTCTGTGGCATGCTGATTCACCAGTGTGGCTCAGGTTTCCCCAGTCCCTGTGTGTTTGGTGCTTGGCTCCTGGAATGGTCTCTGGGAACCCAACGGAGCATTTGGCTTAGGGCTCAGGAGCATGGGAAAGACCATATCTTGGTTTTGAAATCAGCATTGCCGTGTCCTGATTTGCGTAGGTGGGTTGTGGAGAAAGGAAGGCTCAGGGTTTTCATCCAAGGGTCTCCTGAATGCGGGAGCTGGACGGGATTGACTGTGTGGGATATGCAGATTTCTCCTGCTCCTAATAGCCTCTAGAGTCCCAGATGGCACTCTTTCTTTCTGTGTGGCATGCTTTGGCCCCAATCGGGCTCAGGCTTCCCCAATACCTATATCTTTGTGCTGTGTCTCTAGGAGTGAAGCCCTGAGAACCCAACCTAATGTTAATGTCAGGCCCTAGGAGGATGGAAATCTCAATCGGCTGGCTCTGCGACCCTATCGGGGCTGAGGAGAGTGGGTTGGGGAGAGTGTCAGCACAGTGTTTAGGGGCCAGGAATCTGCTGGAATTGGTTTCGTCTGGGCTTGGGTCAGGTGTTCCCTGAGGTTTCTCCGTCTCAGAGTGCTTTCTGGAGTCCCAAATGGCAGCCATGTATAGTGTTGTGTCTTTCCTTGTATAGTGTTGTGTCTCAGAGATAAGTGTTTTTCATTTTCATCAGGCGTCCGTGACCAATTTGATGAATGCTTCCATATTCATGAATGATGATATTATGGGTAAGTGGGTTCCTGTACAATGTTCTTTCTTACCTATAAGTTTATGGCACTTTGGTTAGGTTGCTGCAATCACTTACGATAGGGAGTCCACATTAACCAAAGATATTGTATGTTGTAAGATGGTTCCTGTACACTGTTGTTTCTCAGTTATATGTTCGGAGGACTTACCCAATGGAACCATAACCACCTTGATTCATGCTTCCATCTTCAGAAGGCTGATGTGATTTGAAGGGCATTATCCTCACACCATTGTTTCTTAGCTATAAGTATGGGAAATTTTCCCTAGGCCTACACACACAATGTTGAATAGGCATCAGTATTGATTAGGCTGATGTTAGTTGAAGGTGTTTTCCTGTACACGCTGGTTCATTACCAATAAGGATGGGGAATAGTCCTCAAGATTCAAGAAACTATTCATTAATGCTTCCATATTCATGAAAGATGCTGTTAATTGTTAATGCTATTCTGTAAAGTGGTGTTGTCAAGGGATAGGTATGTGGTCCTTTTCTTCTGATTCTACCTCCTCCTTGGTTCATGTTTCCATATTCATGAATGGTGATGTTCATTGTAAGGGGTTCTATCCTCTACACGGTTTTTTCTTAGATATATGTATGCGGTTTGGTGATTCATACACCCCCTATTTTCTGAAGGATTGTATAATCATGAGGGTGATTTTAGCTGAGGGCAGTCCCTATACACTGTTGTTTCTTACAGATATGTACTTAGACCTTTCCTAAAGCTTTGACAACCACTTTGAGTCATGCTTCCCTATTTCTAATCAGTGATATTATTGGTAGACATTATCCTGACACTGTTGTTTCCTAGAGAGAAGGGTGTGGTAATTTCCCTAGGACTGCAACACAATTTTGCGAAGGGATCCCTATGCAGGAGGTTGCTTTAATTGGAGGACGGTTCAAAGACACTGCTGTCTATTACGTACAAGAATGGGGCACAAATTTCATGTTTCAAGACCACTATGGTAAAATCTTCCTTACTCTTGAAAGATGATGTTCATTGGTCTTTCCTTGTATAGTGTTGCGTCTCAGAGATAAGTTTTTGGCACTCTTGTCAGGCTTCCACAACCATTTTGGTTAATGCTTCCATATTCATGAATTTTGATATTAGGGCTAAGTGGGTTCCCGTACACTGTTGTTTCTTACAGATAAGTTTATGGCCTTTTCATTACATTGCCACAACCATTTACGATAAGGATGCCACATTAACCAAAGATATTGTACGTTGTAAGATGGCTCCTGTACACTGTTGTTTCTCAGCTTTATGTTTGTAGGCCTTACCAGAGGGTACCCTAGCGACCTTGACCGATGCTTCCATCTTCAGGAAGGCTGATGTGACTTGAAAGGCCATTATCCTGACACTGTTGTTTCTTAGCTATAATTATGTGGACCTTTCCCTAGGCGTACACACCCAATCTTGAATAGGGATCAGTGTTGAGGAGGCTGATATTAGTTGAAGGTGTTTTCCTGTATACGGTGGTATATTACCAATAAGGTTGGGGCACGGTCCTCAAGATTTACAAACTTTTCATTAGGGGCGCCTGGGTAGCACAGCGGTTAAGCGTCTGCCTTCGGCTCTGGGCGTGATCCTGGCGTTATGGGATCGAGCCCCACATCAGGCTCCTCTGCTATGAGCCTGCTTCTTCCTCTCCCACTCCCCCTACTTGTGTTCCCTCTCTCGCTGGTTGTCTCTATCTCTGTCAAATAAATAAATAAAATCTTTAAAAAATAAAAAATAAAAACTTTTCATTAATGTTTCCATATTCGTGAAAGATGATGTTAATTGTTAATGCTATTCTCTAAAGTGGTATTGTCTTGGGATATGTATGTGGTCCTTTCCCTCTAATTCCACCTCCACCTTGGATCATATTTCCATATGCGTGAATGCTGATATCCATTGTAAGGGGTTCTTTCCTGTACACTGTTGTTTCTTAGATATATGTATGCGTGCCTTTGGTGATTCATAACCCCCTATTTTCTTTTTTTTAGTGTTTTTTTTATTATTTTATGTTAGTCACCATACAGTATATCCCTTGTTTTTGATGTAAATTTCAATGATTCATTAGTTGCGTATAACACCCAGTGCACCATACAATACGTACCCTCCTTAATGCCCATCACCAGCCTCTCCCATTCCCTCACCCCTCACCCCTCTGAAACAATCAGTTTCTATCTCAGAGTCCATTATCTGCCATGCTTTATTCCCCCTTCTCATTACCCCCCCTTTTTATCCCTTTCTTCTCTTACCGATCTTCCTAGTTCTTATGTTCCATAATTGAGAGAAAAAATATGATAATTGTCTTTCTTTGCTTGACTTATTTCACTTAGCATTACCTCCTCCAGTACCGTCCATGTTGCAGCAAATGTTGAGAAATCATTGGTCTTTCCTTGGATACTGTTGTGTCTCAGAGATAAGTTTTTGGCACTTTCGTAAGGCTCCACGACCACGTTGGTGAATGCTTCCATACTCATTATTAATGATGTCAGGGCTAAGTGGGTTCCCGTACACTGTTGTTTCTTACAGATAAATTTTTGGCATTGTAGTTATGTTGCCAGAACCACTTACAAAAAATTGTACGTTGTAATATATTTCCTGTACACTGTGGTTTCTCAGGTATATTTCAGTAGGCTTTTCCTAATGGTACTATAACCACCTAGATTCCTGCTTCCATCTTCAGGAAGGCTGATGTAACTTGAAGGGCATTATCCTGACACCGTTGTTTCTTAGCTATAAGTATGTGAACCTTTACCTAGGCCTACAGAGCCAAAATTGAATCGGGATCAGTGTTGAGGAGGCTGATGTGAGTTGAAGGTGTCTTCCTGTACACAGTGGTTCATTAGCAATAAGGATTGGGCAGAGTCCCCGAGATTCCAGAACCTTTTCATTAATTCTTCCTTACTTGTGAAGGATTATGTTCATTGGTCTTTCCTTGTATAGTGTTGTGTCTCAGAGATAAGTGTTTGGCACTTTAGTCAGGCTTCCACGTCCAATTTGGTTACTGCTTCCATATTCACGAAGGATGATGTTAGGGCTAAGTGGGTTCCTGTACACTGTTGTTTCATATAAAAAAGCTTAAGGATTTTCTTTACGATGCCACAACCACTTACGATAGAGATTCCACATTAACCAAAGATACTGTATGTTGTAAGAGGGTTCCTGTACACTGTTTTTTCTCAGCTTTATGTTCGTAGGCCTTTCCTAACGGTACCATAACCACCTTGATTCCTCCTTCCATCTTCAGGAAGTCTGATGTGACTTGAAGGGAATTATCCTGACACCGTTGTTTCTTATCTCTAAGTATGTGGACATTTCCCTAGGCCAACACACCCAGTGTTGAGTTGGGATCACTATTGAGGAGGTTGATATGAGTTGAAGGTGTTTTCCTGTACACGGTGGTTTATTACCTAAAGGATGGGGCAAAGTCTTGGTAATTCCAGAACCTTTTCATTCATGCTTCCATAATCATGAAAGATGGTGTTCATTGGTCTTTCCTTGTATAGTGTTGTCTCTCAGAGATACGTGTTTTGCACTTTCGTAGGCTTCCATGACCATTTTCGTTAATGCTTCCATGTTCACGAATGATGGTGTTAGGGCTAATTTGTTCTTGTACACTGTTGTTTCTTACAGATTAGTTTATGGCATGTTCTTTACGTTGCCACAACCACTTACAATAGGGATTCTACACTGAGCAAAGATACTGTACGTTATTTGTTATTTTTTTACTTTAATTTCTGCCAGATTTGGTCTCTTTTCTGCCCTTAGAGATTCTATATTCTCATCAATATTTTCATTAATACTTTTTCAAGTCTACACACCATCTTCACCTTTGTTACTCTGAATTCCATTTCTGATAATTTGGTTATGTCCATATCCATTAGTTCTGTGGCAGAAGCCACAGACTCATTTTCTTTTCTTTGCTGGGGCGGATTTCTCCTTCTAGACATTCTAATGAGAAGTTGTGGGTTTGTCCAGAGCCCAAATTATTGACTGGGACCCAGGCCATGAGCCCTTGTTTTATGGGGATCTTAGGGATGTGGGCTTCTTGATTTTTCAGCCTGCCTTCTGGGGGAGGGGCCTGCCAAGCCGATATTAAGGTTAACCCTGTTTGGGTATAGTCTCCGTGTCCCCTGCAAGGGGGGATGGGGATGGGCACAGAGTAATTCGGTATTTCCAGGCTTTTGTTCTCCGGCGGCTTTCCCTGGTGTTTTGCTGTGCCTCTTCTGAGAGCCAGAGCAGCAGTGGCCAAATTTCATCCTCTGTCTCAGAGGGATTGCGGACAGTTCTCCACTGATGTTCTGGCCACTTTAACTCTGTTTCTGTTGGTGCTGCTCAACCCTGCACTGTCCGGCATGTGAGCCCCACACCTGGCATCCCAGCTCTCACCTACAGGGCCAGTGTGTCTCTGTCCTTTGTGTTTCTAACACCGCCAGCCACCAGCGGCCCCTGAATGCTCCAGGAGCATTGTGTGTCTCTTTCTTACACACTTTTGCACATGCTTACGTTTTCATGACAGAGGACTGTGAGATGCCAGATGGTTTCTCTACGGTGTTCCTTCATTGATTCAGTATATGGCACTTTCCTTATGTTTTCTTAGGCACCTGTACAAATGGTTTCATCTTCACCACCGAAGACGTGACTTCAAAGATGGCTTTGGTACAATGTTCTTTCCTAAGATTGGTTCACGTCCCTTTACTTATGCTTTTATTCCCAATCAGACACATGCTTCCATCATCATGACAGTTTATGGGACTTGGAAAACCCTTTCCATACCCTCTTCTTCCTGAGATTACGTCTATGGCTGTTTCCTTAAGGTTCAACACACGTATTGGTAAACCCTGCTGTTTTCACTGATCAACGTTGCCTTGTCTCTACAAAAACATGGTTCGCTGAATTGACTGATGGCACTTACCTTTCGTTTTCACACAACCTTTTTGAAGGGCTTTCCTCCTCATGACTGATGTGAGTTGAGAGATGCTTTCTGTGTAGTGTTCTTACGTCGTTAAATGAAGGGCATTATCTTGATGCTTGCAGACACCGTTTGGCACAATGCTCCCACTTCATGACACCAGATGTGAGGTGCAAGATGCTTTCACATAGAGTGTTCTCTCCTTGAGTAAAGTAGGTGACCCTTTCCCTATGCATTCGTAGACACTTTTTTTTATAATGATTTTTTATTATATTATGTTAGTCACCATACAGTACATCCCTGCTTTTCGATGTAAGGCTCGATGATTCATTAGTTGTGTATAACACCCAGTGCACCATGCAATATGTGCCCTCCTTACTACCCATCACCGGCCTATCCCATTCCCCCACACCCTCCCCTCTGAAGTCCTCAGTTTGTTTCTCATAGTCCATAGTCTCTCATGTTTCATTCCCCCTTCTGATTACCCCCCTTTCTTTATCCCTTTCTTCCCCTACTGATCATTCTAGTTCTTATGTTCCATAGATGAGAGAAATCATATGATAGTTGTCTTTCTCTGCTTGACTTATTTCACTTAGCATTAGCTCCTCCAGTGCCGTCCATGTTGTAGCAAATGTTGAGAACTCGTTCTTTCTGATAGCTGAGTAATATTCCATTGTATATATGGACCACAACTTCTTACTCCAGTCATCTGTTGCAGGGCATCTCGGCTCCTTCCACGATTTAGCTATTGTGGACATTGCTGCTATGAACATTGGGGTGCATATGGCCCTTCTCTTCACTACGTCTGTATCTTTGGGGTAAACACCCAGTAGTGCAATGGCTGGATCATAGGGTAGCTCAATTTTTAACTTTTTAAGGGACCTCCACACTGTTTTCCAGAGTGGCTGTACCAACTTGCATTCCCACCAACAATGTAGGAGGGATCCCCTTTCTCCACATCCTCTCCAACAATTGTTGTCTCTTGCCTTGTCTATTTTTGCCATTCTAACTGGCGTAAGGTGGTATCTCAGTGAAGTTTTGATTTGAATTTCCTTGATGGCTAATGATTTTGAACATTTTTTCATGTGTCTGTTAGCCATTTGTATGTCTTCATTGAAAAAGTGTCTATTCATATCTTCTGCCCATTTTTTGATTTATTTGTTTCTCGTGTATTGAGTTTGAGAAGTTCTTTGTAGATCTTGGATACCAGTCCTTTATCTGTAGTGTCATTTGCAAATATCTTCTCCCATTCCGTGGGCTGCCTCTTAGTTTTTCTGACTGTTTCCTTGGCTGTGCAGAAACTTTTAATCTTGATGAAGTCCCATAAATTCATTGTATCTTTTGTTTCTCTTGCCTTTGGGGATGTATCATGAAAAAGGTTGTTTTGGCCGATGTCGTAGAGGTTGCTGCCTATGTTCTCCTCTAGGATTTTGATGGATTCCTGTCTCACATCGAGGTCTTTCATCCATTTGGAGTTTATTTTTGTGTATGGTGTGAGATAGTGGTCAAGTTTCATTCTTTTGCATGTGGCTGTCCAATTTTCCCAGCACCATTTATTGAAGAGACTGTCTTTTTCCCACCGGATGTTTTTTCCTGCTTTATCAAATATTAGTTGCCCAAAGAGCGGAGGGTCCATTTCTGGGCTCTCTATTCTGTTCCATTGGTCTATGTGTCTGTTTTTGTGCCAGTACCATGCTGTCTTTGTGATCACAGCTTTGTAGTACAGCTCGAAATCCAGCATTGTGATGCCCCCAGCTTTGTTTTTCCTTTTCAACAGTTCCTTGGACTTCGGGGTCTTTTCTGGTTCCATACAAATTTAAGGACTATTTGTTCCAGTTCTTTGAAAAATGTCCTCGGTATTTTGATCGGGATAGCATTGAAAGTGTGGATTGCTCTGGGTAGCATGGACATTTTAACTATGTTAATTCTTCCGATCCATGAGCATGGAATATCTTTCCATCTTTTTATGTCTTACTCAATGTCTTTTAAGAATGATTTATAGTTTCTAGAATAAAGGTCCTTTACATCTCTGGTTAAGTTAATTCCAAGGTAACGTATGGTTTTTGGTGCTATTGTAAATGGGATGGATTCCCTAATTTCTCTTTCTTCGTTCTCATTATTCGTATACAGAAATGCAACTGATTTCTGAGCATTGATTTTGTATCCCTCCACGTTACTGAATTGCTCTATAACTTCTAATAGTTTGGGAGTGGCTTCTTTTGGGTTTTCCATATAGAGTATCATGTCATCTGCGAAGAGAGACATTTTGACTTCTTCTTTGCCGATTTGAATACATTTGATCCCTTTTTGTCGTCTGATTGCTGTTGCAAGGACTTCTAGTACTATGTTGAATAATAGTGGCGAGAGTGGGCATCCTTGTCATGTTCCTGATCTTAAGGGAAAGGCTTCCAGCTTTTCCCCATGGAGAATAATATTTGCAGTAGGCTTTTCATAGATGGCTTTTATGAGATTGAGAAATGTACCTTCTATTCCTACACTCTGAAGGGTTTTAATCAGGAAAGGATGCTGTATTTTGTCAAATGCTTTTTCGGCATCGATTGAGAGGATCATATGGTTCCTGAGTCTTTTCTTGTTGATATGATGTATCATGCTGATACACCATATTGATCAATCACGCTGATTGATTTGCGAATATTGAACCACGCTTGCATCCCAGGTATGAATCCCACTTGATCGTGGTGGATAATCCTTTTAATGAACTGTTGGATTCTATTAGCAAGTATCTTGTTGAGGATTTTGGCGTCCATATTCATTAGGGAAATCAGTCTGTAATTCTCCTTTTTGAGGGGGTCTTTGCCTGGTTTGGGGATCAAGGTAATATTGGTCTCATAGAATGAGTTTGGTAGCTTTCTTTCTGTTTCTATTTTTTGAAAAAGCTTTAGGAGAGTAGGTATTATTTCTTCTTTGAGTGTTTGGTAGAATTCCCCAGGAAAACCGTCCGGGCCTGGAGTTTTGTTATTTGGAAGGTTGTTTATCACTGACTCAATTTCTTCATCATTAATTGGCCTGTTTAAGAAATCAGTTTCTTCCTGTTTCAATCTTGGTAGTTTATAGGTTTCCAGGAAGGATTCCATCTCTTCTGGATTGCTTAGTTTATTGGCATATAGCTGTTGATAAAAATTTCTAATAATCCTTCCAATTTCAATGGTGTTCGTCGTGACCTCTCCTTTTTCATTCATAATTTTAGTAATCTGGGTCCTTTCTCTTTTCTTTTGGATAAGTCTTGCCAGTGGTCTGTCAATTTTATTGATTCTCTCAAAGCTTCTAGTCCTGTTGATCTGCTCTACTGTACTTCTGGTTTCTGCTTGATTGATTTCAGCTCTAATTTTGGTCAACTGCTTCCTCGTGCGTGGATTAGGCCTGTCCCTCTGTTGCTGTTCCAGCTTCTTGAGGTGAGAATATAAAAACTGCATTTTAGATTTTTCTATTCTTTTGAGTGAGGCTTGGATGGCTATGTATTTCCCCCTTAGGACTTCCTTTGTAGTATCCCATAGGTTTTGGACTGTTGTATTTTCATTCTCATTGGTCTCCATAAATTGTTTAATTTGATTTTTGATTTCCTGGTTTATCGAGTCATTCCTGAGCAGGATGGTTCTTAGTCTCCAAGTGTTTGAGTTTCTTCCAAATTTTTCCTTGTGGTTGAGTTCCAATTTCAGAGTGTTGTGGTCTGAGAATATGCACGGGATAATTTCAATCTTTTGGTATCGGCTGAGACCTGTTTTGTGTCCCAGAACATGGTCTGTTCTTGAGAATGTTCCATGGGCATTAGAATAGAATGAGTATTCTTTGGTTCTGGGGTGTAGTGTTCTCTATATATCTAAGAGGTCCAACTCGTCGAGTATGGCATTCAAAGCCTTTGATTCTTTGCTTAGTTTTTCCCAGGGTGTTCTGTCTATTTCTGATAGTGGAGTGTTGAGGTCCCCTACTATTAATGTATTTTTATTTATATGTCTCTTTATTCTGGTTAAGAGTTGGCTTGTGTATCTTGCTGCTCCCCTGTTGGGGGCATATATATTTATAATTGTCATATCCACTTGTTGAATACTTCCTTTAAGAATAATATAGTGCCCTTCTGCGTCTCTAACTATAGTCTGTAGTTTAAAATCCAGTTTATCTGATATGAGAATTGCTACCCCAGCTTTCTTTTGAGGTCCATTTGCGAGAAAGATGGTACGCCATCCCCTTACTCTCAGTCTGAATGCATCTTTGGGTTCGAAATGAGTCTCTTGTAGACAGCAAATGGATGGGTCATTTCTTTTTATCCAATCTGCAACCCTGTGGCGTCTTAAGCAAGAATTTAAACCATTAATATTAAGAATGAGTACTGAGAGATATGCTTTTAATGCTGCCATGTTCTCAGTAAAGTCTTTGTTTGTATCGGCTGTGACTTTCTGTTTTGTATCACTCTTGGGGCCTTTTTACTTTTATAGAACCCCCCGTAATACTTCCTGTAGGGCTGGTTTCGTGGTTACAAAATTGGTTAGTGACTGTTGATTCTGAAATGTCTTTATTTCTCCATCAATTCTGAATGACAGCCTTGCTGGATAAAGGATCCTTGGCTGCATATTTTTCTCTGAAAGAGCTTTAAAAATGCTCCCCCCTTGGGGCGTCTGGTTGGCACAGCGGTTGGGCGTCTGCCTTCGGCTCAGGGCGTGATCCCGGCGTTCCGGGATCGAGTCCCACATCAGGCTCTTCCGCTATGAGCCTGCTTCTTCCTCTCCCACTCCCCCTGCTTGTGTTCCCTCTCTCGCTGTCTCTATCTCTGTCGAATAAATAAATAAAATCTTTAAAAAAAAATTTAAAAAAAATTAAAAAATAAAAATAAAAAATAAAAATGCTCCCCCAACCCTTTCTCTCATTCCAGGTCTGTGTAGACAGGTCTGACGTAATTCTGATGCCTTTGCCTTGGTACGTGAGAAATTTCTTTGCCCTGGCCGCTTTCAATACTGTATCCTTGCATCTAATATTTGCGAAATGCACTATGACATGACGTGGCGTAGGTTTGTTGTGGTTGAGCTTGGGAGGGGTCCTCTCTGCCTCTTGGACATGAATGTTTGTTTCCCTTGCTAGATTAGGGAAGTTTTCAGCTACAATTTGTTCAAATATCTCTTCTAGACCTCTGTTTTTCTCCACCCCCTCGGGGATGCCGATGATTCTAACATTGGATCCTTTCGTTGAGTCAGTAATCTCCCGTAGCCAACATTCGAGGGCGTGGATTTTTTTAAGACCATCTTCTATTTTCATTTTTTCCTCTATTAACCCATCCTCCAATTCACTAACCCTTTCCTCTGCTTTGGTGACCCTGGCCGTCAGAGCATCTAGTTTTGCCTGCATTTGGCTCATAGAATTTTTAATTTCTGTCAAATTCGCTGTCATTTCCACCCTTAGGGATTCTATATTCTCAGTAACATTGTCCTTAATACTTTTTTCAAGTCTACTCATCATCTTGACCATTGTTACTCTGAATTCCATTTCTGATAATTTGGTTACATCCATATCTGTTACTTCTGTGGCAGAGGCCATAGATTCACTGTCTTTTCTTTGCTGGGGGGGGGGGCTTCTCCTTCTTGTCATTCTGATGAGGAGAGGTTGCGGAGTTGTCCAGAGCCCAAATTATTGACTGGGTCCCAGGCCGTGCCCCTTGTTTTATAGGGATCTTAGAGATGTGGGCTTCTTCTTTAAAGATTTTATTTATTTACTTATCTGAGAGAGGGAGACAGACAGTCAGCAAGAACGGAACAGAAGCAGGGGAGTGAGAGAGGAAGAAGCAGGCTCCCAGCAGAAGAAGCTGATGAGGGACTACTTTCTGGAACGCTGGGATCACGCCCTAAGCCGGAGACAGGCGCTCAATGACTGCGCCACCCAGGCGCCTGGGGTTGTGGGCTTCTTGATTTTTCAGCCTGCCTTCTGTGTTCTGGGGGAGGGGCCTGCCACGCCCATACTCAGGCAACCCTGTTTGGTTAGAGTCTCCATGTCCCCCGCGAGGGGGGATGGGGATGGGCACTCTCTGAGCTGGTATTTCGAGGCTTTTGTTCTCTGGCAGCTTTCCCTGGCGGTCAGCTATGCCTCTTCTGAGAGTCAGAGCAGCAGAGGCTGCATTGTCACAGAACAGAGGGATTGCAGCCCGTTCTCCACTGATGTTCTGGCCACTTTAACTCTGTTACTGTTGGTGCTGCTCAACCCTGCAGCGTCCCGGGATGTGCGCACCAACCCGGCGTCCCTGCCCTCACTTCCAGGGCAGGCGCGTCTCTGTCCTTTGTGTTTCTAATGCCGCCAGCCACCGGCTGCCCCTGGCGCTCCTGGGTCTCCTGGTCTCAGTCTATGCCCGGTGAGCACACCAGGATTCCAGAGTTTCGTGAGAAGCCTGGTGGCGCGAGCACCCGGTTCAGGGTCTCAGTCTGCTGTTTCGTGGGTGCCGACCGCGAGTCCGCCCGCTCCCCCATGCAGGTGGCCCGCCAGCCGCCAGCCGCCCCACGCGCGCTCCAGGAGCTCCCGGTCTCAGTCTGGATCCCGTGAGCACACCAGGATTCAGGTGTTCCGGGAGATGCCTGGTGGAGCGCGTTCACAGTTCACCGGTCTCAGTCCACTCTCTCGCGGGTGCCCTCCGTGAGTCCGCCCGCTCCCCCGTGCAGGTGGCTGCCGCTTCCCGGCGCCCAAACGCGGCGGCTCCCTCCCCCTTCCGTTTATCTTCCGATATTTGTGCATGGTTTACAGCTCCCCTCTTGGTACCTCAATACTCAGCGCTGGAGATGTTCATTTGTAGAGATCCAGATGTATCTTCCTGCATCTCAGGCTGATTCTGTGGTTATTTAGGCTGGTCTGTTACCTATCCAGCTCGACTCAGGGGACCGGCTGAAAAAGGGGTCCCCTACTCCTCCGCCATCTTAACCCCTCCTGCCTGGACCACAACTTCTTAATCCAGTCATCTGTTGAAAGGCATCTTGGCTCCTTCCACGATATAGCTATTGTGAACAGCCCTGCTATGAACATTGGGGTGCATAAGGCCCTTCTCCTCACTACGTCTGTATCTTTGGTTTAAATACCCAGTAGTGCAATGGCTGGACACAGGGTAGCTCTATTTTTAATCTTTTAAGGGACCTCCAAACTTTTTCCAAAGTGGCTGTACCAACTTGCATTCCCACCAACAATGTAGGAGGGATCCCCTTTCTCCACATCCTCTCTAACAATTGTTTCTTGCCTTGTCAATTTTTGCCATTCTAACTGGCTTAAGTTGGTATCTCCGTGTGATTTTGATATGAATTTCCCTGATGGCTAATGATTTTGAACATTTTTTAAAGTGTCTGTTAGCCATTTCTATGTCTTCACTGGAAAAGTGTCAGTTCATATCTTCTGCCCATTTTATGATGTTTATTTGTTTCTCACGTATTGAGTTTGAGAACTTCTTTGTAGATCTTGGATACCTGTCTTTTCTCTGTAGTATCATTTGCAAATGTATTCTCCCATTCCGTGGCTGCCTCTTTGTTTTTCTGTTTCCTTGGCTGTGCAACAGTTTTTATATTGATGAAATCCCACAAGTTCATTTTATCTTTTGTCTCTCTTGCCTTTGGAGATGTGTCATAAAAAAGGTTGCTGTGGCTGATGTCATAGAGGTTGCTGCCTATGCTCTTCTCTCGGATTTTGATGGATTTCTGTCTCACATTGAGGTCTTTCATCCATTTAGAGTTTCTCTTTGTGTATGGTGTTAGGGAGTGGTCACGTTTCATTCTTTTGCATGTAGCTGTCCAATTTCCCCAGCACCATGTATTGAAGAGACTGTCTTTTTTCCACTGGATGTTGTTTCCTGCTTTGTCAAAAATCAGTTGCCCAGAGTCGAGGGCCCATTTCTGGGTTCTCTATTCTGTTCCATTGGTCTATGTGTCTGCTTTTGTGCCAGTACCATGCTGTCTTTGTGATCACAGCTTTGTAGTACAGCTTGAAATCTGGCATTGTGATGCCCCCAGCTTTGTTTTTCCTTTTCAACAATTCCTTGGCGATTCGGGGTCTTTTCTAGTTCCATACAAATTTAAGGGCTGTTTTTTCGAGTTCTTTGTAAAATCTCATCGGTATTTTGATCGGGATAGCATTGAAAGTGTAGATTGCTCTGGGTAGCATGGACATTTTAACTATGTTAATTCTTCCAATCCATGAGCATGGAGTATTTTTCCATCTCTTTGTGTCTTCCTCTATGTCTTTCAAAAGTGATTTATAGTTTCTAGAATATAGGTCCTTTACGTCTCTGGTTAATTCCTAGGTAACATATGGTTTTTGGTGCTATTGTAAATGGGCTGGATTCCCTAATTTCTCTTTCTTCAGTCTCATTATTCGTGTATAGAAATGCAACTGATTTCTGAGCATTGATTTTCTATCCCACCCCATTACTGAATTGCTCTATAACTTCTCATATTTTACGCGTGTATTCTATTGGGTTTTCCATATAGAGTATCATGTCATCTGTGAAGAGAGACATTTTGACTTCTTTGCTGATTTGGATACCTTTTATCCCTTTTTGTTGTCTGCTGTTGCAAGGACTTCTAGTACTATGTTGAATAATAGTGGCGAGAGTGGGCATCCTTGTTGAGTTCCTGATCTTAAGGGAAAGGCTTCCAGCTTTTCCTCATTGAGAATATTTTCTGTAGCCTTTCCATAGATGGCTTTTATGAGATTGAGAAATGAACCCTCTATTCCTACACTCTGAAGGGTTTTAATCAGGAAAGGATGCTGTATTTTGTCAAATGTTTTTTCTGGATCAGTTGAGGGGATCATATGGTTCCTGAGTCTTTTCTTGTTGATATGATGTATCACGCTGATCGATTTGCGTATTTTGAACCACGCTTTCATCCCAGGGATGAATCCCACTTGTTCATGATGGATAATCGTTTTAATGTACTGTTGGATTCTATTTGCCAGAATCTGGTTGAGGATTTTGGCATCTATATTCATTAGGGAAATTGGTCTGTAATTCTTCTTTTTGAGGGGGTCTTTGCCTGTTTTGCGGATCAAGGTAATATTGGCCTCATAGAATGAGTTTTGTAGCTTTCCTTCTGTTTCTATTTTTTTAAATAGCTTTAGGAGAATAGGTATTATTTCTTCTTTGAATGATTGGTAGAATTCCCCAGGAAAACCGTCCGGGCCTGGAGTTTTGTTATTTGGAAGGTTGTTTATCACTGGCTCAATCTATTCATAATTAATTGGCCTGTTTAAAAAGTCAATTTCTTCCTGTTTCAGTCTTGGTAGTATATAGGTTTCTAGGAAGGCCTCCATCTCTTCCAGATTGCTTAATTTATTGGCATATAGCTGTTTGTAAAAGTTTCTAATAATCATTCCAATTTCATTGGTGTTGGTCATGACCTCTCCTTTTTCATTCATAATTTTATTAATTTAGGTCCTTTCTCTATTCATTTGTATAAGTCTTGCCAGTGTTTTGTAAATTTTATTGATTCTCTCAAAGAACCAGCTTCTAGTCCTGTTGATCTGCTCTACTGTACTTCTGGTTTCTAGTTCATTGATTTCTGCTCTAGTTTTGGTCAACTGCTTTCTCGTGAGTGGATTAGGCATGTCCCTCTCTTGCTATTCCAGCTTCTTGAGGTGAGAATATAAAAACTGCATTTTAGATTTTTCTATTCTTTTGAGTGAGGCTTGGATGGCTATGTATTCCCCCCTTAGGACTGCCTTTGCAGTATCCCATAGGTTTTGGACCATTGTGTTTTCATTCCCGTTGGTCTCCATAAATTGTTTAAATATATTTTTGATTTCCTGGTTCATTGGGTCATTCCTGAGCAGGATGGTTCTTAGTTTCCAAGTGTTTGAGTTTTTTTCCAAAATCTTCCTTGTTTTTGAGTTCCAATTTCAGAGTGTTGTGCTCTGAGAATATGAGGGGATAATTTCAGTTTTTCGTATCAGTTGAGACCTGATTTGTGTCCCAGAACATGGTCTAATCTTGAGAATGTTCCATGGGCATTAGAATAGAATGAGTATTCTTTGGTTCTGGGGTACAGTGTTCTATATATATCTATGAGGTCTAACTCGTCTAGCATGGCATTCAAAGCTCTTGTTTCTATGTTGGTTTTCTGCTCCGGTGCTCTGTCTGTTGCTGATAGTGGAGTGTTGAGGTTCCTACTATTAATGTATTTTTATCTATATATCTCTTTATTCCAGTTAAGAGTTGGCTTGTGTATCTTGCTGCTCCCCTGTTGGGGGCATATATATTTATAATTGTCATATCCACTTGTTGGATACATCCTTTAAGAATAATATAGTGCCCTTATGTGTCTCTAACTATAGTCTTTAGTTTCAAATCCAATCTGTCTGACATGAGAATTGCTACCCCAGCTTTCTTTTCAGGTCCATTGGCGTGAAAGATGGTATTCCATCCTTTTAGTCTGAATGTATCTTTAGGTTCAAAATGAGTGTTTGTAGACAGCAAATGGATGGGTCATGTCTTTTTATCCAATCAGAAACCCTGTGGTATTTTATGGGAGCATTTAGGCCATTTACATTGAGACGGATTATTGAGAGATGTGATTTTAATGATGCCATATTGCCAGTAAAGTCTTTGTTTCCATAGATTGTGACTTTATGTTCTCTATCACTCTTGGGGCCTTTTTACTTTTATAGAACCCCCCCCCTTAATATCTCCTGTAGGGCTGGTTTTGTGGTTAAAAAAATTGGTCAATGACCACGATTCTGGAAGGTCTTTATTTCTCCATGAATTCTGAATGACAGCCTTGCTGGATAAAGGATCCTTGGCTGCATGTTTTTCTCTGAAAGAGATTTAAAAATGCCCCCCAACCCTTTATCTCATTCCAGGTCTGTGTAGAGAGGTCACACGTAATTCTGATATCTTTGCCTTGGTACGTGAGAAATTTCTTTGCCCTGGCCGCTTTCAATACTGTATCCTTGCATCTAATATTTGCGAATGCACTATGACATGACGTGGCGTGGGTTTGTCGTGGTTGAGCTTGGAAGGGGTCCTCTCTGCCTCTTGGACACGAATGTTTGTTTCCCTTGCTAGATTAGGGAAGTTTTCAGCTATAATTTGTTCAAATATCTCTTCTAGACCTCTGTTTTTCTCTACGTCCTCAGGAATGCCGATGATTCTGACACTGGAACGTTTTATTGAGTCAGTCATTTCCCGTAACCTACATTCCTGTGTGTGGATTTTTTTGAGTCCAGATTCTCTTTTAGCTTTTTCCTCTACTAACCCATCTTCCAATTCGCTGATACGTCCTTCTGCCTCATTCACCCTGGCCAACAGAGCCTCTAGTTTTGACTGCATTTGGCTCCTAGAATTTTTAATTTCTGCCAGATTCGCTCACATTTCTGCCCTTAGAGATTCTATGTTCTCATTAACAATTTTGTCAATATTTTTTTCAAGTCTACAAATCATCTTGACCATTGTTACTCTGAATTCCATTTCTGATAATTTGGTTATATCCATATCCATAAGTTCTGTGGCAGAGGCCACAAACTTATTGTCTTTTCTTTGCTGGGGGGGGGGGGGACTTCTCCTCATTCAGATGAGGAGAGGTTGTGGTGTTGTCCAGAGCACAAATTATTGACCACGACCCAGGCCATGCGCCCTTGTTTTATAGGGATCTTAGGTATGGGGGCTTCTTGATTTTTCAGCCTGCCTTCTGAGGTAGGGGCCTGCCGTGCCGATACTTGGGCAACCCTGTTTGGGTAGAGTCTCTGTGTACCCTGCGAAGGGGGATGGGGGTGGGCACACTGTGAGCCGGTCTTTCCAGGCTTCTTTTCTCTGGCGGCTTTCCCTGGTGGTTTGCTGTGCTTCTTCTGAGAGTCAGAGCAGCAGTGGCCGAATCTCAGCCTCTGTCTCAGAACAGATGGATTGTGGACCATTCTCCACTGATGTTCTGGCCACTTTAACTCTGTTTCTGTTGGTGCTGCTCAACCCTGCACTGTCCAGGATGTTAGCCCCACACCTGGCTTCCGAGCTCTCACCTACAGGGCCAGTGTCTCTCTGTCTGTGTTTCTAACACCGCCAGCCGCCCCTGCATGCTCCAGGAGCTTTATGTGTCTCTTTCTTACACACATTTGCACAAGCTTCCGTTTTCATGACAGAGGACTGTGAGATGCCAGATGGTTTCTCTACAGTGTTCCTTCATAGATTCAGTATATGGCACTTTCCTTATGTTTTCTTAGGCACTTGTACAAACGGTTTCATCTTCAAGACTGAAGACGTGACTTCAAAGATGGCTTCGGTACAATGTTCTTTCCTAAAGTTGGTTCACCTCCCTTTCCTTATGCTTTTATTCCCAATCAGACACATGCTTCCATCATCATGACAGATTATGGGACTTGGAAAACCCTTTCCATACCCTCTTCTTCCTGAGATTACGTCTATGGCTGTTTCCTTAAGGTTCAACACACGTATTGGTAAACCCTGCTGTTTTCACTGATCAATGTTGCCTTGTCTCTACAAAAACATGGTTCGCTGAATTGACTGATGGCACTTTCCTTTCGTTTTCACACAACTTTTGAAGGGCTTTCCTCCTCATGACTGATGTGAGTTGAGAGATGCTTTCCTTGTAGTGTTCTTACATGGTTCAACAAAAGGCATTATCTTGATGCTTGCAGGCACAGTTTTGTACAATGCTCCCAATTCATGACACCAGATGTGAGGTGCAAGACGCTTTTATATAGTGTTCTCTCCTTGAGTAAAGTAGGTGTCCCTTTCCCTATGCATTTGTAGACACTTTTGAAAATCTTGACATCTTCCTAACAGAAGATGTGACTTGGATGAGGGTGTCCATTCGGTGTTCTGACTGAGATTTGGGTATATTGTTCTTTCCTTAAGGTTCAACGCACGTATTGGACAACGCATATATATTCCTGGGTCACCATGTTACTTCGATGTTGCCTATCAACACTGACCTGGTACTCACAACTACTTAGGACCTCTCCTTATGCTTTCACTCACACTTCTGCATGTACTTCCATCTTCATTACAGAAGATGTGAGTTGGGAGATCTTTTCCAAGGGTGTTCTTACCTGAGCATACAGCATGTTCCTTAGGTTTTCATACAGTTTTGGAACATACATCCATCTTCATGAAGGTAGTTGTGATTTGGAAGGTTGTCTCTAGATGGTGCTCTTTCTTAGTGTTAAGCATATGGCACTTCTCTTATGGTTCAACAGAGATATTTGAAAATCTCTCTTCATACATCAGGATGTTTGAAATCTCTTCCTCTATACAGAACATTGGTGCTCAGAGTCGAGTAAATGGCATTTCTTTACACATTCCCTCACCCTTTAGCCAATGCTTCCAGGGTCATGTGAAAAGATGTTTCAGAGGGTATTCTATGGAGTTCTCTTGTAAAGTTAAGCATACGATAACTCCCTTAAGCTGAGAAACACTCTCTTGTATATGCTTCCAGCTTCATGAAAGAACACGTGCCTTTAAAGATGGATTAGGTACTGTCCTTTTTTGGAGCCATGTCTCTGCCACTTTCCTTATGTTTTCACCACAACGTTGCAAACATTTTCGTCTTCATGATAGAAGTCGTGGTTTGTAAGATGCTATCTACCCAGTGCTCTCACCTACTAAGTTTATGGCACTTTCCTTAAGTTTCAACACATAGGGAAGAAAACCCTGGTTGATCCATTTGTCAGGAGGTGGGTTCGATATCGTTTTCTATCTAGACAGATTTGGTTCTCAGAATTAAGTAGACAGCCCTTTCTCTACGTGCTTGCACACACTCTTGCCAAGGCTTCCATCTTCACAACAGAAGTTGTGAGTTGAGACATGATGTCTATACAGTGTTCTTCTATAGAGTGAGGCAACGCGCTTTATGCATCTCTTTTTGTACACACTTTTTCACATGCTTCCTTTTTCATGCCAGAAGACAGTGAGATGCAGGGCGCCTGGGTGGAACAGCAGTTAAGCGTCTGCCTTCAGCCAGGGCGTGATCCCGGCATTGTGGGATCGAGCCCCACATCAGACTCCTCCGCTGTGAGCCTGCTTCTTCCTCTCCTACTCCCCCTGCTTGTGTTCCCTCTCTCACTGGCTGTTTTGCTGTCAAATTAATAAATGAAATCTTAAAACAAAAGAAAAAGAAGGGTTGCAGATTGGATAAAAAGAAATGACCCATCCATTTGCTGTCTACAAGAGACTCATTTCGAACCCAAAGATGCATTCAGACTGAGAGTAAGGGGATGGAGTACCATCTTTCACGCAAATGGACTTCAAAAGCAAGCTGGGGTAGCAATTCTCATATCAGATAAATTGGATTTTAAACTACAGACTATTGTTAGAGATGCAGAAGGGCACTATATTATTCTTAAAGGAAGTATTCAACAAGTGGATATGACAATTATAAATATATATGCCCCCAACAGGGGAGCAGCAAGATACACAAGCCAACTCTTAACCAGAATAAAGAGACATATAAATAAAAATACATTAATAGTAGGGGACCTCAACACTCCACTCTCAGAAATAGACAGAACACCCTGGCAAAAACTAAACAAAGAATCAAAGGCTTTGAATGCCATACTCGACAAGTTGGACCTCATAGATATATATAGAACACTACACCCCAGAACCAAAGAATACTCATTCTATTCTAATGCCCATGGAACATTCTCAAGAATAGACCATGTTCTGGGACACAAAACAGGTCTCAACCGATACCAAACGATTGAAATTATCCCGTGCATATTCTCAGACCACAACGCTCTGAAATCGAAACTCAACCACAAGGAAAAATTTGGAAGAAACTCAGACACCTGGAGACTAAGAACCATCCTGCTCAGGAATGACTCGATAAACCAGGAAATCAAAAATCAAATTAAACAATTTATGGAGACCAATAGGAATGAAAATACAACAGTCCAAAAACCTATGGGATACTGCAAAGGCAGTCCTAAGGGGGAAATACATAGCCATCCAAGCCTCACTCAAAAGAATAGAAAAATCTAAAATGCGGTGTTTATATTCTCACCTCAAGAAGCTGGAACAGCAACAGAGGGACAGGCCTAATCCACGCACGAGGAAGCAGTTGACCAAAATTAGAGCTGAAATCAATCAAGCAGAAACCAGAAGTACAGTAGAGCAGATCAACAGGACTAGAAGCTGGTTCTTTGAGAGAATCAATAAAATTGACAGACCACTGGCAACGCTCATCCAAAAGAAAAGAGAAAGGACCCGAATATTAATATTATGAATGAAAAAGGAGAGGTCACGATGAACACCATTGAAATTGGAAGGATAATTAGAAATTTTTATCAACAGCTATATGCCAATAAACTAAGCAATCCGGAAGAGATGGAATCCTTCCTGGAAACCTATAAACTACCAAGATTGAAACAGGAAGAAACTGATTTCTTAAACAGGCCAATTAATGATGAAGAAATTGAGTCAGTGATAAACAACCTTCCAAATAACAGAACTCCAGGCCCGGACAGTTTTCCTGGGGAATTCTACCAAACATTCAAAGAAGAAATAATACCTACTCTCCTAAAGCTATTTCAAAAAATAGAAACAGAAGGAAACTTACCAAACTCATTCTATGAGACCAATATTACCTTGATCCCCAAACCAGGCAAAGACCCCCTCAAAAAGGAGAATTACAGACCGATTTCCCTAATGAATGTGGACGCCAAAATCCTCAACAAGATACTTGCTAATAGAATCCAACAGTACATTAAAAGAATCACCCATCACGATCAAGTGGGATTCATACCTGGGATGCAAGCGTGGTTCAATATTCGCAAATCCATCAGCGTGATATATCATATCAACAAGAAAACACTCAGGAATCATATGATCCTCTCAATTGATGCCAAAAAAGCATTTGACAAAATACAGCATCCTTTCCTGATTAAAACCCTTCAGAGTGTAGGAATAGAGGGTACATTTCTCGATCTCATAAAAGCCATCTATGAAAAGCCTACTGCAAATATTATTCTCCATGGGGAAAAGCTGGAAGCCTTTCCCTTAAGATCAGGAACTCGACAACGATGCCCACTCTCGCCACTATTATTCAACATCGTACTGGAAGTCTTTGCAACAGCAATCAGACGACAAAAAGGGATCAAAGGTATTCAAATCGGCAAAGAAGAAGTCAAAATGTCTCTCTTCGCAGATGACATGATACTCTATATGGAAAACCCAAAAGAAGCCACTCCCAAACTATTAGAAGTTATAGAGCAATTCAGTAATGTGGTGGGATACAAAATTAATGCTCAGAAATCAGTTGCATTTCTGTACACGAATAATGAGACCAAAGAAAGAGAAATTAGGGAATCCATCCCATTTACAATAGCACCAAAAACCGTACGTTACCTTAGAATTAACCAGAGACGTAAAGGACCTATATTCTAGAAACTATAAATCACTCTTGAAAGACATTAAGGAAGACATAAAAAGATGGAAAGGTATTCCATGCTCAAGGATCAGAAGAATTAACATAGTTAAAATGTCCATTCTACCCAGAGCCATCTACACTTTCAATGCTATCCCGATCAAAATACTGAGGACATTTTTCAAAGAACTGGAACAAATAGTCCTTAAATTTGCATGGAAACAGAAAAAGCCATGAATCTCCAAGGAACTGTTGAAAAGGAAAAATAAAGCTGGGGGCATCACAATGCTGGATTTCGAGCTGTACTACAAAGCTGTGATCACAAAGACAGCATGCTACTGGCACAAAAGCAGACACATAGACCAATGGAACAGAATAGAGAACAGAGAAATGGACCCTCGGCTCTTTGTGCAGCTAATATTTGAGCAAGGAGGAAAAAACATCCGGTGGGAAAAAAGTCTCTTCAATAAATGGTGCTGGGAAAATTGGACAGCTACATGCAAAAGAATGAAACTTGACCACTATCTCACACCATACACAAAAATAAACTCCAAATGGATGAAAGACCTCGATGGGAATCCATCAAAATTCTAGAGGAGAACATAGGCAGCAACCTCCACGACATCGGCCAAAACAACCTTTTTCATGATACATCCCCAAAGGCAAGAGAAACAAAAGATACAATGAATTTATGGGACTTCATCAAGATTAAAAGTTTCGGCACAGTCAAGGAAACAGAAAATCAAAGAGGCAGCCCACGGAATGGGCGAATATATTTGCAAATGATACTACAGATAAAGGACTGGTATCCAAGATCTACAAAGAACTTCTCAAACTCAATACACGAGAAACAAATAAACAAATCAAAAAATGGGCAGAAGATATGAACAGACACTTTTCCAATGAAGACATACAAATGGCTAACAGACACATGAAAAAATGTTCAAAATCATTAGCCATCAAAGAAATTCAAATCAAAACCACACTGAGATACCACCTTACGCCAGTTAGAATGGCAAAAATAGACAAGGCAAGAGACAACAATTGTTGGAGAGGATGTGGAGAAAGGGGATCCCTCCTACATTGTTGGTGGGAATGCAAGTTGGTACAGCCACTCTGGAAAACAGTGTGGAGGTCCCTTAAAAAGTTAAAAATTGAGCTACCTTATGATCCAGCCATTGCACTACTGGGTGTTTACCCCAAAGATACAGACGTAGTGAAGAGAAGGGCCATATGCACCCCAATGTTCATAGCAGCAATGTCCACAATAGCTAAATCGTGGAGGGAGCCGAGATGCCCTTCAACAGATGACTGGATTAAGAAGTTGTGGTCCATACATACAATGGAATATTACTCAGCTATCAGAAAGAACGAGTTCTCAACATTTGCTACAACATGGATGGCACTGGAGGAGCTAATGCTAAGTGAAATAAGTCAAGCAGAGAAAGACAACTATCATATGATTTCTCTCATCTATGGAACAAAAGAACTAGGAAGATCGGTAGGAGAAGAAAGGGATAAAGAAAGGGGGGGTAATCAGAAGGGGGAATGAAACATGAGAGACTATGGACTATGAGAAACAAACTGAGGGCCTCAGAAGGGAGGGGGGTGGGGGAATGGGATAGACTGGTAAGGAGGGCACGTATTGCATGGTGCACTAGGTGTTATGCGCAACTAATGAATCATCGAGCCTTACATCGGAAACCGGGGATGCACTGTATGTTGACAAACATAATAAAACATTAAAAAAAGAAAAAAAAAGAAAAACTGTGAGATGCAAGATGCTTTCTCTATGGTGTTCTTTCAGAGACTTCAGTATATGGCACTTTCCTTATGTTTTCTTAGACGCCTGTTGAAATGCTTTCATCTTCATGATCGAATACGTGAGGTGAAAGATGGCTTCGATACAATATTCTGTCTTAAATATTCGTTATTGGCCCTTTTCCTATGCTTTCCTTCCCACTCTGAAACATTCTTCCATCATCATGACAGACGACGGGAGTTGGAAGACTGTTTCCATGCACTCCTATTACTGAGAGTTACATCTGGGGCTGTTTCCTTAAGTGAACCTTAAGGAAACACATATAGGGAAGCCCTAGTGTCTTCACTGATCAAAGTTGCCATCTCTCTACACAAACTCTTTAGCTAATTGACTGATTGCACTTTCTTTTTGTTTTCACACAACCTTTTCGAACGGCTTTCATCCTCATGAAAGAAGTGAGTTGAGTGATGTTTTCTGTGTAGTATTATTACAGTTTTAAACGAAGTGCATTATCTTGATGCTCGCAGGCACTGTTTTGCACAATGCTCCCACTTCATGAGAAAAGATGTGAGGTGCAAGATGCTTTTAGATAGAGTATTCTCTCCTAGTGTAAAGTAGGTGACACCTTCCTTATGCATTCGTAGACACTTGAAAAACTTGCGATCATCCTCACAGAAGCTGTGACTTGGAAAATGGTGTCCATTCGGTGTTCTGACTGAGATTTGTATATAGTGCCCTTTTCCTTAAGGTTCAAGGCACGTGCTGGACAACGGGTGTATATTCATGGGTCACCATGTTACTTCGATGTTGCCTTCTATCAACACGGAGTTGTTTCTCACAACTACTTAGATAGGACCTCTCCTTATGCTTTCACTTCCACTTCTGCAAGTACTCCCATCTTCATTACAGAAGATGTGAGTTGAAAGATTTTTTCCAAGGGTGTTCTTACCTGAGCATACAGAATGTTCCTTAGGTTTCATGCAGATTTTGGAACATACATCCACCCTCATGAACTTGATTTGGAAAGTTGTCTCCAGATGGTGCTCTTTAATAGTGCTAAGCGTATGGCACTTCTTTTACCGTTCAACACAGATATTTGAAAAAGCTTCTCCATGCATCAGGATGTTTGAAGTTTCATTCTCTATACAGAACCTTGGTGCTCAGAGTGGAGTAAATGTCATTTCTTTACAAGTTCCTTTACCCTTGAGCCAATGCTTTCAGCCTCATGAGAAAAGATCTGAGTTTCAGACAGTGTCCTACAGATTTCCCTCATAAAGTTAAGCGTACGATAATTCCCTTATGCTGAGAAACACTTCTGAGAATGCTTCCAACTTCGTAAAAGAAGACGTGCCTTGAAGGATGGATTCGGTACGGTCCTTTCTTGAAGCTAAGTCTCTGCCACTTTCCTTATGCTTTCAGGGCAATGATGCAAACGTTTCCATCTTCATGACAGAATTTGTTGGTTGAAAGATGCTATCTACCCAGTGCTCTCACCTATGGCACTTTCGTTAAGGTTCAACACACAGGAAGGAAACCCCGGTTGATCCATTTGTCAGGAGGTTGGTTTGATATTGTTTTCTATCTACACAGATTTGGTTCTTAGAATTAAGTAGACGGCACTTCTTTATGAGCTCGCACACATTCTTACCAAGGCTTCCGTCTTCACTACAGAAGTTGTGAGTTGAGACATGGTGTCAATACAGTGTTCCTGTATAGAGTGAAACAACGCGCTTTATGCGTCTGTTTTCACAGACAGTTTTGCACATACTTCCGTTTTTATGACAGAAGACTGTGAGATGCAAGATGCTTTCTCTATGGTGTTCTTTCGTGGACTTCAGTATATGGCATTTTCCCTATGTTTTCTTAGACACCTGTGCCAATAGTTTCATCTTCACGACCGAAGATGTCAGGTGAATGATGGCTTTGATACAATGTTCTTCCTTGAAGATTGGTTAGTGGCCCTTATGCTTTCATTCCCACTCTGCAACATGCTTCCATCATCATGACAGAGGATGGGAGTTGGAAGACCCTTACCATGCTATTCTTACTGAGAGTTACGTCTATGGCAGTTTCCTTAAGGTTCAACACACATATTGGAAAACCCTGGTGTCTTCAGTGATCAACGTTACCGTCTCTCTGCACAAACCTGATTCACTGAATGGAGTGATGGCACTTTCTTTTCGTTTTCACACAACATTTTTGATCGGCATCCTCTTTTTTTGGAAATTTTGTTTGGAAATTTTAATATGCCTTTCTCAATATCTGATGGAAAAAGCAGACAAAACATTGGTAACAAATGTGACCTAATTGACGTCTATGTAATATTGCATAATACGTGCAATTTCCAGTGGTCATAGACTACCCAAACAGATGATATGTTGTTCCATGAATCATGTCTACATTTTAACATCCTGAAACTAACTAGATTCTATTCGTAGGCCACCAAGGAATAGAGCCCGAGTCCTCATGAAAAGAAGACCAGGAAATCCCTCCATGTTTAAAAATTCAATGTATGGGGGCGCCTGGGTGGCACAGCGGTTAAGCGTCTGCCTTCGGCTCAGGGCGTGATCCCGGCGCGGCGTTCTGGGATCGAGCCCCACATCAGGCTCCTCCGCTATGAGCCTGCTTCTTCCTCTCCCACTCCCCCTGCTTGTGTTCCCTATCTCGCTGGCTGTCTCTATCTCTGTCAAATAAATAAATAAAATCTTTAAAAAAAATAAAATAAAATAAAAATTCAATGTAACTTTGCTGCATATCCTAAGGGTCAGAGAGGGAATCGCAATGGACATTTTCCACCTTTTCTACATCAGGGCTCACACACAATGGCCCTTTGTCTCTGAAGAGCACTGACTATCCTAACATAGACAGGACTTAAGCCTCCTATCAGAGTTCTGCATGTCCCAGGCACACCTGGCAGCCTTGGTCTGTGCCCACACACACCTCCCTCCAGCTTTCCTTTCTGGTGGCATTGTGTTAAGGTAGTCAACATAGCCATATGGAGATGAGAAGCTCCCCACTCCTAGTGATGATGTTGCTATTGTCCCCACCAGGCTAATAACATGATTTCTGAGAGAATTACAACAAAATAGCAGTTTCTTGACCTTCATGAAAGTGTGAAAATCATCTTGTGAGTCATCTTTTCGAAACACGGTTTCACCATGTGTTCTTTTCTCTGGAAAAGATATAGACCCAATGGTAATTATGGCTCCTGAGCACCTGCTCTTGGGAGAATCCATACTGGCTCTGAGTAGCATTCTCCCTCGTAAACTTCTCAACTGGGGTGTAGATAGAATGAGTCCCATTTTTAGATGGATAGACAAAGGCTCAGAAATGATATGAATTACAGAGGATTTTTAGTGTCAGAAACCTAAGTGGGATCTCCAAACTGACTCCAAATCCCTTGTTCTTCCATACAAGGTACCATTTCGCTCTACCCCTGGTCTTCTCAATCTGGAAACCTAGGAAGTATTAGGATTTTCTTGTTGTGTGGCCAAATGGAATGAATTCGGCTGCCTTTTCACCTCTGCCCATCATGATCATGAAGATAATTCTCTCAGTGGAGGACCTTTGAGTCGGAGACTTAAAGATCCCTAGGAATAGAGATACTATACTATTTTTCTGATATTAAAGTGACTGAAAGAACTATGCTTTTTTAATTGATGGAGGCTCTGGTCTGTAGAGTGTCCTGTAAGGTCGGAAATAGTATTTAAAGCAGTTAGCCTCTTCTATAGAGTGAGACAATGCTTCTAAAGATTTCCTAAATATTCCCTTACCTGTGATTATTTATTCCCAACCATCGTAGTGTTTCTATGTTACGATTATGATTTCATTAAGGCCAACGTTGTGGAGAAAGAACTTAGTGTATCCAGGGGCACTTTCGTGTTGTGACAGTGAGCTATTCTGTTGTATTCTGTAGTCCAAGGGAATGGTGCCAGACATCTCTAAGATGTCTAAAATTCTGACTGTAAATGATCTGTATGTTTCAGAGATTTGGGCAGGACAAGGGGAGGAGTCCAGAGACCATGAATGCCTCTGTTACCTGTGTTGACCATGGAGCAGGTAACCTTCTGTAGGGGTCCTTTGATGTCTCTTTACTATTGGAAAGGTGCTTTCATCTCACGTTCCACCATTTGGTAGTGATGATAAGGATAAGAGTAATTTTTATGTCATACCATCTGTGAGGCCTGATCTTGGCCTCCCAGGAAAGCTCTCCTTTAACATTTTACCCAGCTCAAAATGACTGGGCAAACCCTCAAAGCATGGGCCCTATTTCTGCCCCCAGCACTTATTGTCCATATGCATCAAAAAGAAAAAGAGAACCAAAAAATGCCTTTGCCAACATCAAGGTGAGAACACAAAAGAACCTTTCTTGCTCCCATAAGATTAAAGTCATACTGATTTGTACATACTGAAAACATAAGAAAAAGTCTGTCACTTTCTGGAACCTTCTTCCTCATCGTGATGTATAACTGTACGTAGTACAACTCAGAACAAATATATGACCCTGCCCTAAATGTTCCTTCCCTGGAGCACTCCCTTCTTTGTGAAGATTGTGTCTCCCAGGCAGCTGTCCTTGACTTGGGTTTGAATAAAACTCTCTTCCTTCCTCTCTAAAATGTTTTAAAAGGTTCCTTCATTTAGTGTCGACAATAACACTCTGTTTTCAAGTGAAAAATAAATGTTCCTGGTTCACAACCACGACAGAACAGAAGGCCGGCTTTTCCTTCCTTCCCTGTAGAACTAAGCATGTGTATATAGATTGCAGCACAAATGGGCTCACCCTAGAAGGATGTTTTGAAGGTCTGAGAAGCACTATCCACTCCATGGGTGAGATAAGAAGGCAAAGCTATTCCCGCTTGGAGCATTCCTTTTGGGGCTTAACATTGCCTTGGACATGCATGAAAGCACTGCCATTTCCTAAAGCCCAAAGCTGGAACAGTCTGAGAGCAGCTGACCTAGCCAGAATCCAGGCACACACCTGTAGGAAGGGTTGGTGCAGAAGGGAAGGGGTAGGGCTCTGAGGGTGGTCTGCAGCTAGAGGGGTCCGCGAAAGGGGCCGTGTGTGTGTGTGTGTGTGTGTGTGTGTGTGTGTGTGATTGCAGCCCTGCCCATGATCCCCGTCATGCCTGCTCAGGGCGTTTAGCCAAGGAGGTGCCTCCTGGACCTCTGCACTCCCAGAGTTGTGAGTCATGGGGCCGGTTGCCTGGCATTCAAGGAGTTGGAAGCATCATACTCCCCAAGCAATCACCCCATGGGGGTGGAGCTACGTCTCTGTGTGCAGATCCGGAGCAGCCCAAGGACGCAGACCAGGAGCCAAGGAAGTGGAGTTTTGAGAGAGTGGACCTGTGGAGTTCCTGGCTGGGTGAGTGCATGCTGTGTGGCCATAGGTGGGCTTTCTGGGAGTAGGGGCACCCCGGGTAAGAGGCAGGGTTCTGGAAGGGCATGTTGAGAGAGTTCATCATGGAGACTCAGGTTTCTTTCCTTTTTCCCTTGAAAGTCTCTTCTGCCTAGTCTCCGTCAACTGGCCATACACCCCAGACCCAGGAACTCTAGGGCACCCGCTCAGCAAAGCTTTTGTGGGATGGTTCGCAGACATTCCAGGGTTTCCCGTGTTCCCCAGGAAGAGCGAGAGAAAGGACCGCACAGTCCCCAACTTCAGTGCGGTGCCCCTGTCCCCCGACACAGTGCAGGTAATGGACCTTGAGCAGTTCCCCGAGTTCAGCAGGGTATTCCCTGTTCCCTCAGGCACAGGTGTGGCGCTAGGAAGGCCCAGAGCCGTTACCCAACTTCAGCATTGTGCTAGCTGTTTCCTGGGAATGGTGGCAATGGGCTGGGAGATAATAACTACTAAAAGACAAGTCTATGTTTCCCCTTCTCCCAGAAACCACAGCAGGTGTGCAGGCTTTAGGTCCGAGGAGCTGATTCTCCCCATCTGACAACACTTCTCTGCTCTGGCTCCGTGAGACCCGACGTTCTGAACGTCTGCATCTGAGTCAGTGAGGCAGCTTGACACGGGATCCAGCATTCAGAGAAAGCGGCAGGTCCATTTGGAGAAATGTCATATCCACATCAGGACTGGAAGTAAAACCTCTCATTAACCCACCATCTCCTGGGTTTTTCTCTTTTCTCTAGTTGAGCCATGAAGTAAAACTTAAGTAATAGTTGTCAGCGTTCTGAATTTGGTGAAGGAGGTACTTAGTTTCTGAGCTTGGAGCACTTTGCAGGGGATCCCATTTTCTCTGTTCATTGACTGCTTATGAATGTATTTTGAACAGCTGTTTCCTAGAAACACTCTTTCATTAGAAAGGGAAGGTGAGGTTTACTCTTTGTCCATTTTTAAGATATACGTTTGACAGTGTTTATACAGTTGGGCCTAAGATATGGGTGAGTGGCCACCATTTAGTGTTAGATGGCCTTTTGTCGTCACATACAAATATGGATGATGTCTTTCCAATTGTCAAAGGTGATGTTTCATCACTGATTAGTATTTTCATCCCAGACTTACAATGGGGGTCGAGGGAAAATTCAAAATTATTCAGAGCAGCATTTTTCTGTTTAAAATATAGGCTGGTGATGGGTAGTAAGGAGGGCACATGTTGCATGGTGTACTGGGTGTTTTATGCAACTAATGTATCATCGAAATTTACTGTACTGTATGGAGACTATAACATTATGTAATAAAAAACAATAAAAAAATAAAGGTAAACCTTCTGTATCTAACTATACTAGATGTATCATCTCGATATTTTGAAGTGCCATATTCAATCTGCTGTTTCTTTGGTGGTGGAGTCAGAGGAGAGTCTTTGGGAATTCCTTTCGATAGAGGCATGGTGGTGGAGTCAGAGGAGAGTCTTTGGGAATTCCTTTCGATAGAGGCATGGTGGTGGCTTCAATTGGGTAGGCGACAGGGGCCCTGGGCTGAGTTCTGGAACTGCTCTACTGATGCTGGGTGAGTCAGGTTATGCCAAAGAGTTTCTGTGTCTTCAATATGAGATTGACAAAAACCGGCTTCCAACGGAAAACTCTTTCAAAACGTGCAAACATGCTCACAACTGCCTGTGCCAAGGTGAAGTAAATGCCATACACTGATCTGTAAGAGACCACAGTGCCGAGGCACAGTCTGAGCCCTTCCATCATCCCAGCGGATTTGCTACCACAAGTTAAAACCGAACGAACACAGCACGGGACACTTAGGGCAGAAACGGCTTCCGCCGAAAAATATGTTCTTGATGTGGAAAACCTATCCAAAGTGGTTGTAGCAAGGTAAACAGAATGCCACACACTTATGTGTAAGAAACAACATTCCCCAGGCAAGGTCTAAGCCCTGACATCGTTACTGTGCTTTTGGTAGCATGAGGGACACCCGAGGCCCACCGCCCTGAGGCCCTTTAGGCCAAAAGCCGGCTTCTCACGGAAACAGTATTCCTGAGGTGCAGACCCTCGCACAACTGGTTGTGGCAAGGTAAAGCAAATGCGATCCACGTCTCTGGAAGAAGCCACAGTGCCCAGCCATGTTCTAAGTCCTCCCATTCTCCCTGGGCTCTTGACAAGAGGAGTGAAAAGAGAGGAGCACAGCACTGGGACCCGTATGACAAAACCGGCTTCCCCCGAAAAATCTTTCTCCACGTGCAGACAGGCTCGCAAGTACCTGTGGCAAGGTGAAGGAAATGCCATACACTGACCTGGAAGAGACCACAGGCCCCAGGCACAGTCTGAGCCCTTCCCTCATCCCGGCGGTTTTGCTAGCAGGAGTTCAACCCAAGGAACACACCCCGGAGACGCCCTGGGGCCCAAACGGCTTCCGAGGAACAAATGCTCTTACTGTGGAAAACCTATCCCAAGTGGGGGTAGCCAGGTCAACAAAATGCCACACACCCAGGTGGAAGAGACAACATGGCCCAGGCATGGTCTAAGCCCCTCACCTCGTCCCTGTGCTCTGGGGAGCTGGAGGGACCCCCGAGGCCCACGGCCCTGAGGCCCGTTGGGCAGAAATCCGGCTTCTCACGGAAACAGCTTTCCTGAGGTGCAGACCCTATCCCAACGGCTGGTAGAAAGGGAAAGCAAATGCCATCCCCTTCTCTGGAAGAAACCCCAGTGCCCAGCCATGTTCTAAGCCCTCCCCTCCTCCCTGGGCTTCTGGCAGCAGGAGTGAAAAGAGAGGAACACAGCAGTGGGACCCGTTTGAATGAAACCGGCTTCCCACGAGGAAGTCCTTCTCCACGTGCAGACATGCTCCCCAGTGCCTGTGGCAAGGTGAAGGAAATGCCATACACTGACCTGGAAGAGACCACAGGGCCCAGGCACAGTCTGAGCCCTTCCCTCATCCCGGCGGTTTTGCTAGCAGGAGTTCAACCCCAACGAACACAGCCCGGAAACCCCTGCGGCCCAAACGGCTTCCGACGAACAATATGCTCTTGCTGTGGAAATCCTATCCCAAGTGGGGGTAGCCAGGTCAACAAAATGCCACACACCCAGGTGGAAGAGACAACATGGCCCAGGCATGGTCTAAGCCCCTCACCTCGTCCCTGTGCTCTGGGGAGCCGGAGGGACCCCCGAGGCCCACGGCCCTGAGGCCCGTTGGACAGAAAGCCGGCTTCCCACGGAAACAGCTTTCCTGAGGTCCAGACCCTATCCCAAGGGCTGGTGGCAAGGGAAAGCAAATGCCATCCCCTTCTCTGGAAGAAACCCCAGTGCCCAGCCATGTTCTAAGCCCTCCCCTCCTCCTTGGGATTCTGGCAGCAGGAGTGAAAAGAGAGGAGCACAGCACTGGGACGCGTTTGAAAGAAACCGTCTTCCCATGAGGAAGTCATTCTCCACGTGCAGACATGCTCCCCAGTGCCTGTGGCAAGGTGAAGGAAATGCCATACACTGACCTGGAAGAGACCACAGGGCCCAGGCACAGTCTGAGCCCTTCCCTCATCCCGGCGGTTTTGCTAGCAGGAGTTCAACCCCAACGAACACAGCCCAGAGACCCCTGGGGCCAAACGGCTTCCGACGAACAATATGTTCTTGCTGTGGAAATCCTATCCCAAGTGGTGGTAGCCAGGTCAACAAAATGCCACAGACCCAGGTGGAAGAAACAACATGGACCAGGCATGGTCTAAGCCCCTCACCTCGTTCCTGTGCTCTGGGGAGTCGGAAGGACCTCCGAGGCATACGTCCCTGAGGCCCGTTGGGTAGAAAGCCGGCTTCCCACGGAAACAGCTTTCCTGAGGTCCAGACCCTATCCCAAGGGCTGGTGGCAAGGGAAAGCAAATGCCATCCCCTTCTCTGGAAGAAACCCCAGTGCCTAGCCATGTTCTAAGCCCTCCCCTCCTCCCTGGGCTTCTGGCAGCAGGAGTGAAAAGAGAGGAGCACAGCAGTGGGACCCGTTTGAGAGAAACCGGCTTCCCACGAGGAAGTCCTTTTCCACGTGCAGACATGCTCCCCAGTGCCTGTGGCAAGGTGAAGGAAATGCCATACACTGACCTGGAAGAGACCACAGGGCCCAGGCACAGTCTGAGCCCTTCCCTCATCCCGGCGGTTTTGCTAGCAGGAGTTCAACCCCAACGAACACAGCCCGGAAACCCCTGCGGCCCAAACGGCTTCCGACGAATAATATGCTCTTGCTGTGGAAATCCTATCCCAAGTGGGGGTAGCCAGGTCAACAAAATGCCACACACCCAGGTGGAAGAGACAACATGGCCCAGGCATGGTCTAAGCCCCTCACCTCGTCCCTGTGCTCTGGGGAGCCGGAGGGACCCCCGAGGCCCACGGCCCTGAGGCCCGTTGGACAGAAAGCCGGCTTCCCACGGAAACAGCTTTCCTGAGGTCCAGACCCTATCCCAAGGGCTGGTGGCAAGGGAAAGCAAATGCCATCCCCTTCTCTGGAAGAAACCCCAGTGCCCAGCCATGTTCTAAGCCCTCCCCTCCTCCCTGGGCTTCTGGCAGCAGGAGTGAAAAGAGAGGAGCACAGCACTGGGACCCGTTTGAAAGAAACCGTCTTCCCATGAGGAAGTCATTCTCCACGTGCAGACATGCTCCCCAGTGCCTGTGGCAAGGTGAAGGAAATGCCATACACTGACCTGGAAGAGACCACAGGGCCCAGGCACAGTCTGAGCCCTTCCCTCATCCCGGCGGTTTTGCTAGCAGGAGTTCAACCCCAACGAACACAGCCCGGAGACCCCCTGGGCCAAAACAGCTTCCGACAAACAATATGCTCTTACTGTGGAAATCCTATCCCAAGTGGGGGTAGCCAGTCAAGAAAATGCCACACACCCAGGTGGAAGAAACAACATGGCCCAGTCATGGTCTAAGCCCCTCACCTCGTTCCTGTGCTCTGGGGAGCCGGAGGGACCCCGAGGCCAACGGCCCTGAGGCCCGTTGGGCAGAAAGCCGGCTTCCCACGGAAACAGCTTTCCTGAGGTACAGACCCTATCCCCAGGGCTGGTGGCAAGGGAAAGCAAATGCCATCCCCTTCTCTGGAAGAAACCCCAGTGCCCAGCCATGTTCTAAGCACTCCCCTCCTCCCTGGGATTCTGGCAGCAGGAGTGAAAAGAGAGGAGCACAGCACTGGGACCCGTTTGAAGGAAACCGGCTTCCCAAGAGAAGTCCTTCTCCACGTGCGGATATGCTCCCCAGTGCCTGTGGCAAGGTGAAGGAAATGCCATACACTGACCTGGAAGAGACCACAGGGCCCAGGCACAGTCTGAGCCCTTCCCTCACCCCGGCGGTTTTGCTAGCAGGAGTTCAACACCAACGAACACAGCCCGGAGACCCCCTGGGCCAAAACAGCTTCCGACAAACAATATGCTCTTACTGTGGAAAACCTATCCCAAGTGGGGGTAGCCAGGTCAGCTAAATGCCACACACCCAGGTGGAAGAAACAACATAGCCCAGGCATGGTCTAAGCCCCTCACCTCGTCCTTGTGGTTTGGGGAGCCGGAGGGACCCCGAGGCCCAAGGCCCTGAGGCCCGTTGGGCAGAAAGCCGGCTTCCCACGGAAAGAGATTTCCTGAGGTGCAGACCCTATCCCAAGGGCTGGTGGCAAGGGAAAGCAAATGCCATCCCCTTCTCTGGAAGAAACCCCAGTGCCCAGCCATGTTCTAAGCCCTCCCCTCCTCCCTGGGATTCTGGCAGCAGGAGTGAAAAGAGAGGAGAACAGCACTGGGACCCGTTTGAAGGAAACCGGCTTCCCAAGAGGAAGTCCTCCTCCACGTGCAGACATGCTCCCCGGGGGCTGTGGCAAGGTGAAGGAAATGCAATACACTGACCTGGAAGAGACCACAGGGCCCAGGCACACTCTGAGCCCTTCCCTCATCCTGGCGGTATTGCTAGCAGGAGTTCAACCCCAACGAACACAGCCCGGAGACCCCCTGGGGCCCAAACGGCTTCCGACGAACAATATGCTCTTGCTGTGGAAATCCTATCCCATGTGGGGGTAGCCAGGTCAACAAAATGCCACACACCCAGGTGGAAAAGACAACATGGCCCAGGCATGGTCTAAGCCCCTCACCTCGTCCTTGTGGTTTGGGAAGCCGGAGGGACCCCAGGCCCAAGGCCCTGAGGCCCGTTGGGCAGAAAGCCACCTTCCCACGGAAACAGCTTTCATGAGGTGCAGACCCTATCCCAAGGGGTGGTGGCAAGGGAAAGCAAATGCCATCCCCTTCTCTGGAAGAAACCCCAGTGCCCAGCCATGTTCTAAGCCCTCCCCTCCTCCCTGGGCTTCGGGCAGCAAGAGTGAAAAGAGAGGAGCACAGCACTGGGACACGTTTGACAAAAACCAACTTCCCACAAAAAACTCCTTCTCCACGTGCAGACATGCTGCCACGTGCATGTGGCAAGGTGAAGGAAATGCCATACACTGACCTGGAAGAGATCACAGGGCCCAAACACAGTCTGAGCTCTTCCCTAATCCTGGTGGTTTTGCTAGCAGGAGTTCAACCCCAAGGAACAAAGCGGGGAAACCTCTGGGGCAAAAATGGCTTGCTAGGAACAATAGGTGCTTGCTGTGGAAAACGTATGCAAATGGGGGTAGCCAGGTCAACAAAATGCCACACACCCAGGTGGAAGAAACAACATGGCCCAGGCATGGTCTAAGCCCCTCAACTCGTCCCTGTGCTCTGGGGAGCCGGAGGGACCCCCGAGGCCCAAGGCCATGAGGCCCGTTGGGCAGAAAGCCGGCTTCCCACGGAAACAGCTTTCCTGAGGTGCAGACCCTATCCCAAGGACTGGTGGCAAGGGAAAGCAAATGCCATCCCCTTCTCTGGAAGAAACCCCAGTGCCCAGCCATGTTCTAAGCCCTCCCCTCCTCCCTGGGCTTCTGGCAGCAGGAGTGAAAAGAGAGGAGCACAGCACTGGGACCCGTTTGACAGAAACAGGGTCCCACGAGGAAGTCCTTCTCCACGTGCAGACATGCTCCCCAGTGCCTGGGGCAAGGTGAAGGAAATGCCATACACTGACCTGGAAGAGACCACAGGGCCCAGACACAGTCTAAGTCCTTCCCTCATCCCGGCGGTTTTGCTAGCAGGAGTTCAGCCCCAACGAACACAGCCCGGAGACCCCCTGGGGCCCAAATGGCTTCCGACGAACAATATGCTCTTGCTGTGGAAATCCTATCCCAAGTGGTGGTAGCCAGGTCAACAAAATGCCACACACCCAGGTGGAAGAGACAACATGGCCCAGGCATGGTCTAAGCCCCTCACCTCGTCCCTGTGCTCTGGGGAGCCGGAGGGACCCCTGAGGCCCACGGCCCTGAGGCCCGTTGGACAGAAAGCCGGCTTCCCACGGAAACAGCTTTCCTGAGGTCCAGACCCTATCCCAAGGGCTGGTGGCAAGGGAAAGCAAATGCCATCCCCTTCTCTGGAAGAAACCCCAGTGCCCAGCCATGTTCTGAGCCCTCCCCTCCTCCCTGGGCTTCTGGCAGCAGGAGTGAAAAGAGAGGAGCACAGCACTGGGACCCGTTTGAAAGAAACCGTCTTCCCATGAGGAAGTCATTCTCCACGTGCAGACATGCTCCCCAGTGCCTGTGGCAAGGTGAAGGAAATGCCATACACTGACCTGGAAGAGACCACAGGGCCCAGGCACAGTCTGAGCCCTTCCCTCACCCCGGCGGTTTTGCTAGCAGGAGTTCAACCCCAACGAACACAGCCCGGAGACCCCCTGGGCCAAAACAGCTTCCGACAAACAATATGCTCTTACTGTGGAAATCCTATCCCAAGTGGGGGTAGCCAGATCAAGAAAATGCCACACACCCAGGTGGAAGAAACAACATGGACCAGGCATGGTCTAAGCCCCTCACCTCGTCCCTGTGCTCTGGGGAGCCGGAGGGACCCCCGAGGCCCACGGCCCTGAGGCCCGTTGGGCAGAAAGGCGGCTTCCCACGTAAACAGCTTTCCTGAGGTCCAGACCCTATCCCAAGGGCTGGTGGCAAGGGAAAGCAAATGCCATCCCCCTCTCAGGAAGAAACCCCAGTGCCCAGCCATGTTCTAAGCCCTCCCCTCCTCCCTGGGCTTCTGGCAGCAGGAGTGAAAAGAGAGGAGCACAGCACTGGGACCCGTTTGAAAGAAACCGGCTTCCCACGAGGAAGTCCTTTTCCACGTGCAGACATGCTCCCCAGTGCCTGTGGGAAGGTGAAGGAAATGCCATACACTGACCTGGAAGAGACCACAGGGCCCAGGCACAGTCTGAGCCCTTCCCTCATCCCGGCGGTTTTGCTAGCAGGAGTTCAACCCCAACGAACACAGCCCGGAGACCCCCTGGGGCCCAAACGGCTATCGAGGAACAATATTCTCTTGCTGAGGAAATCCTATCCCAAGTGGGGGTAGCCAGGTCAACAAAATGCCACACACCCAGGTGGAAGAGACAACATGGCCCAGGCACGGTCTAAGCCCCTCACCTCGTCCCTGTGCTCTGGGGAGCCGGAGGGACCCCCGAGGCCCACGGCCCTGAGGCCCGGTGGGCAGAAAGCCGGCTTCCCACGGAAACAGCTTTCCTGAGGGGCAGACCCTATCCCAAGGGCTGGTGGCAAGGGAAAGCAAATGCCATCCCCTTCTCTGGAAGAAACCCCAGTGCCCAGCCATGTTCTAAGCCCTCCCCGCCTCCCTGGGCTTCTGGAAGCAGGATTGAAAGGAGAGGAGCACAGCACTGGGACCCGTTTGACAGAAACCGGCTTCCCACGACGAAGTCCTTCTCCACGTGCAGACATGCTCCCCAGTGCCTGTGGCAAGGTGAAGGAAATGCCATACACTGACCTGGAAGAGACCACAGGGCCCAGGCACAGTCTGAGCCCTTCCCTCATCCCGGTGGTTTTGCTAGCAGGAGTTCAACCCCAAAGAACACAACCCGGAGACCCCCTGGGGCCCAAACGGCTTCCGACTAACAATATGCTCTTGCTGTGGAAATCCTATCCCATGTGGGGGTAGCCAGGTCAACAAAATGCCAAACACCCAGGTGGAAGAAACAACATGGCCCAGGCATGGTCTAAGCCCCTCACCTCGTCCTTGTGGTTTGGGGAGCCGGAGGGACCCCCGAGGCCCAAGGCCCTGAGGCCCGTTGGGCAGAAAGCCGGCTTCCCCCGGAAACAGCTTTCCTGAGGTGCAGACCCTATCCCAAGGGCTGGTGGCAAGGGAAAGCAAATGCCATCTGATTCTCTTGAAGAAATCCCAGTGCCCAGCCATGTTCTAAGCCCTCCCCTCCTCCCTGGGCTTCTGGCAGCAGGAGTGAAAAGAGAGGAGAACAGCACTGGGACCCGTTTGACAGAAACAGGCTTCCCACGAGGAAGTCCTTCTCCACGTGCAGACATGCTCCCCAGTGCCTGGGGCAAGGTGAAGGAAATGCCATACACTGACCTGGAAGAGACCACAGGGCCCAGACACAGTCTAAGTCCTTCCCTCATCCCGGCGGTTTTGCTAGCAGGAGTTCAGCCCCAACGAACACAGCCCGGAGACCCCCTGGGGCCCAAAAAGCTTCCGACGAACAATATGCTCTTGCTGTGGAAATCCTATCCCAAGTGGGGGTAGCCAGGTCAACAAAATGCCACACACCCAGGTGGAAGAGACAACATGGCCCAGGCATGGTCTAAGCCCCTCACCTCGTCCCTGTGCTCTGGGGAGCCGGAGGGAACCCCGAGGCCCACGGCCCTGAGGCCCGTTGGGCAGAAAGGCGGCTTCTCACGGAAACAGCTTTCCTGAGGTGCAGACCCTATCCCAACGGCTGGTAGAAAGGGAAAGCAAATGCCATCCCCTTCTCTGGAAGAAACCCCAATGCCCAGCCATGTTCTAAGCCCTCCCCGCCTCCCTGGGCTTCTGGCAGCAGGAGTGAAAAGAGAGGAGCACAGCACTGGGACCCGTTTGAAGGAAACCGGCTTCCCACGAGAAGTCCTACTCCACGTGCAGATATGCTCCCCAGTGCCTGTGGCAAGGTGAAGGAAATGCCATACACTGACCTGGAAGAGACCACAGGGCCCAGGCACAGTCTGAGCCCTTCCCTCATCCCGGCGGTTTTGCTAGCAGGAGTTCAACCCCAACGAACACAGCCCAGAGACCCCTGGGGCCAAACGGCTTCCGACGAACAATATGCTCTTGCTGTGGAAATCCTATCCCAAGTGGTGGTAGCCAGGTCAACAAAATGCCACAAACCCAGGTGGAAGAAACAACATGGACCAGGCATGGTCTAAGCCCCTCACCTCGTTCCTGTGCTCTGGGTAGTCGGAGGGACCTCCGAGGCATACGGCCCTGAGGCCCGTTGGGTAGAAAGCCGGCTTCCCACGGAAACAGCTTTCCTGAGGTCCAGACCCTATCCCAAGGGCTGGTGGCAAGGGAAAGCAAATGCCATCCCCTTCTCTTGAAGAAACCCCAGTGCCCAGCCATGTTCTAAGCCCGCCCCTCCTCCCTGGGCTTCTGGCAGCAGGAGTGAAAAGAGAGGAGCACAGCAGTGGGACCCGTTTGAGAGAAACCGGCTTCCCACGAGGAAGTCCTTCTCCACGTGCAGACATGCTCCCCAGTGCCTGTGGCAAGGTGAAGGAAATGCCATACACTGACCTGGAAGAGACCACAGGGCCCAGGCACAGTCTGAGCCCTTCCCTCATCCCGGCGGTTTTGCTAGCAGGAGTTCAACCCCAACGAACACAGCCCGGAAACCCCTGCGGCCCAAACGGCTTCCGACGAACAATATGCTCTTGCTGTGGAAATCCTATCCCAAGTGGGGGTAGCCAGGTCAACAAAATGCCACACACCCAGGTGGAAGAGACAACATGGCCCAGGCATGGTCTAAGCCCCTCACCTCGTCCCTGTGCTCTGGGGAGCCGGAGGGACCCCCGAGGCCCACGGCCCTGAGGCCCGTTGGACAGAAAGCCGGCTTCCCACGGAAACAGCTTTCCTGAGGTCCAGACCCTATCCCAAGGGCTGGTGGCAAGGGAAAGCAAATGCCATCCCCTTCTCTGGAAGAAACCCCAGTGCCCAGCCATGTTCTAAGCCCTCCCCTCCTCCCTGGGCTTCTGGCAGCAGGAGTGAAAAGAGAGGAGCACAGCACTGGGACCCGTTTGAAAGAAACCGTCTTCCCATGAGGAAGTCATTCTCCACGTGCAGACATGCTCCCCAGTGCCTGTGGCAAGGTGAAGGAAATGCCATACACTGACCTGGAAGAGACCACAGGGCCCAGGCACAGTCTGAGCCCTTCCCTCATCCCGGCGGTTTTGCTAGCAGGAGTTCAACCCCAACGAACACAGCCCGGAGACCCCCTGGGCCAAAACAGCTTCCGACAAACAATATGCTCTTACTGTGGAAATCCTATCCCAAGTGGGGGTAGCCAGTCAAGAAAATGCCACACACCCAGGTGGAAGAAACAACATGGCCCAGTCATGGTCTAAGCCCCTCACCTCGTTCCTGTGCTCTGGGGAGCCGGAGGGACATCCGAGGCCAACGGCCCTGAGGCCCGTTGGGCAGAAAGCCGGCCACCCACGGAAACAGCTTTCCTGAGGTACAGACCCTATCCCCAGGGCTGGTGGCAAGGGAAAGCAAATGCCATCCCCTTCTCTGGAAGAAACCCCAGTGCCCAGCCATGTTCTAAGCACTCCCCTCCTCCCTGGGATTCTGGCAGCAGGAGTGAAAAGAGAGGAGCACAGCACTGGGACCCGTTTGAAGGAAACCGGCTTCCCAAGAGAAGTCCTTCTCCACGTGCGGATATGCTCCCCAGTGCCTGTGGCAAGGTGAAGGAAATGCCATACACTGACCTGGAAGAGACCACAGGGCCCAGGCACAGTCTGAGCCCTTCCCTCACCCCGGCGGTTTTGCTAGCAGGAGTTCAACACCAACGAACACAGCCCGGAGACCCCCTGGGCCAAAACAGCTTCCGACAAACAATATGCTCTTACTGTGGAAAACCTATCCCAAGTGGGGGTAGCCAGGTCAGCTAAATGCCACACACCCAGGTGGAAGAAACAACATAGCCCAGGCATGGTCTAAGCCCCTCACCTCGTCCTTGTGGTTTGGGGAGCCGGAGGGACCCCGAGGCCCAAGGCCCTGAGGCCCGTTGGGCAGAAAGCCGGCTTCCCACGGAAAGAGATTTCCTGAGGTGCAGACCCTATCCCAAGGGCTGGTGGCAAGGGAAAGCAAATGCCATCCCCTTCTCTGGAAGAAACCCCAGTGCCCAGCCATGTTCTAAGCCCTCCCCTCCTCCCTGGGATTCTGGCAGCAGGAGTGAAAAGAGAGGAGAACAGCACTGGGACCCGTTTGACAGAAACCGGCTTCCCAGGAGGAAGTCCTCCTCCACGTGCAGACATGCTCCCCGGGGGCTGTGGCAAGGTGAAGGAAATGCAATACACTGACCTGGAAGAGACCACAGGGCCCAGGCACACTCTGAGCCCTTCCCTCATCCTGGCGGTATTGCTAGCAGGAGTTCAACCCCTACGAACACAGCCCGGAGACCCCCTGGGGCCCAAACGGCTTCCGACGAACAATATGCTCTTGCTGTGGAAATCCTATCCCATGTGGGGGTAGCCAGGTCAACAAAATGCCACACACCCAGGTGGAAAAGACAACATGGCCCAGGCATGGTCTAAGCCCCTCACCTCGTCCTTGTGGTTTGGGAAGCCGGAGGGACCCCAGGCCCAAGGCCCTGAGGCCCGTTGGGCAGAAAGCCACCTTCCCACGGAAACAGCTTTCATGAGGTGCAGACCCTATCCCAAGGGGTGGTGGCAAGGGAAAGCAAATGCCATCCCCTTCTCTGGAAGAAACCCCAGTGCCCAGCCATGTTCTAAGCCCTCCCCTCCTCCCTGGGCTTCGGGCAGCAAGAGTGAAAAGAGAGGAGCACAGCACTGGGACACGTTTGACAAAAACCAACTTCCCACAAAAAACTCCTTCTCCACGTGCAGACATGCTGCCACGTGCATGTGGCAAGGTGAAGGAAATGCCATACACTGACCTGGAAGAGATCACAGGGCCCAAACACAGTCTGAGCTCTTCCCTAATCCTGGTGGTTTTGCTAGCAGGAGTTCAACCCCAAGGAACAAAGCGGGGAAACCTCTGGGGCAAAAATGGCTTGCTAGGAACAATAGGTGCTTGCTGTGGAAAACGTATGCAAATGGGGGTAGCCAGGTCAACAAAATGCCACACACCCAGGTGGAAGAAACAACATGGCCCAGGCATGGTCTAAGCCCCTCAACTCGTCCCTGTGCTCTGGGGAGCCGGAGGGACCCCCGAGGCCCAAGGCCATGAGGCCCGTTGGGCAGAAAGCCGGCTTCCCACGGAAACAGCTTTCCTGAGGTGCAGACCCTATCCCAAGGACTGGTGGCAAGGGAAAGCAAATGCCATCCCCTTCTCTGGAAGAAACCCCAGTGCCCAGCCATGTTCTAAGCCCTCCCCTCCTCCCTGGGCTTCTGGCAGCAGGAGTGAAAAGAGAGGAGCACAGCACTGGGACCCGTTTGACAGAAACAGGCTTCCCACGAGGAAGTCCTTCTCCACGTGCAGACATGCTCCCCAGTGCCTGGGGCAAGGTGAAGGAAATGCCATACACTGACCTGGAAGAGACCACAGGGCCCAGACACAGTCTAAGTCCTTCCCTCATCCCGGCGGTTTTGCTAGCAGGAGTTCAGCCCCAACGAACACAGCCCGGAGACCCCCTGGGGCCCAAATGGCTTCCGACGAACAATATGCTCTTGCTGTGGAAATCCTATCCCAAGTGGGGGTAGCCAGGTCAACAAAATGCCACACACCCAGGTGGAAGAGACAACATGGCCCAGGCATGGTCTAAGCCCCTCACCTCGTCCCTGTGCTCTGGGGAGCCGGAGGGACCCCTGAGGCCCACGGCCCTGAGGCCCGTTGGACAGAAAGCCGGCTTCCCACGGAAACAGCTTTCCTGAGGTCCAGACCCTATCCCAAGGGCTGGTGGCAAGGGAAAGCAAATGCCATCCCCTTCTCTGGAAGAAACCCCAGTGCCCAGCCATGTTCTGAGCCCTCCCCTCCTCCCTGGGCTTCTGGCAGCAGGAGTGAAAAGAGAGGAGCACAGCACTGGGACCCGTTTGAAAGAAACCGTCTTCCCATGAGGAAGTCATTCTCCACGTGCAGACATGCTCCCCAGTGCCTGTGGCAAGGTGAAGGAAATGCCATACACTGACCTGGAAGAGACCACAGGGCCCAGGCACAGTCTGAGCCCTTCCCTCACCCCGGCGGTTTTGCTAGCAGGAGTTCAACCCCAACGAACACAGCCCGGAGACCCCCTGGGCCAAAACAGCTTCCGACAAACAATATGCTCTTACTGTGGAAATCCTATCCCAAGTGGGGGTAGCCAGATCAAGAAAATGCCACACACCCAGGTGGAAGAAACAACATGGCCCAGGCATGGTCTAAGCCCCTCACCTCGTCCCTGTGCTCTGGGGAGCCGGAGGGACCCCCGAGGCCCACGGCCCTGAGGCCCGTTGGGCAGAAAGCCGGCTTCCCACGTAAACAGCTTTCCTGAGGTCCAGACCCTATCCCAAGGGCTGGTGGCAAGGGAAAGCAAATGCCATCCCCCTCTCAGGAAGAAACCCCAGTGCCCAGCCATGTTCTAAGCCCTCCCCTCCTCCCTGGGCTTCTGGCAGCAGGAGTGAAAAGAGAGGAGCACAGCACTGGGACCCGTTTGAAAGAAACCGGCTTCCCACGAGGAAGTCCTTTTCCACGTGCAGACATGCTCCCCAGTGCCTGTGGGAAGGTGAAGGAAATGCCATACACTGACCTGGAAGAGACCACAGGGCCCAGGCACAGTCTGAGCCCTTCCCTCATCCCGGCGGTTTTGCTAGCAGGAGTTCAACCCCAACGAACACAGCCCGGAGACCCCCTGGGGCCCAAACGGCTATCGAGGAACAATATTCTCTTGCTGAGGAAATCCTATCCCAAGTGGGGGTAGCCAGGTCAACAAAATGCCACACACCCAGGTGGAAGAGACAACATGGCCCAGGCATGGTCTAAGCCCCTCACCTCGTCCCTGTGCTCTGGGGAGCCCGAGGGACCCCCGAGGCCCACGGCCCTGAGGCCCGTTGGGCAGAAAGGCGGCTTCTCACGGAAACAGCTTTCCTGAGGTGCAGACCCTATCCCAAGGGCTGGTGGCAAGGGAAAGCAAATGCCATCCCCTTCTCTGGAAGAAACCCCAGTGCCCAGCCATATTCTAAGCCCTCCCCTCCTCCCTGGGCTTCTGGCAGCAGGAGTGAAAAGAGAGGAGCACAGCACTGGGACCCGTTTGACAGAAACCGGCTTCCCACGAGGAAGTCCTTCTCCACGTGCAGACATGCTCCCCAGTGCCTGTGGCAAGGTGAAGGAAATGCCATACACTGACCTGGAAGAGACCACAGGGCCCAGGCACAGTCTGAGCCCTTCCCTCATCCCGGCGGTTTTGCTAGCAGGAGTTCAACCCCAACGAACACAGCCCGGAGACCCCCTGGGGCCAAACGGCTTCCGACGAACAATATGCTCTTGCTGTGGAAATCCTATCCCAAGTGGGGGTTGCCGGGTCAACAAAATGCCACACACCCAGGTGGAAGAAACAACATGGCCCAGGCATGGTCTAAGCCCCTCACCTCGTCCCTGTGCTCTGGGGAGCCGGAGGGACCCCCGAGGCCCACGGCCCTGAGGCCCGTTGGGCAGAAAGCCGGCTTCCCACGGAAACAGCTTTCCTGAGGTGCAGACCCTATCCCCAGGGCTGGTGGCAAGGGAAAGCAAATGCCATCCCCTTCTCTGGAAGAAACCCCAGTGCCCAGCCATGTTCTAAGCCCTCCCCTCCTCCCTGGGCTTCTGGCAGCAGGAGTGAAAAGAGAGGAGCACAGCACTGGGACCCGTTTGACAGAAACCGGCTTCCCACGAGGAAGTCCTTCTCCACGTGCAGACATGCTCCCCAGTGCCTGTGGCAAGGTGAAGGAAATGCCATACACTGACCTGGAAGAGACCACTGGGCCCAGGCACAGTCTGAGCCCTTCCCTCATCCCGGCGGTTTTGCTAGCAGGAGTTCAACCCCAAGGAACACAGCCCGGAGACCCCCTGGGGCCAAACGGCTTCCGACGAACAATATGCTCTTGCTGTGGAAATCCTATCCCAAGTGGGGGTTGCCGGGTCAACAAAATGCCACACACCCAGGTGGAAGAAACAACATGGCCCAGGCATGGTCTAAGCCCCTCACCTCGTCCCTGTGCTCTGGGGAGCCGGAGGGACCCCCGAGGCCCACGGCCCTGAGGCCCGTTGGGCAGAAAGCCGGCTTCCCACGGAAACAGCTTTCCTGAGGTGCAGACCCTATCCCCAGGGCTGGTGGCAAGGGAAAGCAAATGCCATCCCCTTCTCTGGAAGAAACCCCAGTGCCCAGCCATGTTCTAAGCCCTCCCCTCCTCCCTGGGCTTCTGGCAGCAGGAGTGAAAAGAGAGGAGCACAGCACTGGGACCCGTTTGACAGAAACCGGCTTCCCACGAGGAAGTCCTTCTCCACGTGCAGACATGATCCCCAGTGCCTGTGGCAAGGTGAAGGAAATGCCATACACTGACCTGGAAGAGACCACAGGGTCCAGGCACAGTCTGAGCCCTTCCCTCATCCCGGCGGTTTTGCTAGCAGGAGTTCAACCCCAACGAACACAGCCCGGAGACCCCCTGGGGCCCAAACGGCTTCGGACGAACAATACGCTCTTGCTGTGGAAATCCTATCCCAAGTGGTGGTAGCCAGGTCAACAAAATGCCACACACCCAGGTGGAAGAAACAACATGGACCAGGCATGGTCTAAGCCCCTCACCTCGTTCCTGTGCTCTGGGGAGTCGGAGGGACCTCCGAGGCATACGGCCCTGAGGCCCGTTGGGCAGAAAGCCGGCTTCCCACGGAAACAGCTTTCCTGAGGTCCAGACCCTATCCCAAGGGCTGGTGGCAAGGGAAAGCAAATGCCATCCCCTTCTCTGGAAGAAACCCCAGTGCCCAGCCATATTCTAAGCCCTCCCCTCCTCCCTGGGCTTCTGGCAGCAGGAGTGAAAAGAGAGGAGCACAGCACTGGGACCCGTTTGACAGAAACCGGCTTCCCACGAGGAAGTCCTTCTCCACGTGCAGACATGCTCCCCAGTGCCTGTGGCAAGGTGAAGGAAATGCCATACACTGACCTGGAAGAGACCACAGGGCCCAGGCACAGTCTGAGCCCTTCCCTCATCCCGGCGGTTTTGCTAGCAGGAGTTCAACCCCAACGAACACAGCCCGGAGACCCCCTGGGGCCCAAACGGCTTCCGACGAACAATATGCTCTTACTGTGGAAAACCTATCCCAAGTGGGGGTAGCCAGGTCAGCTAAATGCCACACACCCAGGTGGAAGAAACAACATAGCCCAGGCATGGTCTAAGCCCCTCACCTCGTCCTTGTGGTTTGGGGAGCCGGAGGGACCCCGAGGCCCAAGGCCCTGAGGCCCGTTGGGCAGAAAGCCGGCTTCCCACGGAAAGAGCTTTCCTGAGGTGCAGACCCTATCCCAAGGGCTGGTGGCAAGGGAAAGCAAATGCCATCCCCTTCTCTGGAAGAAACCCGAGTGCCCAGCCATGTTCTAAGCCCTCCCCTCCTCCCTGGGCTTCTGGCAGCAGGAGTGAAAAGAGAGGAGCACAGCACTGGGACCCGTTTTACAGAAACCGGCTTCCCACGAGGAAGTCCTTCTCCACGTGCAGACATGCTCCCCAGTGCCTGTGGCAAGGTGAAGGAAATGCCATACACTGACCTGGAAGAGACCACAGGGCCCAGGCACAGTCTGAGCCCTTCCCTCATCCCGGCGGTTTTGCTAGCAGGAGTTCAACCCCAACGAACACAGCCCGGAGACCCCCTGGGGCCAAACGGCTTCCGACGAACAATATGCTCTTGCTGTGGAAATCCTATCCCAAGTGGGGGTTGCCGGGTCAACAAAATGCCACACACCCAGGTGGAAGAAACAACATGGCCCAGGCATGGTCTAAGCCCCTCACCTCGTCCCTGTGCTCTGGGGAGCCGGAGGGACCCCCGAGGCCCACGGCCCTGAGGCCCGTTGGGCAGAAAGCCGGCTTCCCACGGAAACAGCTTTCCTGAGGTGCAGACCCTATCCCCAGGGCTGGTGGCAAGGGAAAGCAAATGCCATCCCCTTCTCTGGAAGAAACCCCAGTGCCCAGCCATGTTCTTAGCCCTCCCCTCCTCCCTGGGCTTCTGGCAGCAGGAGTGAAAAGAGAGGAGCACAGCACTGGGACCCGTTTGACAGAAACCGGCTTCCCACGAGGAAGTCCTTCTCCACGTGCAGACATGCTCCCCAGTGCCTGTGGCAAGGTGAAGGAAATGCCATACACTGACCTGGAAGAGACCACTGGGCCCAGGCACAGTCTGAGCCCTTCCCTCATCCCGGCGGTTTTGCTAGCAGGAGTTCAACCCCAACGAACACAGCCCGGAGACCCCCTGGGGCCAAACGGCTTCCGACGAACAATATGCTCTTGCTGTGGAAATCCTATCCCAAGTGGGGGTTGCCGGGTCAACAAAATGCCACACACCCAGGTGGAAGAAACAACATGGCCCAGGCATGGTCTAAGCCCCTCACCTCGTCCCTGTGCTCTGGGGAGCCGGAGGGACCCCCGAGGCCCACGGCCCTGAGGCCCGTTGGGCAGAAAGCCGGCTTCCCACGGAAACAGCTTTCCTGAGGTGCAGACCCTATCCCCAGGGCTGGTGGCAAGGGAAAGCAAATGCCATCCCCTTCTCTGGAAGAAACCCCAGTGCCCAGCCATGTTCTAAGCCCTCCCCTCCTCCCTGGGCTTCTGGCAGCAGGAGTGAAAAGAGAGGAGCACAGCACTGGGACCCGTTTGACAGAAACCGGCTTCCCACGAGGAAGTCCTTCTCCACGTGCAGACATGATCCCCAGTGCCTGTGGCAAGGTGAAGGAAATGCCATACACTGACCTGGAAGAGACCACAGGGTCCAGGCACAGTCTGAGCCCTTCCCTCATCCCGGCGGTTTTGCTAGCAGGAGTTCAACCCCAACGAACACAGCCCGGAGACCCCCTGGGGCCCAAACGGCTTCGGACGAACAATACGCTCTTGCTGTGGAAATCCTATCCCAAGTGGTGGTAGCCAGGTCAACAAAATGCCACACACCCAGGTGGAAGAAACAACATGGACCAGGCATGGTCTAAGCCCCTCACCTCGTTCCTGTGCTCTGGGGAGTCGGAGGGACCTCCGAGGCATACGGCCCTGAGGCCCGTTGGGCAGAAAGCCGGCTTCCCACGGAAACAGCTTTCCTGAGGTCCAGACCCTATCCCAAGGGCTGGTGGCAAGGGAAAGCAAATGCCATCCCCTTCTCTGGAAGAAACCCCAGTGCCCAGCCATATTCTAAGCCCTCCCCTCCTCCCTGGGCTTCTGGCAGCAGGAGTGAAAAGAGAGGAGCACAGCACTGGGACCCGTTTGACAGAAACCGGCTTCCCACGAGGAAGTCCTTCTCCACGTGCAGACATGCTCCCCAGTGCCTGTGGCAAGGTGAAGGAAATGCCATACACTGACCTGGAAGAGACCACAGGGCCCAGGCACAGTCTGAGCCCTTCCCTCATCCCGGCGGTTTTGCTAGCAGGAGTTCAACCCCAACGAACACAGCCCGGAGACCCCCTGGGGCCCAAACGGCTTCCGACGAACAATATGCTCTTACTGTGGAAAACCTATCCCAAGTGGGGGTAGCCAGGTCAGCTAAATGCCACACACCCAGGTGGAAGAAACAACATAGCCCAGGCATGGTCTAAGCCCCTCACCTCGTCCTTGTGGTTTGGGGAGCCGGAGGGACCCCGAGGCCCAAGGCCCTGAGGCCCGTTGGGCAGAAAGCCGGCTTCCCACGGAAAGAGCTTTCCTGAGGTGCAGACCCTATCCCAAGGGCTGGTGGCAAGGGAAAGCAAATGCCATCCCCTTCTCTGGAAGAAACCCGAGTGCCCAGCCATGTTCTAAGCCCTCCCCTCCTCCCTGGGCTTCTGGCAGCAGGAGTGAAAAGAGAGGAGCACAGCACTGGGACCCGTTTTACAGAAACCGGCTTCCCACGAGGAAGTCCTTCTCCACGTGCAGACATGCTCCCCAGTGCCTGTGGCAAGGTGAAGGAAATGCCATACACTGACCTGGAAGAGACCACAGGGCCCAGGCACAGTCTGAGCCCTTCCCTCATCCCGGCGGTTTTGCTAGCAGGAGTTCAACCCCAAGGAACACAGCCCGGAGACCCCCTGGGGCCAAACGGCTTCCGACGAACAATATGCTCTTGCTGTGGAAATCCTATCCCAAGTGGGGGTTGCCGGGTCAACAAAATGCCACACACCCAGGTGGAAGAAACAACATGGCCCAGGCATGGTCTAAGCCCCTCACCTCGTCCCTGTGCTCTGGGGAGCCGGAGGGACCCCCGAGGCCCACGGCCCTGAGGCCCGTTGGGCAGAAAGCCGGCTTCCCACGGAAACAGCTTTCCTGAGGTGCAGACCCTATCCCCAGGGCTGGTGGCAAGGGAAAGCAAATGCCATCCCCTTCTCTGGAAGAAACCCCAGTGCCCAGCCATGTTCTTAGCCCTCCCCTCCTCCCTGGGCTTCTGGCAGCAGGAGTGAAAAGAGAGGAGCACAGCACTGGGACCCGTTTGACAGAAACCGGCTTCCCACGAGGAAGTCCTTCTCCACGTGCAGACATGATCCCCAGTGCCTGTGGCAAGGTGAAGGAAATGCCATACACTGACCTGGAAGAGACCACAGGGTCCAGGCACAGTCTGAGCCCTTCCCTCATCCCGGCGGTTTTGCTAGCAGGAGTTCAACCCCAACGAACACAGCCCGGAGACCCCCTGGGGCCCAAACGGCTTCGGACGAACAATACGCTCTTGCTGTGGAAATCCTATCCCAAGTGGTGGTAGCCAGGTCAACAAAATGCCACACACCCAGGTGGAAGAAACAACATGGACCAGGCATGGTCTAAGCCCCTCACCTCGTTCCTGTGCTCTGGGGAGTCGGAGGGACCTCCGAGGCATACGGCCCTGAGGCCCGTTGGGCAGAAAGCCGGCTTCCCACGGAAACAGCTTTCCTGAGGTCCAGACCCTATCCCAAGGGCTGGTGGCAAGGGAAAGCAAATGCCATCCCCTTCTCTGGAAGAAACCCCAGTGCCCAGCCATGTTCTAAGCCCTCCCCTCCTCCCTGGGCTTCTGGCAGCAGGAGTGAAAAGAGAGGAGCACAGCACTGGGACCCGTTTGACAGAAACCGGCTTCCCACGAGGAAGTCCTTCTCCACGTGCAGACATGCTCCCCAGTGCCTGTGGCAAGGTGAAGGAAATGCCATACACTGACCTGGAAGAGACCACAGGGCCCAGGCACAGTCTGAGCCCTTCCCTCATCCCGGCGGTTTTGCTAGCAGGAGTTCAACCCCAACGAACACAGCCCGGAGACCCCCTGGGGCCAAACGGCTTCCGACGAACAATATGCTCTTGCTGTGGAAATCCTATCCCAAGTGGGGGTTGCCGGGTCAACAAAATGCCACACACCCAGGTGGAAGAAACAACATGGCCCAGGCATGGTCTAAGCCCCTCACCTCGTCCCTGTGCTCTGGGGAGCCGGAGGGACCCCCGAGGCCCACGGCCCTGAGGCCCGTTGGGCAGAAAGCCGGCTTCCCACGGAAACAGCTTTCCTGAGGTGCAGACCCTATCCCCAGGGCTGGTGGCAAGGGAAAGCAAATGCCATCCCCTTCTCTGGAAGAAACCCCAGTGCCCAGCCATGTTCTTAGCCCTCCCCTCCTCCCTGGGCTTCTGGCAGCAGGAGTGAAAAGAGAGGAGCACAGCACTGGGACCCGTTTGACAGAAACAGGCTTCCCACGAGGAAGTCCTTCTCCACGTGCAGACATGATCCCCAGTGCCTGTGGCAAGGTGAAGGAAATGCCATACACTGACCTGGAAGAGACCACAGGGTCCAGGCACAGTCTGAGCCCTTCCCTCATCCCGGCGGTTTTGCTAGCAGGAGTTCAACCCCAACGAACACAGCCCGGAGACCCCCTGGGGCCCAAACGGCTTCGGACGAACAATACGCTCTTGCTGTGGAAATCCTATCCCAAGTGGTGGTAGCCAGGTCAACAAAATGCCACACACCCAGGTGGAAGAAACAACATGGACCAGGCATGGTCTAAGCCCCTCACCTCGTCCCTGTGCTCTGGGGAGTCGGAGGGACCTCCGAGGCATACGGCCCTGAGGCCCGTTGGGCAGAAAGCCGGCTTCCCACGGAAACAGCTTTCCTGAGGTCCAGACCCTATCCCAAGGGCTGGTGGCAAGGGAAAGCAAATGCCATCCCCTTCTCTGGAAGAAACCCCAGTGCCCAGCCATATTCTAAGCCCTCCCCTCCTCCCTGGGCTTCTGGCAGCAGGAGTGAAAAGAGAGGAGCACAGCACTGGGACCCGTTTGACAGAAACCGGCTTCCCACGAGGAAGTCCTCCACGTGCAGACATGCTCCCCAGTGCCTGTGGCAAGGTGAAGGAAATGCCATACACTGACCTGGAAGAGACCACAGGGCCCAGGCACAGTCTGAGCCCTTTCCTCATCCCGGCGGTTTTGCTAGCAGGAGTTCAACCCCAACGAACACAGCCCGGAGACCCCCTGGGGCCAAACGGCTTCCGACGAACAATATGCTCTTGCTGTGGAAATCCTATCCCAAGTGGGGGTTGCCGGGTCAACAAAATGCCACACACCCAGGTGGAAGAAACAACATGGCCCAGGCATGGTCTAAGCCCCTCACCTCGTCCCTGTGCTCTGGGGAGCCGGAGGGACCCCCGAGGCCCACGGCCCTGAGGCCCGTTGGGCAGAAAGCCGGCTTCCCACGGAAACAGCTTTCCTGAGGTGCAGACCCTATCCCCAGGGCTGGTGGCAAGGGAAAGCAAATGCCATCCCCTTCTCTGGAAGAAACCCCAGTGCCCAGCCATGTTCTAAGCCCTCCCCTCCTCCCTGGGCTTCTGGCAGCAGGAGTGAAAAGAGAGGAGCACAGCACTGGGACCCGTTTGACAGAAACCGGCTTCCCACGAGGAAGTCCTTCTCCACGTGCAGACATGATCCCCAGTGCCTGTGGCAAGGTGAAGGAAATGCCATACACTGACCTGGAAGAGACCACAGGGTCCAGGCACAGTCTGAGCCCTTCCCTCATCCCGGCGGTTTTGCTAGCAGGAGTTCAACCCCAACGAACACAGCCCGGAGACCCCCTGGGGCCCAAACGGCTTCGGACGAACAATACGCTCTTGCTGTGGAAATCCTATCCCAAGTGGTGGTAGCCAGGTCAACAAAATGCCACACACCCAGGTGGAAGAAACAACATGGACCAGGCATGGTCTAAGCCCCTCACCTCGTTCCTGTGCTCTGGGGAGTCGGAGGGACCTCCGAGGCATACGGCCCTGAGGCCCGTTGGGCAGAAAGCCGGCTTCCCACGGAAACAGCTTTCCTGAGGTGAAGACCCTATCCCAAGGGCTGGTGGCAAGGGAAAGCAAATGCCATCCCCTTCTCTGGAAGAAACCCCAGTGCCCAGCCATATTCTAAGCCCTCCCCTCCTCCCTGGGCTTCTGGCAGCAGGAGTGAAAAGAGAGGAGCACAGCACTGGGACCCGTTTGACAGAAACCGGCTTCCCACGAGGAAGTCCTTCTCCACGTGCAGACATGCTCCCCAGTGCCTGTGGCAAGGTGAAGGAAATGCCATACACTGACCTGGAAGAGACCACAGGGCCCAGGCACAGTCTGAGCCCTTCCCTCATCCCGGCGGTTTTGCTAGCAGGAGTTCAACCCCAACGAACACAGCCCGGAGACCCCCTGGGGCCAAACGGCTTCCGACGAACAATATGCTCTTGCTGTGGAAATCCTATCCCAAGTGGGGGTTGCCGGGTCAGCTAAATGCCACACACCCAGGTGGAAGAAACAACATGGCCCAGGCATGGTCTAAGCCCCTCACCTCGTCCCTGTGCTCTGGGGAGCCGGAGGGACCCCCGAGGCCCACGGCCCTGAGGCCCGTTGGGCAGGAAGCCGGCTTCCCACGGAAACAGCTTTCCTGAGGTGCAGACCCTATCCCCAGGGCTGGTGGCAAGGGAAAGCAAATGCCATCCCCTTCTCTGGAAGAAACCCCAGTGCCCAGCCATGTTCTAAGCCCTCCCCTCCTCCCTGGGCTTCTGGCAGCAGGAGTGAAAAGAGAGGAGCACAGCACTGGGACCCGTTTGACAGAAACCGGCTTCCCACGAGGAAGTCCTTCTCCACGTGCAGACATGATCCCCAGTGCCTGTGGCAAGGTGAAGGAAATGCCATACACTGACCTGGAAGAGACCACAGGGTCCAGGCACAGTCTGAGCCCTTCACTCATCCCGGCGGTTTTGCTAGCAGGAGTTCAACCCCAACGAACACAGCCCGGAGACCCCCTGGGGCCCAAACGGCTTCGGACGAACAATACGCTCTTGCTGTGGAAATCCTATCCCAAGTGGTGGTAGCCAGGTCAACAAAATGCCACACACCCAGGTGGAAGAAACAACATGGACCAGGCATGGTCTAAGCCCCTCACCTCGTTCCTGTGCTCTGGGGAGTCGGAGGGACCTCCGAGGCATACGGCCCTGAGGCCCGTTGGGCAGAAACCCGGCTTCCCACGGAAACAGCTTTCCTGAGGTCCAGACCCTATCCCAAGGGCTGGTGGCAAGGGAAAGCAAATGCCATCCCCTTCTCTGGAAGAAACCCCAGTGCCCAGCCATGTTCTAAGCCCTCCCCTCCTCCCTGGGCTTCTGGCAGCAGGAGTGAAAAGAGAGGAGCACAGCACTGGGACCCGTTTGACAGAAACCGGCTTCCCACGAGGAAGTCCTTCTCCACGTGCAGACATGCTCCCCAGTGCCTGTGGCAAGGTGAAGGAAATGCCATACACTGACCTGGACGAGACCACAGGGCCCAGGCACAGTCTGAGCCCTTCCCTCATCCCGGCGGTTTTGCTAGCAGGAGTTCAACCCCAACGAACACAGCCCGGAGACCCCCTGGGGCCAAACGGCTTCCGACGAACAATATGCTCTTGCTGTGGAAATCCTATCCCAAGTGGGGGTTGCCGGGTCAACAAAATGCCACACACCCAGGTGGAAGAAACTACATGGCCCAGGCATGGTCTAAGCCCCTCACCTCGTCCCTGTGCTCTGGGGAGCCGGAGGGACCCCCGAGGCCCACGGCCCTGAGGCCCGTTGGGCAGAAAGCCGTCTTCCCACGGAAACAGCTTTCCTGAGGTGCAGACCCTATCCCCAGGGCTGGTGGCAAGGGAAAGCAAATGCCATCCCCTTCTCTGGAAGAAACCCCAGTGCCCAGCCATGTTCTAAGCCCTCCCCTCCTCCCTGGGCTTCTGGCAGCAGGAGTGAAAAGAGAGGAGCACAGCACTGGGACCCGTTTGACAGAAACCGGCTTCCCACGAGGAAGTCCTTCTCCACGTGCAGACATGATCCCCAGTGCCTGTGGCAAGGTGAAGGAAATGCCATACACTGACCTGGAAGAGACCACAGGGTCCAGGCACAGTCTGAGCCCTTCCCTCATCCCGGCGGTTTTGCTAGCAGGAGTTCAACCCCAACGAACACAGCCCGGAGACCCCCTGGGGCCCAAACGGCTTCGGACGAACAATACGCTCTTGCTGTGGAAATCCTATCCCAAGTGGTGGTAGCCAGGTCAACAAAATGCCACACACCCAGGTGGAAGAAACAACATGGACCAGGCATGGTCTAAGCCCCTCACCTCGTCCCTGTGCTCTGGGGAGTCGGAGGGACCTCCGAGGCATACGGCCCTGAGGCCCGTTGGGCAGAAACCCGGCTTCCCACGGAAACAGCTTTCCTGAGGTGCAGACCCTATCCCAAGGGCTGGTGGCAAGGGAAAGCAAATGCCATCCCCTTCTCTGGAAGAAACCCCAGTGCCCAGCCATGTTCTAAGCCCTCCCCTCCTCCCTGGGCTTCTGGCAGCAGGAGTGAAAAGAGAGGAGCACAGCACTGGGACCCGTTTGACAGAAACCGGCTTCCCACGAGGAAGTCCTTCTCCACGTGCAGACATGATCCCCAGTGCCTGTGGCAAGGTGAAGGAAATGCCATACACTGACCTGGAAGATACCACAGGGTCCAGGCACAGTCTGAGCCCTTCCCTCATCCCGGCGGTTTTGCTAGCAGGAGTTCAACCCCAACGAACACAGCCCGGAGACCCCCTGGGGCCCAAACGGCTTCGGACGAACAATACGCTCTTGCTGTGGAAATCCTATCCCAAGTGGTGGTAGCCAGGTCAACAAAATGCCACACACCCAGGTGGAAGAAACAACATGGACCAGGCATGGTCTAAGCCCCTCACCTCGTCCCTGTGCTCTGGGGAGTCGGAGGGACCTCCGAGGCATACGGCCCTGAGGCCCGTTGGGCAGAAACCCGGCTTCCCACGGAAACAGCTTTCCTGAGGTCCAGACCCTATCCCAAGGGCTGGTGGCAAGGGAAAGCAAATGCCATCCCCTTCTCTGGAAGAAACCCCAGTGCCCAGCCATGTTCTAAGCCCTCCCCTCCTCCCTGGGCTTCTGGCAGCAGGAGTGAAAAGAGAGGAGCACAGCACTGGGACCCGTTTGACAGAAACCGGCTTCCCACGAGGAAGTCCTTCTCCACGTGCAGACATGCTCCCCAGTGCCTGTGGCAAGGTGAAGGAAATGCCATACACTGACCTGGAAGAGACCACAGGGCCCAGGCACAGTCTGAGCCCTTCCCTCATCCCGGCGGTTTTGCTAGCAGGAGTTCAACCCCAACGAACACAGCCCGGAGACCCCCTGGGGCCCAAACGGATTCCGACGAACAATATGCTCTTACTGTGGAAAACCTATCCCAAGTGGGGGTAGCCAGGTCAGCTAAATGCCACACACCCAGGTGGAAGAAACAACATAGCCCAGGCATGGTCTAAGCCCCTCACCTCGGCCTTGTGGTTTGGGGAGCCGGAGGGACCCCGAGGCCCAAGGCCCTGAGGCCCGTTGGGCAGAAAGCCGGCTTCCCACGGAAAGAGCTTTCCTGAGGTGCAGACCCTATCCCAAGGGCTGGTGGCAAGGGAAAGCAAATGCCATCCCCTTCTCTGGAAGAAACCCCAGTGCCCAGCCATGTTCTAAGCCCTCCCCTCCTCCCTGGGCTTCTGGCAGCAGGAGTGAAAAGAGAGGAGCACAGCACTGGGACCCGTTTGACAGAAACCGGCTTCCCACGAGGAAGTCCTTCTCCACGTGCAGACATGCTCCCCAGTGCCTGTGGCAAGGTGAAGGAAATGCCATACACTGACCTGGAAGAGACCACAGGGCCCAGGCACAGTCTGAGCCCTTCCCTCATCCCGGCGGTTTTGCTAGCAGGAGTTCAACCCCAACGAACACAGCCCGGAGACCCCCTGGGGCCAAACGGCTTCCGACGAACAATATGCTCTTGCTGTGGAAATCCTATCCCAAGTGGGGGTTGCCGGGTCAACAAAATGCCACACACCCAGGTGGAAGAAACAACATGGCCCAGGCATGGTCTAAGCCCCTCACCTCGTCCCTGTGCTCTGGGGAGCCGGAGGGACCCCCGAGGCCCACGGCCCTGAGACCCGTTGGGCAGAAAGCCGGCTTCCCACGGAAACAGCTTTCCTGAGGTGCAGACCCTATCCCCAGGGCTGGTGGCAAGGGAAAGCAAATGCCATCCCCTTCTCTGGAAGAAACCCCAGTGCCCAGCCATGTTCTAAGCCCTCCCCTCCTCCCTGGGCTTCTGGCAGCAGGAGTGAAAAGAGAGGAGCACAGCACTGGGACCCGTTTGACAGAAACCGGCTTCCCACGAGGAAGTCCTTCTCCACGTGCAGACATGATCCCCAGTGCCTGTGGCAAGGTGAAGGAAATGCCATACACTGACCTGGAAGAGACCACAGGGTCCAGGCACAGTCTGAGCCCTTCCCTCATCCCGGCGGTTTTGCTAGCAGGAGTTCAACCCCAACGAACACAGCCCGGAGACCCCCTGGGGCCCAAACGGCTTCGGACGAACAATACGCTCTTGCTGTGGAAATCCTATCCCAAGTGGTGGTAGCCAGGTCAACAAAATGCCACAGACCCAGGTGGAAGAAACAACATGGACCAGGCATGGTCTAAGCCCCTCACCTCGTTCCTGTGCTCTGGGGAGTCGGAGGGACCTCCGAGGCATACGGCCCTGAGGCCCGTTGGGCAGAAAGCCGGCTTCCCACGGAAACAGCTTTCCTGAGGTCCAGACCCTATCCCAAGGGCTGGTGGCAAGGGAAAGCAAATGCCATCCCCTTCTCTGGAAGAAACCCCAGTGCCCAGCCATATTCTAAGCCCTCCCCTCCTCCCTGGGCTTCTGGCAGCAAGAGTGAAAAGAGAGGAGCACAGCACTGGGACCCGTTTGACAGAAACCGGCTTCCCACGAGGAAGTCCTTCTCCACGTGCAGACATGCTCCCCAGTGCCTGTGGCAAGGTGAAGGAAATGCCATACACTGACCTGGAAGAGACCACAGGGCCCAGGCACAGTCTGAGCCCTTCCCTCATCCCGGCGGTTTTGCTAGCAGGAGTTCAACCCCAACGAACACAGCCCGGAGACCCCCTGGGGCCAAACGGCTTCCGACGAACAATATGCTCTTGCTGTGGAAATCCTATCCCAAGTGGGGGTTGCCGGGTCAACAAAATGCCACACACCCAGGTGGAAGAAACAACATGGCCCAGGCATGGTCTAAGCCCCTCACCTCGTCCCTGTGCTCTGGGGAGCCGGAGGGACCCCCGAGGCCCACGGCCCTGAGGCCCGTTGGGCAGAAAGCCGGCTTCCCACGGAAACAGCTTTCCTGAGGTGCAGACCCTATCCCCAGGGCTGGTGGCAAGGGAAAGCAAATGCCATCCCCTTCTCTGGAAGAAACCCCAGTGCCCAGCCATGTTCTAAGCCCTCCCCTCCTCCCTGGGCTTCTGGCAGCAGGAGTGAAAAGAGAGGAGCACAGCACTGGGACCCGTTTGACAGAAACCGGCTTCCCACGAGGAAGTCCTTCTCCACGTGCAGACATGATCCCCAGTGCCTGTGGCAGGGTGAAGGAAATGCCATACACTGACCTGGAAGAGACCACAGGGTCCAGGCACAGTCTGAGCCCTTCCCTCATCCCGGCGGTTTTGCTAGCAGGAGTTCAACCCCAACGAACACAGCCCGGAGACCCCCTGGGGCCCAAACGGCTTCGGACGAACAATACGCTCTTGCTGTGGAAATCCTATCCCAAGTGGTGGTAGCCAGGTCAACAAAATGCCACACACCCAGGTGGAAGAAACAACATGGACCAGGCATGGTCTAAGCCCCTCACCTCGTTCCTGTGCTCTGGGGAGTCGGAGGGACCTCCGAGGCATACGGCCCTGAGGCCCGTTGGGCAGAAAGCCGGCTTCCCACGGAAACAGCTTTCCTGAGGTCCAGACCCTATCCCAAGGGCTGGTGGCAAGGGAAAGCAAATGCCATCCCCTTCTCTGGAAGAAACCCCAGTGCCCAGCCATATTCTAAGCCCTCCCCTCCTCCCTGGGCTTCTGGCAGCAGGAGTGAAAAGAGAGGAGCACAGCACTGGGACCCGTTTGACAGAAACCGGCTTCCCACGAGGAAGTCCTTCTCCACGTGCAGACATGATCCCCAGTGCCTGTGGCAAGGTGAAGGAAATGCCATACACTGACCTGGAAGAGACCACAGGGTCCAGGCACAGTCTGAGCCCTTCCCTCATCCCGGCGGTTTTGCTAGCAGGAGTTCAACCCCAACGAACACAGCCCGGAGACCCCCTGGGGCCCAAACGGCTTCGGACGAACAATACGCTCTTGCTGTGGAAATCCTATCCCAAGTGGTGGTAGCCAGGTCAACAAAATGCCACACACCCAGGTGGAAGAAACAACATGGACCAGGCATGGTCTAAGCCCCTCACCTCGTTCCTGTGCTCTGGGGAGTCGGAGGGACCGCCGAGGCATACGGCCCTGAGGCCCGTTGGGCAGAAAGCCGGCTTCCCACGGAAACAGCTTTCCTGAGGTCCAGACCCTATCCCAAGGGCTGGTGGCAAGGGAAAGCAAATGCCATCCCCTTCTCTGGAAGAAACCCCAGTGCCCAGCCATATTCTAAGCCCTCCCCTCCTCCCTGGGCTTCTGGCAGCAGGAGTGAAAAGAGAGGAGCACAGCACTGGGACCCGTTTGACAGAAACCGGCTTCCCACGAGGAAGTCCTTCTCCACGTGCAGACATGCTCCCCAGTGCCTGTGGCAAGGTGAAGGAAATGCCATACACTGACCTGGAAGAGACCACAGGGCCCAGGCACAGTCTGAGCCCTTCCCTCATCCCGGCGGTTTTGCTAGCAGGAGTTCAACCCCAACGAACACAGCCCGGAGACCCCCTGGGGCCAAACGGCTTCCGACGAACAATATGCTCTTGCTGTGGAAATCCTATCCCAAGTGGGGGTTGCCGGGTCAACAAAATGCCACACACCCAGGTGGAAGAAACAACATGGCCCAGGCATGGTCTAAGCCCCTCACCTCGTTCCTGTGCTCTGGGGAGCCGGAGGGACCCCCGAGGCCCACGGCCCTGAGGCCCGTTGGGCAGAAAGCCGGCTTCCCACGGAAACAGCTTTCCTGAGGTGCAGACCCTATCCCCAGGGCTGGTGGCAAGGGAAAGCAAATGCCATCCCCTTCTCTGGAAGAAACCCCAGTGCCCAGCCATGTTCTAAGCCCTCCCCTCCTCCCTGGGCTTCTGGCAGCAGGAGTGAAAAGAGAGGAGCACAGCACTGGGACCCGTTTGACAGAAACCGGCTTCCCACGAGGAAGTCCTTCTCCACGTGCAGACATGATCCCCAGTGCCTGTGGCAAGGTGAAGGAAATGCCATACACTGACCTGGAAGAGACCACAGGGTCCAGGCACAGTCTGAGCCCTTCCCTCATCCCGGCGGTTTTGCTAGCAGGAGTTCAACCCCAACGAACACAGCCCGGAGACCCCCTGGGGCCCAAACGGCTTCGGACGAACAATACGCTCTTGCTGTGGAAATCCTATCCCAAGTGGTGGTAGCCAGGTCAACAAAATGCCACACACCCAGGTGGAAGAAACAACATGGACCAGGCATGGTCTAAGCCCCTCACCTCGTTCCTGTGCTCTGGGGAGTCGGAGGGACCTCCGAGGCATACGGCCCTGAGGCCCGTTGGGCAGAAAGCCGGCTTCCCACGGAAACAGCTTTCCTGAGGTCCAGACCCTATCCCAAGGGCTGGTGGCAAGGGAAAGCAAATGCCATCCCCTTCTCTGGAAGAAACCCCAGTGCCCAGCCATATTCTAAGCCCTCCCCTCCTCCCTGGGCTTCTGGCAGCAGGAGTGAAAAGAGAGGAGCACAGCACTGGGACCCGTTTGACAGAAACCGGCTTCCCACGAGGAAGTCCTTCTCCACGTGCAGACATGCTCCCCAGTGCCTGTGGCAAGGTGAAGGAAATGCCATACACTGACCTGGAAGAGACCACAGGGCCCAGGCACAGTCTGAGCCCTTCCCTCATCCCGGCGGTTTTGCTAGCAGGAGTTCAACCCCAACGAACACAGCCCGGAGACCCCCTGGGGCCCAAACGGATTCCGATGAACAATATGCTCTTACTGTGGAAAACCTATCCCAAGTGGGGGTAGCCAGGTCAGCTAAATGCCACACACCCAGGTGGAAGAAACAACATAGCCCAGGCATGGTCTAAGCCCCTCACCTCGTCCCTGTGCTCTGGGGAGCCGGAGGGACCCCGAGGCCCAAGGCCCTGAGGCCCGTTGGGCAGAAAGCCGGCTTCCCACGGAAAGAGCTTTCCTGAGGTGCAGACCCTATCCCAAGGGCTGGTGGCAAGGGAAAGCAAATGCCATCCCCTTCTCTGGAAGAAACCCCAGTGCCCAGCCATGTTCTAAGCCCTCCCCTCCTCCTTGGGCTTCTGGCAGCAGGAGTGAAAAGAGAGGAGCACAGCACTGGGACCCGTTTGACAGAAACCGGCTTCCCACGAGGAAGTCCTTCTCCACGTGCAGACATGCTCCCCAGTGCCTGTGGCAAGGTGAAGGAAATGCCATACACTGACCTGGAAGAGACCACAGGGCCCAGGCACAGTCTGAGCCCTTCCCTCATCCCGGCGGTTTTGCTAGCAGGAGTTCAACCCCAACGAACACAGCCCGGAGACCCCCTGGGGCCAAACGGCTTCCGAGGAACAATATGCTCTTGCTGTGGAAACCCTATCCCAAGTGGGGGTTGCCGGGTCAACAAAATGCCACACACCCAGGTGGAAGAAACAACATGGCCCAGGCATGGTCTAAGCCCCTCACCTCGTCCCTGTGCTCTGGGGAGCCGGAGGGACCCCCGAGGCCCACGGCCCTGAGGCCCGTTGGGCAGAAAGCCGGCTTCCCACGGAAACAGCTTTCCTGAGGTGCAGACCCTATCCCCAGGGCTGGTGGCAAGGGAAAGCAAATGCCATCCCCTTCTCTGGAAGAAACCCCAGTGCCCAGCCATGTTCTAAGCCCTCCCCTCCTCCCTGGGCTTCTGGCAGCAGGAGTGAAAAGAGAGGAGCACAGCACTGGGACCCGTTTGACAGAAACCGGCTTCCCACGAGGAAGTCCTTCTCCACGTGCAGACATGATCCCCAGTGCCTGTGGCAGGGTGAAGGAAATGCCATACACTGACCTGGAAGAGACCACAGGGTCCAGGCACAGTCTGAGCCCTTCCCTCATCCCGGCGGTTTTGCTAGCAGGAGTTCAACCCCAACGAACACAGCCCGGAGACCCCCTGGGGCCCAAACGGCTTCGGACGAACAATACGCTCTTGCTGTGGAAATCCTATCCCAAGTGGTGGTAGCCAGGTCAACAAAATGCCACACACCCAGGTGGAAGAAACAACATGGACCAGGCATGGTCTAAGCCCCTCACCTCGTTCCTGTGCTCTGGGGAGTCGGAGGGACCTCCGAGGCATACGGCCCTGAGGCCCGTTGGGCAGAAAGCCGGCTTCCCACGGAAACAGCTTTCCTGAGGTCCAGACCCTATCCCAAGGGCTGGTGGCAAGGGAAAGCAAATGCCATCCCCTTCTCTGGAAGAAACCCCAGTGCCCAGCCATATTCTAAGCCCTCCCCTCCTCCCTGGGCTTCTGGCAGCAGGAGTGAAAAGAGAGGAGCACAGCACTGGGACCCGTTTGACAGAAACCGGCTTCCCACGAGGAAGTCCTTCTCCACGTGCAGACATGCTCCCCAGTGCCTGTGGCAAGGTGAAGGAAATGCCATACACTGACCTGGAAGAGACCACAGGGCCCAGGCACAGTCTGAGCCCTTCGCTCATCCCGGCGGTTTTGCTAGCAGGAGTTCAACCCCAACGAACACAGCCCGGAGACCCCCTGGGGCCAAACGGCTTCCGACGAACAATATGCTCTTGCTGTGGAAATCCTATCCCAAGTGGGGGTTGCCGGGTCAACAAAATGCCACACACCCAGGTGGAAGAAACAACATGGCCCACGCATGGTCTAAGCCCCTCACCTCGTCCCTGTGCTCTGGGGAGCCGGAGGGACCCCCGAGGCCCACGGCCCTGAGGCCCGTTGGGCAGAAAGCCGGCTTCCCACGGAAACAGCTTTCCTGAGTTGCAGACCCTATCCCCAGGGCTGGTGGCAAGGGAAAGCAAATGCCATCCCCTTCTCTGGAAGAAACCCCAGTGCCCAGCCATGTTCTAAGCCCTCCCCTCCTCCCTGGGCTTCTGGCAGCAGGAGTGAAAAGAGAGGAGCACAGCACTGGGACCCGTTTGACAGAAACCGGCTTCCCACGAGGAAGTCCTTCTCCACGTGCAGACATGATCCCCAGTGCCTGTGGCAAGGTGAAGGAAATGCCATACACTGACCTGGAAGAGACCACAGGGTCCAGGCACAGTCTGAGCCCTTCCCTCATCCCGGCGGTTTTGCTAGCAGGAGTTCAACCCCAACGAACACAGCCCGGAGACCCCCTGGGGCCCAAACGGCTTCGGACGAACAATACGCTCTTGCTGTGGAAATCCTATCCCAAGTGGTGGTAGCCAGGTCAACAAAATGCCACACACCCAGGTGGAAGAAACAACATGGACCAGGCATGGTCTAAGCCCCTCACCTCGTTCCTGTGCTCTGGGGAGTCGGAGGGACCTCCGAGGCATACGGCCCTGAGGCCCGTTGGGCAGAAAGCCGGCTTCCCACGGAAACAGCTTTCCTGAGGTCCAGACCCTATCCCAAGGGCTGGTGGCAAGGGAAAGCAAATGCCATCCCCTTCTCTGGAAGAAACCCCAGTGCCCAGCCATATTCTAAGCCCTCCCCTCCTCCCTGGGCTTCTGGCAGCAGGAGTGAAAAGAGAGGAGCACAGCACTGGGACCCGTTTGACAGAAACCGGCTTCCCACGAGGAAGTCCTTCTCCACGTGCAGACATGCTCCCCAGTGCCTGTGGCAAGGTGAAGGAAATGCCATACACTGACCTGGAAGAGACCACAGGGCCCAGGCACAGTCTGAGCCCTTCCCTCATCCCGGCGGTTTTGCTAGCAGGAGTTCAACCCCAACGAACACAGCCCGGAGACCCCCTGGGGCCAAACGGCTTCCGACGAACAATATGCTCTTGCTGTGGAAATCCTATCCCAAGTGGGGGTTGCCGGGTCAACAAAATGCCACACACCCAGGTGGAAGAAACAACATGGCCCAGGCATGGTCTAAGCCCCTCACCTCGTCCCTGTGCTCTGGGGAGCCGGAGGGACCCCCGAGGCCCACGGCCCTGAGGCCCGTTGGGCAGAAAGCCGGCTTCCCACGGAAACAGCTTTCCTGAGGTGGAGACCCTATCCCCAGGGCTGGTGGCAAGGGAAAGCAAATGCCATCCCCTTCTCTGGAAGAAACCCCAGTGCCCAGCCATGTTCTAAGCCCTCCCCTCCTCCCTGGGCTTCTGGCAGCAGGAGTGAAAAGAGAGGAGCACAGCACTGGGACCCGTTTGACAGAAACCGGCTTCCCACGAGGAAGTCCTTCTCCACGTGCAGACATGATCCCCAGTGCCTGTGGCAAGGTGAAGGAAATGCCATACACTGACCTGGAAGAGACCACAGGGTCCAGGCACAGTCTGAGCCCTTCCCTCATCCCGGCGGTTTTGCTAGCAGGAGTTCAACCCCAACGAACACAGCCCGGAGACCCCCTGGGGCCCAAACGGCTTCGGACGAACAATACGCTCTTGCTGTGGAAATCCTATCCCAAGTGGTGGTAGCCAGGTCAACAAAATGCCACACACCCAGGTGGAAGAAACAACATGGACCAGGCATGGTCTAAGCCCCTCACCTCGTTCCTGTGCTCTGGGGAGTCGGAGGGACCTCCGAGGCATACGGCCCTGAGGCCCGTTGGGCAGAAAGCCGGCTTCCCACGGAAACAGCTTTCCTGAGGTCCAGACCCTATCCCAAGGGCTGGTGGCAAGGGAAAGCAAATGCCATCCCCTTCTCTGGAAGAAACCCCAGTGCCCAGCCATATTCTAAGCCCTCCCCTCCTCCCTGGGCTTCTGGCAGCAGGAGTGAAAAGAGAGGAGCACAGCACTGGGACCCGTTTGACAGAAACCGGCTTCCCACGAGGAAGTCCTTCTCCACGTGCAGACATGCTCCCAGGTGCCTGTGGCAAGGGGAAGGAAATGCCATACACTGACCTGGAAGAGACCACAGGGCCCAGGCACAGTCTGAGCCCTTCCCTCATCCCGGCGGTTTTGCTAGCAGGAGTTCAACCCCAACGAACACAGCCCGGAGACCCCCTGGGGCCCAAACGGCTTCAGACGAACAATATGCTCTTGCTGTGGAAATCCTATCCCATGTGGGGGTAGCCAGGTCAACAAAATGCCACACACCCAGGTGGAAAAGACAACATGGCCCAGGCATGGTCTAACCCCCTCACCTCGTCCTTGTGGTTTGGGGAGCCGGAGGGACCCCAGGCCCAAGGCCCTGAGGCCCGTTGGGCAGAAAGCCACCTTCCCACGGAAACAGCTTTCATGAGGTGCAGACCCTATCCCAAGGGGTGGTGGCAAGGGAAAGCAAATGCCATCCCCTTCTCTGGAAGAAACCCCAGTGCCCAGCCATGTTCTAAGCCCTCCCCTCCTCCCTGGGCTTCTGGAAGCAGGAGTGAAAAGAGAGGAGCACAGCACTGGGACACGTTTGACAAAAACCAACTTCCCACAAAAAACTCCTTCTCCACGTGCAGACATGCTGCCAAGTGCACGTGGCAAGGTGAAGGAAATGCCATACACTGACCTGGAAGAGACCACAGGGCCCAGACACAGTCTGAGCTCTTCCCTAATCCTGGTGGTTTTGCTAGCAGGAGTTAAACCCCAAGGAACAAAGCGGGGAGAACTCTGGGGCAAAAATGGCTTGCTAGGAACAATAGGTGCTTGCTGTGGAAAACATATGCAAATGGGGGTAGCCAGGTCAACAAAATGCCACACACCCAGGTGGAAGAAACAACATGGCCCAGGCATAGTCTAAGCCCCTCACCTCGTCCCTGTGCTCTGGGGAGCCGGAGGGACCCTCGAGGCCCACGGCCCTGAGGCCCGTTGGGCAGAAAGCCGGCTTCCCACGGAAACAGCTTTCATGAGGTCCAGACCGTATCCCCAGGGCTGGTGGCAAGGGAAAGCAAATGCCATCCCCTTCTCTGGAAGAAACCCCAGTGCCCAGCCATGTTCTAAGCCCTCCCCTCCTCCCTGGGCTTCTGGCAGCAGGAGTGAAAAGAGAGCAGCACAGCACTGGGACCCGTTTGACAGAAACCGGCTTCCCATGAGGAAGTCATTCTCCACGTGCAGACATGCTCCCCAGTGCCTGTGGCAAGGTGAAGGAAATGCCATACACTGACCTGGAAGAGACCACAGGGCCCAGGCACAGTCTGAGCCCTTCCCTCATCCCGGCGGTTTTGCTAGCAGGAGTTCAACCCCAACGAACACAGCCCAGAGACCCCTGGGGCCAAACGGCTTCCGACGAACAATATGTTCTTGCTGTGGAAATCCTATCCCAAGTGGTGGTAGCCAGGTCAACAAAATGCCACACACCCAGGTGGAAGAAACAACATGGACCAGGCATGGTCTAAGCCCCTCACCTCGTTCCTGTGCTCTGGGGAGTCGGAAGGACCTCCGAGGCATACGTCCCTGAGGCCCGTTGGGTAGAAAGCCGGCTTCCCACGGAAACAGCTTTCCTGAGGTCCAGACCCTATCCCAAGGGCTGGTGGCAAGGGAAAGCAAATGCCATCCCCTTCTCTGGAAGAAACCCCAGTGCACAGCCATGTTCTAAGCCCTCCCCTCCTCCCTGGGCTTCTGGCAGCAGGAGTGAAAAGAGAGGAGCACAGCAGTGGGACCCGTTTGAGAGAAACCGGCTTCCCACGAGGAAGTCCTTCTCCACGTGCAGACATGCTCCCCAGTGCCTGTGGCAAGGTGAAGGAAATGCCATACACTGACCTGGAAGAGACCACAGGGCCCAGGCACAGTCTGAGCCCTTCCCTCATCCCGGCGGTTTTGCTAGCAGGAGTTCAACCCCAACGAACACAGCCCGGAAACCCCTGCGGCCCAAACGGCTTCCGACGAACAATATGCTCTTGCTGTGGAAATCCTATCCCAAGTGGTGGTAGCCAGGTCAACATAATGCCACACACCCAGGTGGAAGAAACAACATGGACCAGGCATGGTCTAAGCCCCTCACCTCGTTCCTGTGCTCTGGGGAGCCGGAGGGACCCCCGAGGCCCACGGCCCTGAGGCCCGTTGGGCAGAAAGCCGGCTTCCCACGGAAACAGCTTTCCTGAGGGGCAGACCCTATCCCAAGGGCTGGTGGCAAGGGAAAGCAAATGCCATCCCCTTCTGTGGAAGAAACCCCAGTGCCCAGCCATGTTCTAAGCCCTCCCCGCCTCCCTGGGCTTCTGGAAGCAGGATTGAAAAGAGAGGAGCACAGCACTGGGACCCGTTTGACAGAAACCGGCTTCCCACGACGAAGTCCTTATCCACGTGCAGACATGCTCCCCAGTGCCTGTGGCAAGGTGAAGGAAATGCCATACACTGACCTGGAAGAGACCACAGGGCCCAGGCACAGTCTGAGCCCTTCCCTCATCCCGGCGGTTTTGCTAGCAGGAGTTCAACCCCAACGAACACAGCCCGGAGACCCCCTGGGGCCCAAACGGCTTCCGACTAACAATATGCTCTTGCTGTATAAATCCTATCCCATGTGGGGGTAGCCAGGTCAACAAAATGCCAAACACCCAGGTGGAAGAGACACCATGGCCCAGGCATGGTCTAAGCCCCTCACCTCGTCCTTGTGGTTTGGGGAGTCGGAGGGACCCCCGAGGCCCAAGGCCCTGAGGCCCGTTGGGCAGAAAGCCGGCTTCCCCCGGAAACAGCTTTCCTGAGGTGCAGACCCTATCCCAAGGGCTGGTGGCAAGGGAAAGCAAATGCCATCTGATTCTCTTGAAGAAACCCCAGTGCCCAGCCATGTTCTAAGCCCTCCCCTCCTCCCTTGGCTTCTGGCAGCAGGAGTGAAAAGAGAGGAGCACAGCACTGGGACCCGTTTGACAGAAACAGGCTTCCCACGAGGAAGTCCTTCTCCACGTGCAGACATGCTCCCAAGTGCCTGGGGCAAGGTGAAGGAAATGCCATACACTGACCTGGAAGAGACCACAGGGCCCAGACACAGTCTAAGTCCTACCCTCATCCCGGCGGTTTTGCTAGCAGGAGTTCAGCCCCAACGAACACAGCCCGGAGACCCCCTGGGGCCCAAATGGCTTCCGACGAACAATATGCTCTTGCTGTGGAAATCCTATCCCAAGTGGGGGTAGCCAGGTCAACAAAATGCCACACACCCAGGTGGAAGAGACAACATGGCCCAGGCATGGTCTAAGCCCCTCACCTCGTCCCTGTGCTCTGGGGAGCCGGAGGGACCCCAGGCCCAAGGCCCTGAGGCCCGTTGGGCAGAAAGCCACCTTCCCACGGAAACAGCTTTCATGAGGTGCAGACCCTATCCCAAGGGGTGGTGGCAAGGGAAAGCAAATGCCATCCCCTTCTCTGGAAGAAACCCCAGTGCCCAGCCATGTTCTAAGCCCTCCCCTCCTCCCTGGGCTTCTGGCAGCAGGAGTGAAAAGAGAGGAGCACAGCACTGGGACACGTTTGACAAAAACCAACTTCCCACAAAAAACTACTTCTCCACGTGCAGACATGCTGCCAAGTGCATGTGGCAAGGTGAAGGAAATGCCATACACTGACCTGGAAGAGACCACAGGGGCCAGACACAGTCTGAGCTCTTCCCTAATCCTGGTGGTTTTGCTAGCAGGAGTTCAACCCCAAGGAACAAAGCGGGGAGACCTCTGGGGCAAAAATGGCTTGCTAGGAACAATAGGTGCTTGCTGTGGAAAACATATGCAAATGGGGGTAGCCAGGTCAACAAAATGCCACACACCCAGGTGGAAGAAACAACATGGCCCAGGCATGGTCTAAGCCCCTCACCTTGTCCCTGTGCTCTGGGGAGCCGGAGGGACCCTCGAGGCCCACGGCCCTGAGGCCCGTTGGGCAGAAAGCCAGCTTCCCACGGAAACAGCCTTCCTGAGCTGCAGACCCTATCCCAAGGGCTGGTGGCAAGGGAAAGCAAATGCCATCCCATTCTCTGGAAGAAACCCCAGTGCCCAGCCATGTTCTAAGCCCTCCCCTCCTCCCTGGGCTTCTGGCAGCAGGAGTGAAAAGAGAGGATCACAGCATTGGGACCCGTTTGACAGAAACCGGCTTCCCACGAGGAAGTCCTTCTCCACGTGCAGACATGCTCCCCAGTGCCTGTGGCAAGGTGAAGGAAATGCCATACACTGACCTGGAAGAGACCACAGGGCCCAGGCACAGTCTGAGCCTTTCCCTCATCCCGGCGGTTTTGCTAGCAGGAGTTCAACCCCAACGAACACAGCCCGGAGATCCCCTGGGGCCCAAACGGCTTCCGACGAACAATATGCTCTTGCTGTGGTAATCCTATCCCAAGTGGGGGTAGCCAGGTCAACAAAATGCCACACACCCAGGTAGAAGAGACAACATGGCCAGGCATGGTCTAAGCCCCTCACCTCGTCCCTGTGCTCTGGGGAGCCGGAGGGACCCCCGAGGCCCACGGCCCTGAGGCCCTTTGGGCAGGAAGCCGGCTTCCCACGGAAACAGCTTTCCTGAGGTGAAGACCCTATCCCAAGGGGTGGTGGCAAGGGAAAGCAAATGCCATCCCCTTCTCTGGAAGAAACCTCACTGCCCAGCCAAGTTCTAAGCCCTCAACTCCTCCCTGGGCTTCTGGGATCAGGAGTGAAAAGAGAGGAGCACAGCACTGGGACCCTTTGACAGAAACCGGCTTCCCACGAGGAAGTCCTTCTCCACGTGCAGACATGCTCCCAGGTGCCTGTGGCAAGGGGAAGGAAATGCCATACACTGACCTGGAAGAGACCACAGGGCCCAGGCACAGTCTGAACACTTCCCTCAACCCGGTGGTTTTGCTAGCAGGAGTTCAACCCCAACGAACACAGCCCGGAGACCCCTGAGGCAAAAACGGCTTCCGACGAACAATAGGCGCTTGCTGTGGAAAACTTATCACAAGTGGGGGTAGCCAGGTCAACAAAATGCTACAAACCCAGGTGTAAGAAACAACATTGCCCAGCCATGGTCTCAGCCCCTCACCTCGTCCCTGTGCTTTGGGGAGCCGGAGGGACAGCCGAGGCCCACGGCCCTGAGACCCCTTTGCAAAAAGCCGGCTTCCCACGGAGACAGTTTTCCTGAGGTGCAGACCCTCTCACAAGTGGTTGTGCCAAGGTAAAGCAAAAGCCCTCCACTTCTCTGGAAGAAACCACCGTGCCCAGCCATGTTCTAAGCCCTCCCCTCCTCCCTGGGCTTCTGGCAGCAGGAGTGAAAAGAGAGGAGCACAGCACTGGGACCCGTTTGACAGAAACCGGCTTCCCACGAGGAAGTCCTTCTCCACGTGCAGACATGCTCCCCAGTGCCTGTGGCAAGGTGAAGGAAATGCCATACACTGACCTGGAAGAGACCACAGGGCCCAGGCACAGTCTGAGCCCTTCCCTCATCCCGGCGGTTTTGCTAGCAGGAGTTCAACCCCAACGAACACAGCCCGGAGACCCCCTGGGGCCCAAACGGATTCCGATGAACAATATGCTCTTACTGTGGAAAACCTATCCCAAGTGGGGGTAGCCAGGTCAGCTAAATGCCACACACCCAGGTGGAAGAAACAACATAGCCCAGGCATGGTCTAAGCCCCTCACCTCGTCCCTGTGCTCTGGGGAGCCGGAGGGACCCCGAGGCCCAAGGCCCTGAGGCCCGTTGGGCAGAAAGCCGGCTTCCCACGGAAAGAGCTTTCCTGAGGTGCAGACCCTATCCCAAGGGCTGGTGGCAAGGGAAAGCAAATGCCATCCCCTTCTCTGGAAGAAACCCCAGTGCCCAGCCATGTTCTAAGCCCTCCCCTCCTCCTTGGGCTTCTGGCAGCAGGAGTGAAAAGAGAGGAGCACAGCACTGGGACCCGTTTGACAGAAACCGGCTTCCCACGAGGAAGTCCTTCTCCACGTGCAGACATGCTCCCCAGTGCCTGTGGCAAGGTGAAGGAAATGCCATACACTGAACTGGAAGAGACCACAGGGCCCAGGCACAGTCTGAGCCCTTCCCTCATCCCGGCGGTTTTGCTAGCAGGAGTTCAACCCCAACGAACACAGCCCGGAGACCCCCTGGGGCCAAACGGCTTCCGAGGAACAATATGCTCTTGCTGTGGAAACCCTATCCCAAGTGGGGGTTGCCGGGTCAACAAAATGCCACACACCCAGGTGGAAGAAACAACATGGCCCAGGCATGGTCTAAGCCCCTCACCTCGTCCCTGTGCTCTGGGGAGCCGGAGGGACCCCCGAGGCCCACGGCCCTGAGGCCCGTTGGGCAGAAAGCCGGCTTCCCACGGAAACAGCTTTCCTGAGGTGCAGACCCTATCCCAAGGGCTGGTGGCAAGGGAAAGCAAATGCCATCCCCTTCTCTGGAAGAAACCCCAGTGCCCAGCCATGTTCTAAGCCCTCCCCTCCTCCCTGGGCTTCTGGCAGCAGGAGTGAAAAGAGAGGAGCACAGCACTGGGACCCGTTTGACAGAAACCGGCTTCCCACGAGGAAGTCCTTCTCCACGTGCAGACATGATCCCCAGTGCCTGTGGCAGGGTGAAGGAAATGCCATACACTGACCTGGAAGAGACCACAGGGTCCAGGCACAGTCTGAGCCCTTCCCTCATCCCGGCGGTTTTGCTAGCAGGAGTTCAACCCCAACGAACACAGCCCGGAGACCCCCTGGGGCCCAAACGGCTTCGGACGAACAATACGCTCTTGCTGTGGAAATCCTATCCCAAGTGGTGGTAGCCAGGTCAACAAAATGCCACACACCCAGGTGGAAGAAACAACATGGACCAGGCATGGTCTAAGCCCCTCACCTCGTTCCTGTGCTCTGGGGAGTCGGAGGGACCTCCGAGGCATACGGCCCTGAGGCCCGTTGGGCAGAAAGCCGGCTTCCCACGGAAACAGCTTTCCTGAGGTCCAGACCCTATCCCAAGGGCTGGTGGCAAGGGAAAGCAAATGCCATCCCCTTCTCTGGAAGAAACCCCAGTGCCCAGCCATATTCTAAGCCCTCCCCTCCTCCCTGGGCTTCTGGCAGCAGGAGTGAAAAGAGAGGAGCACAGCACTGGGACCCGTTTGACAGAAACCGGCTTCCCACGAGGAAGTCCTTCTCCACGTGCAGACATGATCCCCAGTGCCTGTGGCAAGGTGAAGGAAATGCCATACACTGACCTGGAAGAGACCACAGGGTCCAGGCACAGTCTGAGCCCTTCCCTCATCCCGGCGGTTTTGCTAGCAGGAGTTCAACCCCAACGAACACAGCCCGGAGACCCCCTGGGGCCCAAACGGCTTCGGACGAACAATACGCTCTTGCTGTGGAAATCCTATCCCAAGTGGTGGTAGCCAGGTCAACAAAATGCCACACACCCAGGTGGAAGAAACAACATGGACCAGGCATGGTCTAAGCCCCTCACCTCGTTCCTGTGCTCTGGGGAGTCGGAGGGACCTCCGAGGCATACGGCCCTGAGGCCCGTTGGGCAGAAAGCCGGCTTCCCCCGGAAACAGCTTTCCTGAGGTCCAGACCCTATCCCAAGGGCTGGTGGCAAGGGAAAGCAAATGCCATCCCCTTCTCTGGAAAAACCCCAGTGCCCAGCCATATTCTAAGCCCTCCCCTCCTCCCTGGGCTTCTGGCAGCAGGAGTGAAAAGAGAGGAGCACAGCACTGGGACCCGTTTGACAGAAACCGGCTTCCCACGAGGAAGTCCTTCTCCACGTGCAGACATGCTCCCCAGTGCCTGTGGCAAGGTGAAGGAAATGCCATACACTGACCTGGAAGAGACCACAGGGCCCAGGCACAGTCTGAGCCCTTCGCTCATCCCGGCGGTTTTGCTAGCAGGAGTTCAACCCCAACGAACACAGCCCGGAGACCCCCTGGGGCCAAACGGCTTCCGACGAACAATATGCTCTTGCTGTGGAAATCCTATCCCAAGTGGGGGTTGCCGGGTCAACAAAATGCCACACACCCAGGTGGAAGAAACAACATGGCCCAGGCATGGTCTAAGCCCCTCACCTCGTCCCTGTGCTCTGGGGAGCCGGAGGGACCCCCGAGGCCCACGGCCCTGAGGCCCGTTGGGCAGAAAGCCGGCTTCCCACGGAAACAGCTTTCCTGAGTTGCAGACCCTATCCCCAGGGCTGGTGGCAAGGGAAAGCAAATGCCATCCCCTTCTCTGGAAGAAACCCCAGTGCCCAGCCATGTTCTAAGCCCTCCCCTCCTCCCTGGGCTTCTGGCAGCAGGAGTGAAAAGAGAGGAGCACAGCACTGGGACCCGTTTGACAGAAACCGGCTTCCCACGAGGAAGTCCTTCTCCACGTGCAGACATGATCCCCAGTGCCTGTGGCAAGGTGAAGGAAATGCCATACACTGACCTGGAAGAGACCACAGGGTCCAGGCACAGTCTGAGCCCTTCCCTCATCCCGGCGGTTTTGCTAGCAGGAGTTCAACCCCAACGAACACAGCCCGGAGACCCCCTGGGGCCCAAACGGCTTCGGACGAACAATACGCTCTTGCTGTGGAAATCCTATCCCAAGTGGTGGTAGCCAGGTCAACAAAATGCCACACACCCAGGTGGAAGAAACAACATGGACCAGGCATGGTCTAAGCCCCTCACCTCGTTCCTGTGCTCTGGGGAGTCGGAGGGACCTCCGAGGCATACGGCCCTGAGGCCCGTTGGGCAGAAAGCCGGCTTCCCACGGAAACAGCTTTCCTGAGGTCCAGACCCTATCCCAAGGGCTGGTGGCAAGGGAAAGCAAATGCCATCCCCTTCTCTGGAAGAAACCCCAGTGCCCAGCCATATTCTAAGCCCTCCCCTCCTCCCTGGGCTTCTGGCAGCAGGAGTGAAAAGAGAGGAGCACAGCACTGGGACCCGTTTGACAGAAACCGGCTTCCCACGAGGAAGTCCTTCTCCACGTGCAGACATGCTCCCCAGTGCCTGTGGCAAGGTGAAGGAAATGCCATACACTGACCTGGAAGAGACCACAGGGCCCAGGCACAGTCTGAGCCCTTCGCTCATCCCGGCGGTTTTGCTAGCAGGAGTTCAACCCCAACGAACACAGCCCGGAGACCCCCTGGGGCCAAACGGCTTCCGACGAACAATATGCTCTTGCTGTGGAAATCCTATCCCAAGTGGGGGTTGCCGGGTCAACAAAATGCCACACACCCAGGTGGAAGAAACAACATGGCCCACGCATGGTCTAAGCCCCTCACCTCGTCCCTGTGCTCTGGGGAGCCGGAGGGACCCCCGAGGCCCACGGCCCTGAGGCCCGTTGGGCAGAAAGCCGGCTTCCCACGGAAACAGCTTTCCTGAGTTGCAGACCCTATCCCCAGGGCTGGTGGCAAGGGAAAGCAAATGCCATCCCCTTCTCTGGAAGAAACCCCAGTGCCCAGCCATGTTCTAAGCCCTCCCCTCCTCCCTGGGCTTCTGGCAGCAGGAGTGAAAAGAGAGGAGCACAGCACTGGGACCCGTTTGACAGAAACCGGCTTCCCACGAGGAAGTCCTTCTCCACGTGCAGACATGATCCCCAGTGCCTGTGGCAAGGTGAAGGAAATGCCATACACTGACCTGGAAGAGACCACAGGGTCCAGGCACAGTCTGAGCCCTTCCCTCATCCCGGCGGTTTTGCTAGCAGGAGTTCAACCCCAACGAACACAGCCCGGAGACCCCCTGGGGCCCAAACGGCTTCGGACGAACAATACGCTCTTGCTGTGGAAATCCTATCCCAAGTGGTGGTAGCCAGGTCAACAAAATGCCACACACCCAGGTGGAAGAAACAACATGGACCAGGCATGGTCTAAGCCCCTCACCTCGTTCCTGTGCTCTGGGGAGTCGGAGGGACCTCCGAGGCATACGGCCCTGAGGCCCGTTGGGCAGAAAGCCGGCTTCCCACGGAAACAGCTTTCCTGAGGTCCAGACCCTATCCCAAGGGCTGGTGGCAAGGGAAAGCAAATGCCATCCCCTTCTCTGGAAGAAACCCCAGTGCCCAGCCATATTCTAAGCCCTCCCCTCCTCCCTGGGCTTCTGGCAGCAGGAGTGAAAAGAGAGGAGCACAGCACTGGGACCCGTTTGACAGAAACCGGCTTCCCACGAGGAAGTCCTTCTCCACGTGCAGACATGCTCCCCAGTGCCTGTGGCAAGGTGAAGGAAATGCCATACACTGACCTGGAAGAGACCACAGGGCCCAGGCACAGTCTGAGCCCTTCCCTCATCCCGGCGGTTTTGCTAGCAGGAGTTCAACCCCAACGAACACAGCCCGGAGACCCCCTGGGGCCAAACGGCTTCCGACGAACAATATGCTCTTGCTGTGGAAATCCTATCCCAAGTGGGGGTTGCCGGGTCAACAAAATGCCACACACCCAGGTGGAAGAAACAACATGGCCCAGGCATGGTCTAAGCCCCTCACCTCGTCCCTGTGCTCTGGGGAGCCGGAGGGACCCCCGAGGCCCACGGCCCTGAGGCCCGTTGGGCAGAAAGCCGGCTTCCCACGGAAACAGCTTTCCTGAGGTGGAGACCCTATCCCCAGGGCTGGTGGCAAGGGAAAGCAAATGCCATCCCCTTCTCTGGAAGAAACCCCAGTGCCCAGCCATGTTCTAAGCCCTCCCCTCCTCCCTGGGCTTCTGGCAGCAGGAGTGAAAAGAGAGGAGCACAGCACTGGGACCCGTTTGACAGAAACCGGCTTCCCACGAGGAAGTCCTTCTCCACGTGCAGACATGATCCCCAGTGCCTGTGGCAAGGTGAAGGAAATGCCATACACTGACCTGGAAGAGACCACAGGGTCCAGGCACAGTCTGAGCCCTTCCCTCATCCCGGCGGTTTTGCTAGCAGGAGTTCAACCCCAACGAACACAGCCCGGAGACCCCCTGGGGCCCAAACGGCTTCGGACGAACAATACGCTCTTGCTGTGGAAATCCTATCCCAAGTGGTGGTAGCCAGGTCAACAAAATGCCACACACCCAGGTGGAAGAAACAACATGGACCAGGCATGGTCTAAGCCCCTCACCTCGTTCCTGTGCTCTGGGGAGTCGGAGGGACCTCCGAGGCATACGGCCCTGAGGCCCGTTGGGCAGAAAGCCGGCTTCCCACGGAAACAGCTTTCCTGAGGTCCAGACCCTATCCCAAGGGCTGGTGGCAAGGGAAAGCAAATGCCATCCCCTTCTCTGGAAGAAACCCCAGTGCCCAGCCATATTCTAAGCCCTCCCCTCCTCCCTGGGCTTCTGGCAGCAGGAGTGAAAAGAGAGGAGCACAGCACTGGGACCCGTTTGACAGAAACCGGCTTCCCACGAGGAAGTCCTTCTCCACCTGCAGACATGCTCCCAGGTGCCTGTGGCAAGGGGAAGGAAATGCCATACACTGACCTGGAAGAGACCACAGGGCCCAGGCACAGTCTGAGCCCTTCCCTCATCCCGGCGGTTTTGCTAGCAGGAGTTCAACCCCAACGAACACAGCCCGGAGACCCCCTGGGGCCCAAACGGCTTCAGACGAACAATATGCTCTTGCTGTGGAAATCCTATCCCATGTGGGGGTAGCCAGGTCAACAAAATGCCACACACCCAGGTGGAAAAGACAACATGGCCCAGGCATGGTCTAACCCCCTCACCTCGTCCTTGTGGTTTGGGGAGCCGGAGGGACCCCAGGCCCAAGGCCCTGAGGCCCGTTGGGCAGAAAGCCACCTTCCCACGGAAACAGCTTTCATGAGGTGCAGACCCTATCCCAAGGGGTGGTGGCAAGGGAAAGCAAATGCCATCCCCTTCTCTGGAAGAAACCCCAGTGCCCAGCCATGTTCTAAGCCCTCCCCTCCTCCCTGGGCTTCTGGAAGCAGGAGTGAAAAGAGAGGAGCACAGCACTGGGACACGTTTGACAAAAACCAACTTCCCACAAAAAACTCCTTCTCCACGTGCAGACATGCTGCCAAGTGCACGTGGCAAGGTGAAGGAAATGCCATACACTGACCTGGAAGAGACCACAGGGCCCAGACACAGTCTGAGCTCTTCCCTAATCCTGGTGGTTTTGCTAGCAGGAGTTAAACCCCAAGGAACAAAGCGGGGAGAACTCTGGGGCAAAAATGGCTTGCTAGGAACAATAGGTGCTTGCTGTGGAAAACATATGCAAATGGGGGTAGCCAGGTCAACAAAATGCCACACACCCAGGTGGAAGAAACAACATGGCCCAGGCATAGTCTAAGCCCCTCACCTCGTCCCTGTGCTCTGGGGAGCCGGAGGGACCCTCGAGGCCCACGGCCCTGAGGCCCGTTGGGCAGAAAGCCGGCTTCCCACGGAAACAGCTTTCATGAGGTCCAGACCGTATCCCCAGGGCTGGTGGCAAGGGAAAGCAAATGCCATCCCCTTCTCTGGAAGAAACCCCAGTGCCCAGCCATGTTCTAAGCCCTCCCCTCCTCCCTGGGCTTCTGGCAGCAGGAGTGAAAAGAGAGCAGCACAGCACTGGGACCCGTTTGACAGAAACCGGCTTCCCATGAGGAAGTCATTCTCCACGTGCAGACATGCTCCCCAGTGCCTGTGGCAAGGTGAAGGAAATGCCATACACTGACCTGGAAGAGACCACAGGGCCCAGGCACAGTCTGAGCCCTTCCCTCATCCCGGCGGTTTTGCTAGCAGGAGTTCAACCCCAACGAACACAGCCCAGAGACCCCTGGGGCCAAACGGCTTCCGACGAACAATATGTTCTTGCTGTGGAAATCCTATCCCAAGTGGTGGTAGCCAGGTCAACAAAATGCCACACACCCAGGTGGAAGAAACAACATGGACCAGGCATGGTCTAAGCCCCTCACCTCGTTCCTGTGCTCTGGGGAGTCGGAAGGACCTCCGAGGCATACGTCCCTGAGGCCCGTTGGGTAGAAAGCCGGCTTCCCACGGAAACAGCTTTCCTGAGGTCCAGACCCTATCCCAAGGGCTGGTGGCAAGGGAAAGCAAATGCCATCCCCTTCTCTGGAAGAAACCCCAGTGCACAGCCATGTTCTAAGCCCTCCCCTCCTCCCTGGGCTTCTGGCAGCAGGAGTGAAAAGAGAGGAGCACAGCAGTGGGACCCGTTTGAGAGAAACCGGCTTCCCACGAGGAAGTCCTTCTCCACGTGCAGACATGCTCCCCAGTGCCTGTGGCAAGGTGAAGGAAATGCCATACACTGACCTGGAAGAGACCACAGGGCCCAGGCACAGTCTGAGCCCTTCCCTCATCCCGGCGGTTTTGCTAGCAGGAGTTCAACCCCAACGAACACAGCCCGGAAACCCCTGCGGCCCAAACGGCTTCCGACGAACAATATGCTCTTGCTGTGGAAATCCTATCCCAAGTGGTGGTAGCCAGGTCAACATAATGCCACACACCCAGGTGGAAGAAACAACATGGACCAGGCATGGTCTAAGCCCCTCACCTCGTTCCTGTGCTCTGGGGAGCCGGAGGGACCCCCGAGGCCCACGGCCCTGAGGCCCGTTGGGCAGAAAGCCGGCTTCCCACGGAAACAGCTTTCCTGAGGGGCAGACCCTATCCCAAGGGCTGGTGGCAAGGGAAAGCAAATGCCATCCCCTTCTGTGGAAGAAACCCCAGTGCCCAGCCATGTTCTAAGCCCTCCCCGCCTCCCTGGGCTTCTGGAAGCAGGATTGAAAAGAGAGGAGCACAGCACTGGGACCCGTTTGACAGAAACCGGCTTCCCACGACGAAGTCCTTATCCACGTGCAGACATGCTCCCCAGTGCCTGTGGCAAGGTGAAGGAAATGCCATACACTGACCTGGAAGAGACCACAGGGCCCAGGCACAGTCTGAGCCCTTCCCTCATCCCGGCGGTTTTGCTAGCAGGAGTTCAACCCCAACGAACACAGCCCGGAGACCCCCTGGGGCCCAAACGGCTTCCGACTAACAATATGCTCTTGCTGTATAAATCCTATCCCATGTGGGGGTAGCCAGGTCAACAAAATGCCAAACACCCAGGTGGAAGAGACACCATGGCCCAGGCATGGTCTAAGCCCCTCACCTCGTCCTTGTGGTTTGGGGAGTCGGAGGGACCCCCGAGGCCCAAGGCCCTGAGGCCCGTTGGGCAGAAAGCCGGCTTCCCCCGGAAACAGCTTTCCTGAGGTGCAGACCCTATCCCAAGGGCTGGTGGCAAGGGAAAGCAAATGCCATCTGATTCTCTTGAAGAAACCCCAGTGCCCAGCCATGTTCTAAGCCCTCCCCTCCTCCCTTGGCTTCTGGCAGCAGGAGTGAAAAGAGAGGAGCACAGCACTGGGACCCGTTTGACAGAAACAGGCTTCCCACGAGGAAGTCCTTCTCCACGTGCAGACATGCTCCCAAGTGCCTGGGGCAAGGTGAAGGAAATGCCATACACTGACCTGGAAGAGACCACAGGGCCCAGACACAGTCTAAGTCCTACCCTCATCCCGGCGGTTTTGCTAGCAGGAGTTCAGCCCCAACGAACACAGCCCGGAGACCCCCTGGGGCCCAAATGGCTTCCGACGAACAATATGCTCTTGCTGTGGAAATCCTATCCCAAGTGGGGGTAGCCAGGTCAACAAAATGCCACACACCCAGGTGGAAGAGACAACATGGCCCAGGCATGGTCTAAGCCCCTCACCTCGTCCCTGTGCTCTGGGGAGCCGGAGGGACCCCAGGCCCAAGGCCCTGAGGCCCGTTGGGCAGAAAGCCACCTTCCCACGGAAACAGCTTTCATGAGGTGCAGACCCTATCCCAAGGGGTGGTGGCAAGGGAAAGCAAATGCCATCCCCTTCTCTGGAAGAAACCCCAGTGCCCAGCCATGTTCTAAGCCCTCCCCTCCTCCCTGGGCTTCTGGCAGCAGGAGTGAAAAGAGAGGAGCACAGCACTGGGACACGTTTGACAAAAACCAACTTCCCACAAAAAACTACTTCTCCACGTGCAGACATGCTGCCAAGTGCATGTGGCAAGGTGAAGGAAATGCCATACACTGACCTGGAAGAGACCACAGGGGCCAGACACAGTCTGAGCTCTTCCCTAATCCTGGTGGTTTTGCTAGCAGGAGTTCAACCCCAAGGAACAAAGCGGGGAGACCTCTGGGGCAAAAATGGCTTGCTAGGAACAATAGGTGCTTGCTGTGGAAAACATATGCAAATGGGGGTAGCCAGGTCAACAAAATGCCACACACCCAGGTGGAAGAAACAACATGGCCCAGGCATGGTCTAAGCCCCTCACCTTGTCCCTGTGCTCTGGGGAGCCGGAGGGACCCTCGAGGCCCACGGCCCTGAGGCCCGTTGGGCAGAAAGCCAGCTTCCCACGGAAACAGCCTTCCTGAGCTGCAGACCCTATCCCAAGGGCTGGTGGCAAGGGAAAGCAAATGCCATCCCATTCTCTGGAAGAAACCCCAGTGCCCAGCCATGTTCTAAGCCCTCCCCTCCTCCCTGGGCTTCTGGCAGCAGGAGTGAAAAGAGAGGATCACAGCATTGGGACCCGTTTGACAGAAACCGGCTTCCCACGAGGAAGTCCTTCTCCACGTGCAGACATGCTCCCCAGTGCCTGTGGCAAGGTGAAGGAAATGCCATACACTGACCTGGAAGAGACCACAGGGCCCAGGCACAGTCTGAGCCTTTCCCTCATCCCGGCGGTTTTGCTAGCAGGAGTTCAACCCCAACGAACACAGCCCGGAGATCCCCTGGGGCCCAAACGGCTTCCGACGAACAATATGCTCTTGCTGTGGTAATCCTATCCCAAGTGGGGGTAGCCAGGTCAACAAAATGCCACACACCCAGGTAGAAGAGACAACATGGCCAGGCATGGTCTAAGCCCCTCACCTCGTCCCTGTGCTCTGGGGAGCCGGAGGGACCCCCGAGGCCCACGGCCCTGAGGCCCTTTGGGCAGGAAGCCGGCTTCCCACGGAAACAGCTTTCCTGAGGTGAAGACCCTATCCCAAGGGGTGGTGGCAAGGGAAAGCAAATGCCATCCCCTTCTCTGGAAGAAACCTCACTGCCCAGCCAAGTTCTAAGCCCTCAACTCCTCCCTGGGCTTCTGGGATCAGGAGTGAAAAGAGAGGAGCACAGCACTGGGACCCTTTGACAGAAACCGGCTTCCCACGAGGAAGTCCTTCTCCACGTGCAGACATGCTCCCAGGTGCCTGTGGCAAGGGGAAGGAAATGCCATACACTGACCTGGAAGAGACCACAGGGCCCAGGCACAGTCTGAACACTTCCCTCAACCCGGTGGTTTTGCTAGCAGGAGTTCAACCCCAACGAACACAGCCCGGAGACCCCTGAGGCAAAAACGGCTTCCGACGAACAATAGGCGCTTGCTGTGGAAAACTTATCACAAGTGGGGGTAGCCAGGTCAACAAAATGCTACAAACCCAGGTGTAAGAAACAACATTGCCCAGCCATGGTCTCAGCCCCTCACCTCGTCCCTGTGCTTTGGGGAGCCGGAGGGACAGCCGAGGCCCACGGCCCTGAGACCCCTTTGCAAAAAGCCGGCTTCCCACGGAGACAGTTTTCCTGAGGTGCAGACCCTCTCACAAGTGGTTGTGCCAAGGTAAAGCAAAAGCCCTCCACTTCTCTGGAAGAAACCACCGTGCCCAGCCATGTTCTAAGCCCTCCCATCCTCCCTGGGCTTCTGGCAGCAGGAGTGAAAAGAGAGGAGCAGAGCACTGGGACCCGTTTGACAAAAACCGGCTTCCCACGGGAAACTCTTTCTCCACGTGCAGACATCCTCCCAGGTGCCTGTGGCAAGAGGAAGGAAAAGCCATACACTGACCTGGAAGAGACCACAGGGCCCAGGCACAGTCTGAACCCTTCCCTCAACCCGTCGGTTTTGCTAGCAGGAGTTCAACCCCAACGAACAGAGCCCGGGGACCCCTGAGGCAAAAACGGCTTCTGACGAACAATAGGCCCTTGCTGTGGAAAACCTATCCCAAGTGGGGTAGCCAGGTCAACAAAATGCCACACACCCAGGTGTAAGAAACAACATTGCCCAGGCATGGTCTAAGCCCCTCACCTCGTCCCTGTGCTTTGGGGAGCCGGAGGGACACCCGAGGCCCACGGCCTGAGACCCCATTGCAAAAAGCCGGCTTCTCACGGAGACAGTTTTCCTGAGGTGCAGACCCTCTCACAAGTGGTTGTGGCAAGGTAAAGCAAATGCCCTCCAATTCTCTGGAAGAAACCACACTGCCCAGCCATGTTTTAAGCCCTCCCCTCCTCCCTGGGCTTCTGGCAGCAGGAGTGAAAAGAGAGGAGCAGAGCACTGGGACCCGTTTGACAAAAACCGGCTTCCCACGGGAAAGTCTTTCTCCACGTGCAGACATGCTCCCAGGTGCCTATGGCAAGGGGAAGGAAATGCCATACACTGACCTAGAAGAGACCACAGGGCCCTGGCACAGTCTGAACCCTTCCCTCATCCCGGCGGTTTTGTTAGCAGAAGTTCAACCCCAACGAACACAGCCCGGAGACCCCTGAAGCAAAAACGGCTTCCGACGAACAAGAGGTGCTTGCTGTGGAGAACGTATTCCAAGTGGGGGTAGCCAGGACAACAAAATGCTACACGCCCAGGTGTAAGAAACAACATTGCCCAGGCATGGTCTAAGCCCCTCACCTCGTCCCTGCGCTTTGGGGAGCTGGAGGGACATCCGAGGCCCACGGCCCTGAGACCCCTTTGCAAAAGGCCGGCTTCCCACGGAGAAAGTTTTCCTGAGGTGCAGACCCTCTCACAAGTGGTTGTGGCAAGGTAACGCAAATGCCCTCCACTTCTCTGGAAGAAACCACAGTGCCCAGCCATGTTCTAAGCCCTCCCATCCTCCCTGGGCTTCTGGCAGCAGGAGTGAAAAGAGAGGAGCAGAGCACTGGGACCCGTTTGACAAAAACCGGCTTCCCACGGGAAAGTCTTTCTCCACGTGCAGACATGCTCCCAGGTGCCTGGGGCAAGGTGAAGGAAATGCCATACACTGACCTGGAAGAGACCACAGGGCCCAGGCACAGTCTGAGCCCTTCCCTCATCCCGGCGGTTTTGCTAGCAGGAGTTCAACCCCAACGAACACAGCCCGGAGACCCCCTGGGCCAAAACAGCTTCCGACAAACAATATGCTCTTGCTGTGGAAATCCTATCCCATGTGGGGGTAGCCAGGTCAACAAAATGCCACACACCCAGGTGGAAAAGACAACATGGCCCAGGCATGGTCTAAGCCCCTCACCTCGTCCTTGTGGTTTGGGGAGCCGGAGGGACCCCAGGCCCAAGGCCCTGAGGCCCGTTGGGCAGAAAGCCACCTTCCCACGGAAACAGCTTTCATGAGGTGCAGACCCTATCCCAAGGGGTGGTGGCAAGGGAAAGCAAATGCCATCCCCTTCTCTGGAAGAAACCCCAGTGCCCAGCCATGTTCTAAGCCCTCCCCTCCTCCCTGGGCTTCTGGCAGCAGGAGTGAAAAGAGAGGAGCACAGCACTGGGACACGTTTGACAAAAACCAACTTCCCACAAAAAACTCCTTCTCCACGTGCAGACATGCTGCCAAGTGCATGTGGCAAGGTGAAGGAAATGCCATACACTGACCTGGAAGAGACCACAGGGGCCAGACACAGTCTGAGCTCTTCCCTAATCCTGGTGGTTTTGCTAGCAGGAGTTCAACCCCAAGGAACAAAGCGGGGAGACCTCTGGGGCAAAAATGGCTTGCTAGGAACAATAGGTGCTTGCTGTGGAAAACATATGCAAATGGGGGTAGCCAGGTCAACAAAATGCCACACACCCAGGTGGAAGAAACAACATGGCCCAGGCATGGTCTAAGCCCCTCACCTTGTCCCTGTGCTCTGGGGAGCCGGAGGGACCCTCGAGGCCCACGGCCCTGAGGCCCGTTGGGCAGAAAGCCAGCTTCCCACGGAAACAGCCTTCCTGAGCTGCAGACCCTATCCCAAGGGCTGGTGGCAAGGGAAAGCAAATGCCATCCCATTCTCTGGAAGAAACCCCAGTGCCCAGCCATGTTCTAAGCCCTCCCCTCCTCCCTGGGCTTCTGGCAGCAGGAGTGAAAAGAGAGGATCACAGCATTGGGACCCGTTTGACAGAAACCGGCTTCCCACGAGGAAGTCCTTCTCCACGTGCAGACATGCTCCCCAGTGCCTGTGGCAAGGTGAAGGAAATGCCATACACTGACCTGGAAGAGACCACAGGGCCCAGGCACAGTCTGAGCCTTTCCCTCATCCCGGCGGTTTTGCTAGCAGGAGTTCAACCCCAAAGAACACAGCCCGGAGATCCCCTGGGGCCCAAACGGCTTCCGACGAACAATATGCTCTTGCTGTGGTAATCCTATCCCAAGTGGGGGTAGCCAGGTCAACAAAATGCCACACACCCAGGTAGAAGAGACAACATGGCCAGGCATGGTCTAAGCCCCTCACCTCGTCCCTGTGCTCTGGGGAGCCGGAGGGACCCCCGAGGCCCACGGCCCTGAGGCCCTTTGGGCAGGAAGCCGGCTTCCCACGGAAACAGCTTTCCTGAGGTGAAGACCCTATCCCAAGGGGTGGTGGCAAGGGAAAGCAAATGCCATCCCCTTCTCTGGAAGAAACCTCACTGCCCAGCCAAGTTCTACGCCCTCAACTCCTCCCTGGGCTTCTGGGATCAGGAGTGAAAAGAGAGGAGCACAGCACTGGGACCCTTTGACAGAAACCGGCTTCCCACGAGGAAGTCCTTCTCCACGTGCAGACATGCTCCCAGGTGCCTGTGGCAAGGGGAAGGAAATGCCATACACTGACCTGGAAGAGACCACAGGGCCCAGGCACAGTCTGAACACTTCCCTCAACCCGCTGGTTTTGCTAGCAGGAGTTCAACCCCAACGAACACAGCCCGGAGACCCCTGAGGCAAAAACGGCTTCCGACGAACAATAGGCGCTTGCTGTGGAAAACTTATCACAAGTGGGGGTAGCCAGGTCAACAAAATGCTACAAACCCAGGTGTAAGAAACAACATTGCCCAGCCATGGTCTCAGCCCCTCACCTCGTCCCTGTGCTTTGGGGAGCCGGAGGGACAGCCGAGGCCCACGGCCCTGAGACCCCTTTGCAAAAAGCCGGCTTCCCACGGAGACAGTTTTCCTGAGGTGCAGACCCTCTCACAAGTGGTTGTGCCAAGGTAAAGCAAAAGCCCTCCACTTCTCTGGAAGAAACCACCGTGCCCAGCCATGTTCTAAGCCCTCCCATCCTCCCTGGGCTTCTGGCAGCAGGAGTGAAAAGAGAGGAGCAGAGCACTGGGACCCGTTTGACAAAAACCGGCTTCCCACGGGAAACTCTTTCTCCACGTGCAGACATCCTCCCAGGTGCCTGTGGCAAGAGGAAGGAAAAGCCATACACTGACCTGGAAGAGACCACAGGGCCCAGGCACAGTCTGAACCCTTCCCTCAACCCGTCGGTTTTGCTAGCAGGAGTTCAACCCCAACGAACACAGCCCGGGGACCCCTGAGGCAAAAACGGCTTCTGACGAACAATAGGCCCTTGCTGTGGAAAACCTATCCCAAGAGGGGTAGCCAGGTCAACAAAATGCCACACACCCAGGTGTAAGAAACAACATTGCCCAGGCATGGTCTAAGCCCCTCACCTCGTCCCTGTGCTTTGGGGAGCCGGAGGGACACCCGAGGCCCACGGCCTGAGACCCCATTGCAAAAAGCCGGCTTCCCACGGAGACAGTTTTCCTGAGGTGCAGACCCTCTCACAAGTGGTTGTGGCAAGGTAAAGCAAATGCCCTCCAATTCTCTGGAAGAAACCACACTGCCCAGCCATGTTTTAAGCCCTCCCCTCCTCCCTGGGCTTCTGGCAGCAGGAGTGAAAAGAGAGGAGCAGAGCACTGGGACCCGTTTGACAAAAACCGGCTTCCCACGGGAAAGTCTTTCTCCACGTGCAGACATGCTCCCAGGTGCCTATGGCAAGGGGAAGGAAATGTCATACACTGACCTAGAAGAGACCACAGGGCCCTGGCACAGTCTGAACCCTTCCCTCATCCCGGCGGTTTTGTTAGCAGGAGTTCAACCCCAACGAACACAGCCCGGAGACCCCTGAAGCAAAAACGGCTTCCGACGAACAAGAGGTGCTTGCTGTGGAGAACGTATTCCAAGTGGGGGTAGCCAGGACAACAAAATGCTACACGCCCAGGTGTAAGAAACAACATTGCCCAGGCATGGTCTAAGCCCCTCACCTCGTCCCTGCGCTTTGGGGAGCTGGAGGGACATCCGAGACCCACGGCCCTGAGACCCCTTTGCAAAATGCCGGCTTCCCACGGAGAAAGTTTTCCTGAGGTGCAGACCCTCTCACAAGTGGTTGTGGCAAGGTAACGCAAATGCCCTCCACTTCTCTGGAAGAAACCACAGTGCCCAGCCATGTTCTAAGCCCTCCCATCCTCCCTGGGCTTCTGGCAGCAGGAGTGAAAAGAGAGGAGCAGAGCACTGGGACCCGTTTGACAAAAACCGGCTTCCCACGGGAAAGTCTTTCTCCACGTGCAGACATGCTCCCAGGTGCCTGGGGCAAGGGGAAGGAAATGCCATACAGTGACCTGGAAGAGAACACAGGGCCCAGGCACAGTCTGAACCCTTCCCTCATCCCGGCGGTTTTGCTAGCAGGAGTTCAACCCCAATGAACACAGCCCGGAGACCCCTGGGGCAAAAAGGGCTTCCGACGAACAATAGGTGCTTGCTGTGGAACACCTATCCCAAGTGGGGGTAGCCAGGTAAACAATGCCACACACCCAGGTGTAAGAAACAACATTGCCCAGGCATGGTCTAAGCCCCTCACCTCGTCCCTGTGCTTTGGGGAGCCGGAGGGACAGCCGAGGCCCACGGCCCTGAGACCCCTTTGCAAAAAGCCGGCTTCCCACGGAAACAGTTTTCCTGAGGTGCAGACCCTATCCCAAGTGGTTGTGGCAAGGTAAAGCAAATGCCCTCCACTTCTCTGGAAGAAACCTCACTGCCCAGCCATGTTCTAAGCCCTCCCATCCTCCCTGGGCTTCTGGCAGCAGGAGTGAAAAGAGAGGAGCACAGCACTGGGACACGTTTGACAAAAACCAACTTCCCACAAAAAACTCCTTCTCCACGTGCAGACATGCTGCCAAGTGCATGTGGCAAGGTGAAGGAAATGCCATACACTGACCTGGAAGAGACCACAGGGCCCAGACACAGTCTGAGCTCTTCCCTAATCCTGGTGGTTTTGCTAGCAGGAGGTCAACCCCAAGGAACAAAGCGGGGAGACCTCTGGGGCAAAAATGGCTTGCTAGGAACAATAGGTGCTTGCTGTGGAAACATATGCAAATGGGGGTAGCCAGGTCAACAAAATGCCACACACCCAGGTGGAAGAAACAACATGGCCCAGGCATAGCCTAAGCCCCTCAACTCGTCCCTCTGCTCTGGGGAGCCGGAGGGACAGCCGAGGCCCACGGCCCTGAGACCCCTTTGCAAAATGCCGGCTTCCCACGGAGAAAGTTTTCCTGAGGTGCAGACCCTCTCACAAGTGGTTGTGGCAAGGTAACGCAAATGCCCTCCACTTCTCTGGAAGAAACCTCACTGCCCAGCCATGTTCTAAGCCCTCCCATCCTCCCTGGGCTTCTGGCAGCAGGAGTGAAAAGAGAGGAGCAGAGCACTGGGACCCGTTTGACAAAAACCGGCTTCCCACGGGAAAGTCTTTCTCCACGTGCAGACATGCTCCCAGGTGCCTATGGCAAGGGGAAGGAAATGCCATACACTGACCTGGAAGAGACCACAGGGCCCAGGCAAAGTCTGAACCCTTCCCTCATCCCGGCGGTTTTGCCAGCAGGAGTTCAACCCCAACGAACACAGCCCGGAGACCCCTGAGGGAAAAACGGCTTCTGACGAACAATAGGCGCTTGCTGTGGAAAACCTATCCCAAGTGGGGGTAGCAAGCTCAACAAAATGCCACACACCCAGGTGTAAGAAAAACATTGCCCAGGCATGGTCTAAGACCCTCACGTCGGCCCTGTGCTTTGGGGAGCCGGAGGGACAGCCGAGGCCCACGGCCTGAGACCCCTTTGCCAAAAGCCTGCTTCCCACGGAGAAAGTTTTCCTGAGGTGCAGACCCTCTCACAAGTGGTTGTGGCAAGGTAAAGCAAATGCCCTCCACTTCTCTGGAAGAAACCACAGTGCCCAGCCATGTTCTAAGCCCTCCCATCCTCCCTGGGCTTCTGGCAGCAGGAGTGAAAAGAGAGGAGCACAGCACTGGGACCCGTTTGACAAAAACCGGCTTCCCACGGGAAAGTCTTTCTCCACGTGCAGACATGCTCCCAGGTGCCTATGGCAAGGGGAAGGAAATGCCATACACTGACCTGGAAGAGACCACAGGGCCCAGGCACAGTCTGAACCCTTCCCTCAACCCGGCGGTTTTGCTAGCAGGAGTTCAACCCCAACGAACACAGCCCGGAGACCCCTGAGGCAAAAACGGCTTCTGACGAACAAGAGGTGCTTGCTGTGGAAAACCTATCCCAAGGGGGGTAGCCAGGTCAACAAAATGCCACGCAGCCAGGTGTAAGAAACAACATTGCCCAGGCATGGTCTAAGCCCCTCACCTCGTCCCTGTGCTTTGGGGAGCCGGAGGGACAGCCGAGGCCCATGGCCCTGAGACCCCTTTGCAAAAAGCCGGCTTCCCACAGAGACAGTTTTCCTGAGGTGCAGACCCTCTCACAAGTGGTTGTGCCAAGGTAAAGCAAATGCCCTCCACTTCTCTGGAAGAAACCACATTGCCCAGCCATGTTCTAAGCCCTCCCATCCTCCATGGGCTTCTGGCAGCAGGAGTGAAAAGAGAGGAGCAGAGACTGGGACCCGTTTGACAAAAACCGGCTTCCCAAGGGAAAGTCTTTCTCCACGTGCAGACATGCTCCAAGGTGCCTATGGCAAGGGGAAGGAAATGCCATACACTGACCTGGAAGAGACCACAGGGCCCAGGCACAGTCTGAGCCCTTCCCTCATCCGGGCGGTTTTGCTAGCAGGAGTTCAACCCCAACGAACACAGCCCGGAGACCCCCTGGGGCCAAACGGCTTCCGACGAACAATATGCTCTTGCTGTGGAAATCCTATCCCAAGTGGGGGTTGCCGGGTCAACAAAATGCCACACACCCAGGTGGAAGAAACAACATGGCCCAGGCATGGTCTAAGCCCCTCACCTCGTCCCTGTACTCTGGGGAGCCGGAGGGACCCCCGAGGCCCACGGCCCTGAGGCCCGTTTGGCAGAAAGCCGGCTTCCCACGGAAACAGCTTTCCTGAGGTGCAGACCCTATCCCCAGGGCTGGTGGCAAGGGAAAGCAAATGCCATCCCCTTCTCTGGAAGAAACCCCAGTGCCCAGCCATGTTCTAAGCCCTCCCCTCCTCCCTGGGGTTCTGGCAGCAGGAGTGAAAAGAGAGGAGAACAGCACTGGGACCCGTTTGACAGAAACCGGATTCCCACGACGAAGTCCTTCTCCACGTGCAGACATGCTCCCCAGTGCCTGTGGCAAGGTGAAGGAAATGCCATACACTGACCTGGAAGAGACCACAGGGCCCAGGCACAGTCTGAGCCCTTCCCTCACCCCGGCGGTTTTGCTAGCAGGAGTTCAACCCCAACGAACACAGCCCGGAGACCCCCTGGGGCCCAAACGGCTTCCGACGAACAATATGCTCTTGCTGTGGAAATCCTATCCCAAGTGGTGGTAGCCAGGTCAACAAAATGCCACACACCCAGGTGGAAGAAACAACATGGACCAGGCATGGTCTAAGCCCCTCACCTCGTTCCTGTGCTCTGGGGAGTCGGAGGGACCTCCGAGGCCCACGGCCCTGAGGCCCGTTGGGTAGAAAGCCGGCTTCCCACGGAAACAGCTTTCCTGAGGTCCAGACCCTATCCCAAGGGCTGGTGGCAAGGGAAAGCAAATGCCATCCCCCTCTCTGGAAGAAACCCCAGTGCCCAGCCATGTTCTAAGCCCTCCCCTCCTCCCTGGGCTTCTGGCAGCAGGAGTGAAAAGAGAGGAGCACAGCACTGGGACCCGTTTGACAGAAACCGGCTTCCCACGAGGAAGTCCTTCTCCACGTGCAGACATGCTCCCCAGTGCCTGTGGCAAGGTGAAGGAAATGCCATACACTGACCTGGAAGAGACCACAGGGCCCAGGCACAGTCTGAGCCCTTCGCTCATCCCGGCGGTTTTGCTAGCAGGAGTTCAACACCAACGAACACAGCCCGGAGACCCCCTGGGCCAAAACAGCTTCCGACAAACAATATGCTCTTACTGTGGAAATCCTATCCCAAGTGGGGGTAGCCAGATCAAGAAAATGCCACACACCCAGGTGGAAGAAACAACATGGCCCAGTCATGGTCTAAGCCCCTCACCTCGTCCCTGTGCTCTGGGGAGCCGGAGGGACCCCCGAGGCCCACGGCCCTGAGGCCCGTTGGGCAGAAAGCCGGCTTCCCACGGAAACAGCTTTCCTGAGTTGCAGACCCTATCCCCAGGGCTGGTGGCAAGGGAAAGCAAATGCCATCCCCTTCTCTGGAAGAAACCCCAGTGCCCAGCCATGTTCTAAGCCCTCCCCTCCTCCCTGGGCTTCTGGCAGCAGGAGTGAAAAGAGAGGAGCACAGCACTGGGACCCGTTTGACAGAAACCGGCTTCCCACGAGGAAGTCCTTCTCCACGTGCAGACATGATCCCCAGTGCCTGTGGCAAGGTGAAGGAAATGCCATACACTGACCTGGAAGAGACCACAGGGTCCAGGCACAGTCTGAGCCCTTCCCTCATCCCGGCGGTTTTGCTAGCAGGAGTTCAACCCCAACGAACACAGCCCGGAGACCCCCTGGGGCCCAAACGGCTTCGGACGAACAATACGCTCTTGCTGTGGAAATCCTATCCCAAGTGGTGGTAGCCAGGTCAACAAAATGCCACACACCCAGGTGGAAGAAACAACATGGACCAGGCATGGTCTAAGCCCCTCACCTCGTTCCTGTGCTCTGGGGAGTCGGAGGGACCTCCGAGGCATACGGCCCTGAGGCCCGTTGGGCAGAAAGCCGGCTTCCCACGGAAACAGCTTTCCTGAGGTCCAGACCCTATCCCAAGGGCTGGTGGCAAGGGAAAGCAAATGCCATCCCCTTCTCTGGAAGAAACCCCAGTGCCCAGCCATATTCTAAGCCCTCCCCTCCTCCCTGGGCTTCTGGCAGCAGGAGTGAAAAGAGAGGAGCACAGCACTGGGACCCGTTTGACAGAAACCGGCTTCCCACGAGGAAGTCCTTCTCCACGTGCAGACATGCTCCCCAGTGCCTGTGGCAAGGTGAAGGAAATGCCATACACTGACCTGGAAGAGACCACAGGGCCCAGGCACAGTCTGAGCCCTTCCCTCATCCCGGCGGTTTTGCTAGCAGGAGTTCAACCCCAACGAACACAGCCCGGAGACCCCCTGGGGCCAAACGGCTTCCGACGAACAATATGCTCTTGCTGTGGAAATCCTATCCCAAGTGGGGGTTGCCGGGTCAACAAAATGCCACACACCCAGGTGGAAGAAACAACATGGCCCAGGCATGGTCTAAGCCCCTCACCTCGTCCCTGTGCTCTGGGGAGCCGGAGGGACCCCCGAGGCCCACGGCCCTGAGGCCCGTTGGGCAGAAAGCCGGCTTCCCACGGAAACAGCTTTCCTGAGGTGCAGACCCTATCCCCAGGGCTGGTGGCAAGGGAAAGCAAATGCCATCCCCTTCTCTGGAAGAAACCCCAGTGCCCAGCCATGTTCTAAGCCCTCCCCTCCTCCCTGGGGTTCTGGCAGCAGGAGTGAAAAGAGAGGAGAACAGCACTGGGACCCGTTTGACAGAAACCGGATTCCCACGACGAAGTCCTTCTCCACGTGCAGACATGCTCCCCAGTGCCTGTGGCAAGGTGAAGGAAATGCCATACACTGACCTGGAAGAGACCACAGGGCCCAGGCACAGTCTGAGCCCTTCCCTCACCCCGGCGGTTTTGCTAGCAGGAGTTCAACCCCAACGAACACAGCCCGGAGACCCCCTGGGGCCCAAACGGCTTCCGACGAACAATATGCTCTTGCTGTGGAAATCCTATCCCAAGTGGTGGTAGCCAGGTCAACAAAATGCCACACACCCAGGTGGAAGAAACAACATGGACCAGGCATGGTCTAAGCCCCTCACCTCGTTCCTGTGCTCTGTGGAGTCGGAGGGACCTCCGAGGCCCACGGCCCTGAGGCCCGTTGGGTAGAAAGCCGGCTTCCCACGGAAACAGCTTTCCTGAGGTCCAGACCCTATCCCAAGGGCTGGTGGCAAGGGAAAGCAAATGCCATCCCCCTCTCTGGAAGAAACCCCAGTGCCCAGCCATGTTCTAAGCCCTCCCCTCCTCCCTGGGCTTCTGTCAGCAGGAGTGAAAAGAGAGGAGCACAGCACTGGGACCCGTTTGACAGAAACTGGCTTCCCACGAGGAAGTCCTTTTCCACGTGCAGACATGCTCCCCAGTGCCTGTGGCAAGGTGAAGGAAATGCCATACACTGACCTGGAAGAGACCACAGGGCCCAGGCACAGTCTGAGCCCTTCCCTCATCCCGGCGGTTTTGCTAGCAGGAGTTCAACCCCAACGAACACAGCCCGGAGACCCCCTGGGGCCCAAACGGCTATCGACGAACAATATTCTCTTGCTGAGGAAATCCTATCCCAAGTGGGGGTAGCCAGGTCAACAAAATGCCACACACCCAGGTGGAAGAGACAACATTGCCCAGGCACGGTCTAAGCCCCTCACATCGTCCCTCTGCTCTGGGGAGCCGGAGGGACCCCCGAGGCCCACGGCCCTGAGGCCCGTTGGGTAGAAAGCCGGCTTCCCACGGAAACAGCTTTCCTGAGGGGCAGACCCTATCCCAAGGGCTGGTGGCAAGGGAAAGCAAATGCCATCCCCTTCTCTGGAAGAAACCCCAGTGCCCAGCCATGTTCTAAGCCCTCCCCGCCTCCCTGGGCTTCTGGAAGCAGGATTGAAAAGAGAGGAGCACAGCACTGGGACCCGTTTGACAGAAACCGGCTTCCCACGAGGAAGTCCTTCTCCACGTGCAGACATGCTCCCCAGTGCCTGTGGCAAGGTGAAGGAAATGCCATACACTGACCTGGAAGAGACCACAGGGCCCAGGCACAGTCTGAGCCCTTCCCTCATCCGGGCGGTTTTGCTAGCAGGAGTTCAAGCCCAACGAACACAGCCCGGAGACCCCCTGGGGCCCAAACGGCTTCCGACTAACAATATGCTCTTGCTGTGGAAATCCTATCCCATGTGGGGGTAGCCAGGTTAACAAAATGCCAAACACCCAGGTGGAAGAGACACCATGGCCCAGGCATGGTCTAAGCCCCTCACCTCGTCCTTGTGGTTTGGGGAGCCGGAGGGACCCCCGAGGCCCAAGGCCCTGAGGCCCGTTGGGCAGAAAGCCGGCTTCCCCCGGAAACAGCTTTCCTGAGGTGCAGACCCTATCCCAAGGGGTGGTGGCAAGGTAAAGCAAATGCCATCTGATTCTTTTGAAGAAACCCCAGTGCCCACCCATGTTCTAAGCCCTCCCCTCCTCCCTGGGCTTCTGGCAGCAGGAGTGAAAAGAGAGGAGCACAGCACTGGGACCCGTTTGACAGAAACCGGCTTCCCACGAGGAAGTCCTTCTCCACGTGCAGACATGCTCCCCAGTGCCTGTGGCAAGGTGAAGGAAATGCCATACACTGACCTGGAAGAGACCACAGGGCCCAGGCACAGTCTGAGCCCTTCCCTCATCCCGGCGGTTTTGCTATCAGGTGTTCAACCCCAACGAACACAGCCCGGAGACCCCCTGGGGCCCAAACGGCTTCCGACGAACAATATGCTCTTACTGTGGAAAACCTATCCCAAGTGGGGGTAGCCAGGTCAGCTAAATGCCACACACCCAGGTGGAAGAAAAAACATGGCCCATGTATGGTCTAAGCCCCTCACCTCGTCCCTGTGCTCTGGGGAGCCGGAGGGACCCCCGAGGCCCACGGCCCTGAGGCCCGTTGGGCAGAAAGCCGGCTTCCGACGAAACAGCTTTCCTGAGGTGCAGACCCTATCCCAAGGGATGGTGGCAAGGGAAAGCAAATGCCATCCCCTTCTCTGGAAGAAACCCCAGTGCCCAGCCATGTTGTAAGCCCTCCCCTCCTCCCTCGGCTTCTGGCAGCAGGAGTGAAAAGGGAGGAGCACAGCACTGGGAACCATTTGACAGAAACTGGCTTCCCACGAGGAAGTCCTTCTCCACGTGCAGACATGCTCCCCAGTGCCTGTGGCAAGGTGAAGGAAATGCCATACACTGACCTGGAAGAGACCACAGGGTCCAGGCACAGTCTGAGCCCTTCCCTCATCCCGGCGGTTTTGCTAGCAGGAGTTCAACCCCAACGAACACAGCCCGGAGACCACCTGGGGCCCAAACGGCTTCCGACTAACAATATGCTCTTGCAGTGGAAATCCTATCCCAAGTGGTGGTAGCCAGGTCAACAAAATGCCACACACCCAGGTGGAAGAAACAACATGGACCAGGCATGGTCTAAGCCCCTCACCTCGTTCCTGTGCTCTGGGGAGCCGGAGGGACCCCCGAGGCCCACGGCCCTGAGGCCCGTTGGGCAGAAAGCCGGCTTCCCACGGAAACAGCTTTCCTGAGGTGCAGACCCTATCCCAAGGGCTGGTGGCAAGGGAAAGCAAATGCCATCTGATTCTCTTGAAGAAACCCCAGTGCCCAGCCATGTTCTAAGCCCTCCCCTCCTCCCTTGGCTTCTGGCAGCAGGAGTGAAAAGAGAGGAGCACAGCACTGGGACCCGTTTGACAGAAACAGGCTTCCCACGAGGAAGTCCTTCTCCACGTGCAGACATGCTCCCAAGTGCCTGGGGCAAGGTGAAGGAAATGCCATACACTGACCTGGAAGAGACCACAGGGCCCAGACACAGTCTAAGTCCTACCCTCATCCCGGCGGTTTTGCTAGCAGGAGTTCAGCCCCAACGAACACAGCCCGGAGACCCCCTGGGGCCCAAATGGCTTCCGACGAACAATATGCTCTTGCTGTGGAAATCCTATCCCAAGTGGGGGTAGCCAGGTCAACAAAATGCCACACACCCAGGTGGAAGAGACAACATGGCCCAGGCATGGTCTAAGCCCCTCACCTCGTCCCTGTGCTCTGGGGAGCCCGAGGGACCCCCGAGGCCCACGGCCCTGAGGCCCGTTGGGCAGAAAGGCGGCTTCTCACGGAAACAGCTTTCCTGAGGTGCAGACCCTATCCGAACGGCTGGTGGAAAGGGAAAGCAAATGCCATCCCCTTCTCTGGAAGAAACCCCAGTGCCCAGCCATGTTCTAAGCCCTCCCCTCCTCCCTGGGCTTCTGGCAGCAGGAGTGAAAAGAGAGGAGCACAGCACTGGGACCCGTTTGAAGGAAACCGGCTTCCCACGAGAAGTCCTTCTCCACGTGCAGATATGCTTCCCAGTGCCTGTGGCAAGGTGAAGGAAATGCCATACACTGACCTGGAAGAGACCACAGGGCCCAGGCACAGTCTGAGCCCTTCCCTCATCCCGGCGGTTTTGCTAGCAGGAGTTCAACCCCAACGAACACAGCCCAGAGACCCCTGGGGCCCAAACGGCTTCCGACGAACAATATGCTCTTGCTGTGGAAATCCTATCCCAAGTGGTGGTAGCCAGGTCAACAAAATGCCACACACCCAGGTGGAAGAAACTACATGGACCAGGCATGGTCTAAGCCCCTCACCTCGTTCCTGTGCTCTGGGGAGTCGGAGGGACCTCCGAGGCCCACGGCCCTGAGGCCCGTTGGGTAGAAAGCCGGCTTCCCACGGAAACAGCTTTCCTGAGATCCAGACCCTATCCCAAGGGCTGGTGGCAAGGGAAAGCAAATGCCATCCCCCTCTCTGGAGGAAACCCCAGTGCCCAGCCATGTTCTAAGCCCTCCCCTCCTCCCTGGGCTTCTGGCAGCAGGAGTGAAAAGAGAGGAGCACAGCACTGGGACCCGTTTGACAGAAACCGGCTTCCCATGAGGAAGTCCTTTTCCACGTGCAGACATGCTCCCCAGTGCCTGTGGCAAGGTGAAGGAAATGCCATACACTGACCTGGAAGAGACCACAGGGCCCAGGCACAGTCTGAGCCCTTCCCTCATCCCGGCGGTTTTGCTAGTAGGAGTTCAACCCCAACGAACACAGCCCGGAGACCCCCTGGGGCCCAAACGGCTATCGACGAACAATATTCTCTTGCTGAGGAAATCCTATCCCAAGTGGGGGTAGCCAGGTCAACAAAATGCCACACACCCAGGTGGAACAGACAACATGGCCCAGGCACGGTCTAAGCCCCTCACCTCGTCCCTGTGCTCTGGGGAGCCAGAGGGACCCCCGAGGCCCACGGCCCTGAGGCCCGTTGGGCAGAAAGCCGGCTTCCCACGGAAACAGCTTTCCTGAGGGGCAGACCCTATCCCAAGGGCTGGTGGCAAGGGAAAGCAAATGCCATCCCCTTCTCTGGAAGAAACCCCAGTGCCCAGCCATGTTCTAGGCCCTCCCCGCCTCCCTGGGCTTCTGGAAGCAGGATTGAAAAGAGAGGAGCACAGCACTGGGACCCGTTTGACAGAAACCGGCTTCCCACGACGAAGTCCTTCTCCACGTGCAGACATGCTCCCCAGTGCCTGTGGCAAGGTGAAGGAAATGCCATACACTGACCTGGAAGAGACCACAGGGTCCAGGCACAGTCTGAGCCCTTCCCTCATCCCGGCGGTTTTGCTAGCAGGAGTTCAACCCCAAGGAACACAGCCCGGAGACCCCCTGGGGCCCAAACGGCTTCCGACTAACAATATGCTCTTGCTGTGGAAATCCTATCCCATGTGGGGGTAGCCAGGTCAACAAAATGCCAAACACCCAGGTGGAAGAGACACCATGGCCCAGGCATGGTCTAAGCCCCTCAAATCGTCCTTGTGGTTTGGGGAGCCGGAGGGACCCCCGAGGCCCAAGACCCTGAGGCCCGTTGGGCAGAAAGCCGGCTTCCCCCGGAAACAGCTTTCCTGAGGTGCAGACCATATCAAAAGGGCTGGTGGCAAGGGAAAACAAATGCCATCTGATTCTCTTGAAGAAACCCCAGTGCCCAGCCATGTTCTAAGCCCTCCCCTCCTCCCTGGGCTTCTGGCAGCAGGAGTGAAAAGAGAGGAGCACAGCACTGGGACCCGTTTGACAGAAACAGGCTTCCCACGAGGAAGTCCTTCTCCACGTGCAGACATGCTCCCCAGTGCCTGTGGCAAGGTGAAGAAAGTGCCATACACTGACCTGGAAGAGACCACAGGGCCCAGGCACAGTCTGAGCCCTTCCCTCATCCCAGCGGTTTTGCTATCAGGTGTTCAACCCCAACGAACACAGCCCGGAGACCCCCTGGGGCCCAAACGGCATCTGACGAACAATATGCTCTTACTATGGAAAACCTATCCCAAGTGGGGGTAGCCAGGTCAGCTAAATGCCACACACCCAGGTGGAAGAAACAACATAGCCCAGGCATGGTCTAAGCCCCTCACCTTGTCCTTGTGGTTTGGGGAGCCGGAGGGACCCCGAGGCCCAAGGCCCTGAGGCCCGTTGCGCAGAAAGCCGGCTTCCAACGGAAAGAGCTTTCCTGAGGTGCAGACCCTATCCCAAGGGCTGGAGGCAAGGGAAAGCAAATGCCATCCCCTTCTCTGGAAGAAACCCCAGTGCCCAGCCATGTTCTAAGCCCTCCCCTCCTCCCTGGGCTTCTGGCAGCAGGAGTGAAAAGAGAAGAGCACAGCACTGGGACCCGTTTGACAGAAACCGGCTTCCCACGAGGAAGTCCTCCTCCACGTGCAGACATGCTCCCCAGTGCCTGTGGCAAGGTGAAGGAAATGCCATACACTGACCTGGAAGAGACCACAGGGCCCAGGCACAGTCTGAGCCCTTCCCTCATCCCGGCGGTTTTGCTAGCAGGAGTTCAACCCCAACGAACACAGCCCGGAGACCCCCTGGGGCCAAACGGCTTCCGACGAACAATATGCTCTTGCTGTGGAAATCCTATCCCAAGTGGGGGTTGCCGGGTCAACAAAATGCCACACACCCAGGTGGAAGAAACAACATGGCCCAGGCATGGTCTAAGCCCCTCACCTCGTCCCTGTGCTCTGGGGAGCCGGAGGGACCCCCGAGGCCCACGGCCCTGAGGCCCGTTGGGCAGAAAGCCGGCTTCCCACGGAAACAGCTTTCCTGAGGTGCAGACCCTATCCCCAGGGCTGGTGGCAAGGGAAAGCAAATGCCATCCCCTTCTCTGGAAGAAACCCCAGTGCCCAGCCATGTTCTAAGCCCTCCCCTCCTCCCTGGGGTTCTGGCAGCAGGAGTGAAAAGAGAGGAGAACAGCACTGGGACCCGTTTGACAGAAACCGGATTCCCACGACGAAGTCCTTCTCCACGTGCAGACATGCTCCCCAGTGCCTGTGGCAAGGTGAAGGAAATGCCATACACTGACCTGGAAGAGACCACAGGGCCCAGGCACAGTCTGAGCCCTTCCCTCACCCCGGCGGTTTTGCTAGCAGGAGTTCAACTCCAACGAACACAGCCCGGAGACCCCCTGGGGCCCAAACGGCTTCCGACGAACAATATGCTCTTGCTGTGGAAATCCTATCCCAAGTGGTGGTAGCCAGGTCAACAAAATGCCACACACCCAGGTGGAAAAGACAACATGGCCCAGGCATGGTCTAAGCCCCTCACCTCGTCCTCGTGGTTTGGGAAGCCGGAGGGACCCCAGGCCCAAGGCCCTGAGGCCCATTGGGCAGAAAGCCACCTTCCCACGGAAACAGCTTTAATGAGGTGCAGACCCTATCCCAAGGGGTGGTGGCAAGGGAAAGCAAATGCCATCCCCTTCTCTGGAAGAAACCCCAGTGCCCAGCCATGTTCTAAGCCCTCCCCTCCTCCCTGGGCTTCTGGCAGCAGGAGTGAAAAGAGAGGAGCACAGCACTGGGACACGTTTGACAAAAACCAACTTCCCACAAAAAACTCCTTCTCCACGTGCAGACATGCTGCCAAGTGCATGTGGCAAGGTGAAGGAAATGCCATACACTGACCTGGAAGAGACCACAGGGCTCAGACACAGTCTGAGCTCTTCCCTAATCCTGGTGGTTTTGCTAGCAGGAGTTCAACCCCAAGGAACAAAGCGGGGAGACCTCTGGGGCAAAAATGGCTTGCTAGGAACAATAGGTGCTTGCTGTGGAAAACATATGCAAATGGGGGTAGCCAGGTCAACAAAATGCCACAACCCAGGTGGAAGAAACAACATGGCCCAGGCATAGTCTAAGCCCCTCAACTCGTCCCTGTGCTCTGGGGAGCCGGAGGGACCCCCGAGGCCCAAGGCCCTGAGGCCCGTTGGGCAGAAAGCCGGCTTCCCACGGAAACAGCTTTCCTGAGGTGCAGACCCTATCCCAAGGGCTGGTGGCAAGGGAAAGCAAATGCCATCCCCTTCTCTGGAAGAAACCCCAGTGCCCAGCCATGTTCTAAGCCCTCCCCTCCTCCCTGGGCTTCTGGCAGCAGGAGTGAAAAGAGAGGAGCACAGCACTGGGACCCGTTTGACAGAAACCGGCTTCCCACGAGGAAGTCCTTCTCCACGTGCAGACATGCTCCCCAGTGCCTGGGGCAAGGTGAAGAAAATGCCATACACTGACCTGGAAGAGACCACAGGGCCCAGACACAGTCTAAGTCCTTCCCTCATCCCGGCGGTTTTGCTAGCAGGAGTTCAGCCCCAACGAACACAGCCCGGAGACCCCCTGGGGCCCAAATGGCTTCCGACGAACAATATGCTCTTGCTGTGGAAATCCTATCCCAAGTGGTGGTAGCCAGGTCAACAAAATGCCACACACCCAGGTGGAAGAAACAACATGGACCAGGCATGGTCTAAGCCCCTCACCTCGTTCCTGTGCTCTGGGGAGTCGGAGGGACCTCCGAGGCATACGGCCCTGAGGCCCGTTGGGTAGAAAGCCGGCTTCCCACGGAAACAGCTTTCCTGAGGTCCAGACCCTATCGCAAGGGCTGGTGGCAAGGGAAAGCAAATGCCATCCCCTTCTCTGGAAGAAACCCCAGTGCCCAGCCATGTTCTAAGCCCTCCCCTCCTCCCTGGGCTTCTGGCAGCAGGAGTGAAAAGAGAGGAGCACAGCACTGGGACCCGTTTGAAAGAAACCGTCTTCCCATGAGGAAGTCATTCTCCACGTGCAGACATGCTCCCCAGTGCCTGTGGCAAGGTGAAGGAAATGCCATACACTGACCTGGAAGAGACCACAGGGCCCTGGCACAGTCTGAGCCCTTCCCTCATCCCGGCGGTTTTGCTAGCAGGAGTTCAACCCCAACGAACACAGCCCGGAGACCCCCTGGGGCCCAAACGACTTCCGACGAACAATACGCTCTTGCTGTGGAAATCCCATCCCAAGTGGTGGTAGCCAGGTCAACAAATTGCCACACACCCAGGTGGAAGAAACAACATGGACCAGGCATGGTCTAAGCCCCTCACCTCGTTCCTGTGCTCTGGGGAGTCGGAGGGACCTCCGAGGCATACGGCCCTGAGGCCCGTTGGGTAGAAAGCCGGCTTCCCACGGAAACAGCTTTCCTGAGGTCCAGACCCTATCCCAAGGGCTGGTGGCAAGGGAAAGCAAATGCCATCCCCTTCTCTGGAAGAAACCCCAGTGCCCAGCCATGTTCTAAGCCCTCCCCTCCTCCCTGGGCTTCTGGCAGCAGGAGTGAAAAGAGAGGAGCACAGCACTGGGACCCGTTTGACAGAAACCGGCTTCCCACGAGGAAGTCCTTCTCCACGTGCAGACATGCTCCCCAGTGCCTGTGGCAAGGTGAAGGAAATGCCATACACTGACCTGGAAGAGACCACAGGGCCCAGGCACAGTCTGAGCCCTTCCGCCATCCCGGCGATTTTGCTAGCAGGAGTTCCACCCAACGAACACAGCCCGGCGACCCCCTGGGGCCCAAACGGCATCTGACGAACAATATGCTCTTACTGTGGAAAACCTATCCCAAGTGGGGATAGCCAGGTCAGCTAAATGCCACACACCCAGGTGGAAGAAACAACATAGCCCAGGCATGGTCTAAGCCCCTCACCTCGTCCTTGTTTTTTGGGGAGCCGGAGGGACCCTGAGGCCCAAGGCCCTGAGGCCCGTTGGGCAGAAAGCCGGCTTCCCACGGAAACAGCTTTCCTGAGGTGCAGACCCTATCCCAAGGGCTGGTGGCAAGGGAAAGCAAATGCCATCCCCTTCTCTGGAAGAAACCCCAGTGCCCAGCCATGTTCTAGGCCCTCCCCGCCTCCCTGGGCTTCTGGCAGCAGGATTGAAAAGAGAGGAGCACAGCACTGGGACCCGTTTGACAGAAACCGGCTTCCCACGACGAAGTCCTTCTCCACGTGCAGACATGCTCCCCAGTGCCTGGGGCAAGGTGAAGGAAATGCCATACACTGACCTGGAAGAGACCACAGGGTCCAGGCACAGTCTGAGCCCTTCCCTCATCCCGGCGGTTTTGCTAGCAGGAGTTCAACCCCAAGGAACACAGCCCGGAGACCCCCTGGGGCCCAAACGGCTTCCGACTAACAATATGCTCTTGCTGTGGAAATCCTATCCCATGTGGGGGTAGCCAGGTCAACAAAATGCCAAACACCCAGGTGGAAGAGACACCATGGCCCAGGCATGGTCTAAGCCCCTCACCTCGTCCTTGTGGTTTGGGGAGCCGGAGGGACCCCCGAGGCCCAAGGCCCTGAGGCCCGTTGGGCAGAAAGCCGGCTTCCCCCGGAAACAGCTTTCCTGAGGTGCAGACCATATCAAAAGGGCTGGTGGCAAGGGAAAGCAAATGCCATCTGATTCTCTTGAAGAAACCCCAGTGCCCAGCCATGTTCTAAGCCCTCCCCTCCTCCCTGGGCTTCTGGCAGCAGGAGTGAAAAGAGAGGAGCACAGCACTGGGACCCGTTTGACAGAAACAGGCTTCCCACGAGGAAGTCCTTCTCCACGTGCAGACATGCTCCCCAGTGCCTGTGGCAAGGTGAAGAAAATGCCATACACTGACCTGGAAGAGACCACAGGGCCCAGGCACAGTCTGAGCCCTTCCCTCATCCCAGCGGTTTTGCTATCAGGTGTTCAACCCCAACGAACACAGCCCGGAGACCCCCTGGGGCCCAAACGGCATCTGACAAACAATATGCTCTTACTATGGAAAACCTATCCCAAGTGGGGGTAGCCAGGTCAGCTAAATGCCACACACCCAGGTGGAAGAAACAACATAGCCCAGGCATGGTCTAAGCCCCTCACCTTGTCCTTGTGGTTTGGGGAGCCGGAGGGACCCCGAGGCCCAAGGCCCTGAGGCCCGTTGCGCAGAAAGCCGGCTTCCAACGGAAAGAGCTTTCCTGAGGTGCAGACCCTATCCCAAGGGCTGGAGGCAAGGGAAAGCAAATGCCATCCCCTTCTCTGGAAGAAACCCCAGTGCCCAGCCATGTTCTAAGCCCTCCCCTCCTCCCTGGGCTTCTGGCAGCAGGAGTGAAAAGAGAAGAGCACAGCACTGGGACCCGTTTGACAGAAACCGGCTTCCCACGAGGAAGTCCTCCTCCACGTGCAGACATGCTCCCCAGTGCCTGTGGCAAGGTGAAGGAAATGCCATACACTGACCTGGAAGAGACCACAGGGCCCAGGCACACTCTGAGCCCTTCCCTCATCCCGGCGGTATTGCTAGCAGGAGTTCAACCCCAACGAACACAGCCCAGAGACCCCCTGGGGCCCAAACGGCTTCCGACGAACAATATGCTCTTGCTGAGGAAATCCTATCCCATGTGGGGGTAGCCAGGTCAACAAAATGCCACACACCCAGGTGGAAAAGACAACATGGCCCAGGCATGGTCTAAGCCCCTCACCTCGTCCTCGTGGTTTGGGAAGCCGGAGGGACCCCAGGCCCAAGGCCCTGAGGCCCATTGGGCAGAAAGCCACCTTCCCACGGAAACAGCTTTAATGAGGTGCAGACCCTATCCCAAGGGGTGGTGGCAAGGGAAAGCAAATGCCATCCCCATCTCTGGAAGAAACCCCAGTGCCCAGCCATGTTCTAAGCCCTCCCCTCCTCCCTGGGCTTCTGGCAGCAGGAGTGAAAAGAGAGGAGCACAGCACTGGGACACGTTTGACAAAAACCAACTTCCCACAAAAAACTCCTTCTCCACGTGCAGACATGCTGCCAAGTGCATGTGGCAAGGTGAAGGAAATGCCATACACTGACCTGGAAGAGACCACAGGGCTCAGACACAGTCTGAGCTCTTCCCTAATCCTGGTGGTTTTGCTAGCAGGAGTTCAACCCCAAGGAACAAAGCGGGGAGACCTCTGGGGCAAAAATGGCTTGCTAGGAACAATAGGTGCTTGCTGTGGAAAACATATGCAAATGGGGGTAGCCAGGTCAACAAAATGCCACAACCCAGGTGGAAGAAACAACATGGCCCAGGCATAGTCTAAGCCCCTCAACTCGTCCCTGTGCTCTGGGGAGCCGGAGGGACCCCCGAGGCCCAAGGCCCTGAGGCCCGTTGGGCAGAAAGCCGGCTTCCCACGGAAACAGCTTTCCTGAGGTGCAGACCCTATCCCAAGGGCTGGTGGCAAGGGAAAGCAAATGCCATCCCCTTCTCTGGAAGAAACCCCAGTGCCCAGCCATGTTCTAAGCCCTCCCCTCCTCCCTGGGCTTCTGGCAGCAGGAGTGAAAAGAGAGGAGCACAGCACTGGGACCCGTTTGACAGAAACCGGCTTCCCACGAGGAAGTCCTTCTCCACGTGCAGACATGCTCCCCAGTGCCTGGGGCAAGGTGAAGAAAATGCCATACACTGACCTGGAAGAGACCACAGGGCCCAGACACAGTCTAAGTCCTTCCCTCATCCCGGCGGTTTTGCTAGCAGGAGTTCAGCCCCAACGAACACAGCCCGGAGACCCCCTGGGGCCCAAATGGCTTCCGACGAACAATATGCTCTTGCTGTGGAAATCCCATCCCAAGTGGTGGTAGCCAGGTCAACAAAATGCCACACACCCAGGTGGAAGAAACAACATGGACCAGGCATGGTCTAAGCCCCTCACCTCGTTCCTGTGCTCTGGGGAGTCGGAGGGACCTCCGAGGCATACGGCCCTGAGGCCCGTTGGGTAGAAAGCCGGCTTCCCACGGAAACAGCTTTCCTGAGGTCCAGACCCTATCCCAAGGGCTGGTGGCAAGGGAAAGCAAATGCCATCCCCTTCTCTGGAAGAAACCCCAGTGCCCAGCCATGTTCTAAGCCCTCCCCTCCTCCCTGGGCTTCTGGCAGCAGGAGTGAAAAGAGAGGAGCACAGCACTGGGACCCGTTTGAAAGAAACCGTCTTCCCATGAGGAAGTCATTCTCCACGTGCAGACATGCTCCCCAGTGCCTGTGGCAAGGTGAAGGAAATGCCATACACTGACCTGGAAGAGACCACAGGGCCCAGGCACAGTCTGAGCCCTTCCCTCATCCCGGCGGTTTTGCTAGCAGGAGTTCAACCCCAACGAACACAGCCCGGAGACCCCCTGGGGCCCAAACGACTTCCGACGAACAATACGCTCTTGCTGTGGAAATCCCATCCCAAGTGGTGGTAGCCAGGTCAACAAATTGCCACACACCCAGGTGGAAGAAACAACATGGACCAGGCATGGTCTAAGCCCCTCACCTCGTTCCTGTGCTCTGGGGAGTCGGAGGGACCTCCGAGGCATACGGCCCTGAGGCCCGTTGGGTAGAAAGCCGGCTTCCCACGGAAACAGCTTTCCTGAGGTCCAGACCCTATCCCAAGGGCTGGTGGCAAGGGAAAGCAAATGCCATCCCCTTCTCTGGAAGAAACCCCAGTGCCCAGCCATGTTCTAAGCCCTCCCCTCCTCCCTGGGCTTCTGGCAGCAGGAGTGAAAAGAGAGGAGCACAGCACTGGGACCCGTTTGACAGAAACCGGCTTCCCACGAGGAAGTCCTTCTCCACGTGCAGACATGCTCCCCAGTGCCTGTGGCAAGGTGAAGGAAATGCCATACACTGACCTGGAAGAGACCACAGGGCCCAGGCACAGTCTGAGCCCTTCCGCCATCCCGGCGATTTTGCTAGCAGGAGTTCCACCCAACGAACACAGCCCGGCGACCCCCTGGGGCCCAAACGGCATCTGACGAACAATATGCTCTTACTGTGGAAAACCTATCCCAAGTGGGGATAGCCAGGTCAGCTAAATGCCACACACCCAGGTGGAAGAAACAACATAGCCCAGGCATGGTCTAAGCCCCTCACCTCGTCCTTGTTTTTTGGGGAGCCGGAGGGACCCTGAGGCCCAAGGCCCTGAGGCCCGTTGGGCAGAAAGCCGGCTTCCCACGGAAACAGCTTTCCTGAGGTGCAGACCCTATCCCAAGGGCTGGTGGCAAGGGAAAGCAAATGCCATCCCCTTCTCTGGAAGAAACCCCAGTGCCCAGCCATGTTCTAGGCCCTCCCCGCCTCCCTGGGCTTCTGGAAGCAGGATTGAAAAGAGAGGAGCACAGCACTGGGACCCGTTTGACAGAAACCGGCTTCCCACGACGAAGTCCTTCTCCACGTGCAGACATGCTCCCCAGTGCCTGTGGCAAGGTGAAGGAAATGCCATACACTGACCTGGAAGAGACCACAGGGTCCAGGCACAGTCTGAGCCCTTCCCTCATCCCGGCGGTTTTGCTAGCAGGAGTTCAACCCCAAGGAACACAGCCCGGAGACCCCCTGGGGCCCAAACGGCTTCCGACTAACAATATGCTCTTGCTGTGGAAATCCTATCCCATGTGGGGGTAGCCAGGTCAACAAAATGCCAAACACCCAGGTGGAAGAGACACCATGGCCCAGGCATGGTCTAAGCCCCTCACCTCGTCCTTGTGGTTTGGGGAGCCGGAGGGACCCCCGAGGCCCAAGGCCCTGAGGCCCGTTGGGCAGAAAGCCGGCTTCCCCCGGAAACAGCTTTCCTGAGGTGCAGACCATATCAAAAGGGCTGGTGGCAAGGGAAAGCAAATGCCATCTGATTCTCTTGAAGAAACCCCAGTGCCCAGCCATGTTCTAAGCCCTCCCCTCCTCCCTGGGCTTCTGGCAGCAGGAGTGAAAAGAGAGGAGCACAGCACTGGGACCCGTTTGACAGAAACAGGCTTCCCACGAGGAAGTCCTTCTCCACGTGCAGACATGCTCCCCAGTGCCTGTGGCAAGGTGAAGAAAGTGCCATACACTGACCTGGAAGAGACCACAGGGCCCAGGCACAGTCTGAGCCCTTCCCTCATCCCAGCGGTTTTGCTATCAGGTGTTCAACCCCAACGAACACAGCCCGGAGACCCCCTGGGGCCCAAACGGCATCTGACGAACAATATGCTCTTACTATGGAAAACCTATCCCAAGTGGGGGTAGCCAGGTCAGCTAAATGCCACACACCCAGGTGGAAGAAACAACATAGCCCAGGCATGGTCTAAGCCCCTCACCTTGTCCTTGTGGTTTGGGGAGCCGGAGGGACCCCGAGGCCCAAGGCCCTGAGGCCCGTTGCGCAGAAAGCCGGCTTCCAACGGAAAGAGCTTTCCTGAGGTGCAGACCCTATCCCAAGGGCTGGTGGCAAGGGAAAGCAAATGCCATCCCCTTCTCTGGAAGAAACCTCAGTGCCCAGCCATGTTCTAAGCCCTCCCCTCCTCCCTGGGCTTCTGGCAGCAGGAGTGAAAAGAGAAGAGCACAGCACTGGGACCCGTTTGACAGAAACCGGCTTCCCACGAGGAAGTCCTCCTCCACGTGCAGACATGCTCCCCAGTGCCTGTGGCAAGGTGAAGGAAATGCCATACACTGACCTGGAAGAGACCACAGGGCCCAGGCACACTCTGAGCCCTTCCCTCATCCCGGCGGTATTGCTAGCAGGAGTTCAACCCCAAGGAACACAGCCCAGAGACCCCCTGGGGCCCAAACGGCTTCCGACGAACAATATGCTCTTGCTGAGGAAATCCTATCCCATGTGGGGGTAGCCAGGTCAACAAAATGCCACACACCCAGGTGGAAAAGACAACATGGCCCAGGCATGGTCTAAGCCCCTCACCTCGTCCTCGTGGTTTGGGAAGCCGGAGGGACCCCAGGCCCAAGGCCCTGAGGCCCATTGGGCAGAAAGCCACCTTCCCACGGAAACAGCTTTAATGAGGTGCAGACCCTATCCCAAGGGGTGGTGGCAAGGGAAAGCAAATGCCATCCCCATCTCTGGAAGAAACCCCAGTGCCCAGCCATGTTCTAAGCCCTCCCCTCCTCCCTGGGCTTCTGGCAGCAGGAGTGAAAAGAGAGGAGCACAGCACTGGGACACGTTTGACAAAAACCAACTTCCCACAAAAAACTCCTTCTCCACGTGCAGACATGCTGCCAAGTGCATGTGGCAAGGTGAAGGAAATGCCATACACTGACCTGGAAGAGACCACAGGGCTCAGACACAGTCTGAGCTCTTCCCTAATCCTGGTGGTTTTGCTAGCAGGAGTTCAACCCCAAGGAACAAAGCGGGGAGACCTCTGGGGCAAAAATGGCTTGCTAGGAACAATAGGTGCTTGCTGTGGAAAACATATGCAAATGGGGGTAGCCAGGTCAACAAAATGCCACAACCCAGGTGGAAGAAACAACATGGCCCAGGCATAGTCTAAGCCCCTCAACTCGTCCCTGTGCTCTGGGGAGCCGGAGGGACCCCCGAGGCCCAAGGCCCTGAGGCCCGTTGGGCAGAAAGCCGGCTTCCCACGGAAACAGCTTTCCTGAGGTGCAGACCCTATCCCAAGGGCTGGTGGCAAGGGAAAGCAAATGCCATCCCCTTCTCTGGAAGAAACCCCAGTGCCCAGCCATGTTCTAAGCCCTCCCCTCCTCCCTGGGCTTCTGGCAGCAGGAGTGAAAAGAGAGGAGCACAGCACTGGGACCCGTTTGACAGAAACCGGCTTCCCACGAGGAAGTCCTTCTCCACGTGCAGACATGCTCCCCAGTGCCTGTGGCAAGGTGAAGGAAATGCCATACACTGACCTGGAAGAGACCACAGGGCCCAGGCACAGTCTGAGCCCTTCCGCCATCCCGGCGATTTTGCTAGCAGGAGTTCCACCCAACGAACACAGCCCGGCGACCCCCTGGGGCCCAAACGGCATCTGACGAACAATATGCTCTTACTGTGGAAAACCTATCCCAAGTGGGGATAGCCAGGTCAGCTAAATGCCACACACCCAGGTGGAAGAAACAACATAGCCCAGGCATGGTCTAAGCCCCTCACCTCGTCCTTGTTTTTTGGGGAGCCGGAGGGACCCTGAGGCCCAAGGCCCTGAGGCCCGTTGGGCAGAAAGCCGGCTTCCCACGGAAACAGCTTTCCTGAGGTGCAGACCCTATCCCAAGGGCTGGTGGCAAGGGAAAGCAAATGCCATCCCCTTCTCTGGAAGAAACCCCAGTGCCCAGCCATGTTCTAGGCCCTCCCCGCCTCCCTGGGCTTCTGGAAGCAGGATTGAAAAGAGAGGAGCACAGCACTGGGACCCGTTTGACAGAAACCGGCTTCCCACGACGAAGTCCTTCTCCACGTGCAGACATGCTCCCCAGTGCCTGTGGCAAGGTGAAGGAAATGCCATACACTGACCTGGAAGAGACCACAGGGTCCAGGCACAGTCTGAGCCCTTCCCTCATCCCGGCGGTTTTGCTAGCAGGAGTTCAACCCCAAGGAACACAGCCCGGAGACCCCCTGGGGCCCAAACGGCTTCCGACTAACAATATGCTCTTGCTGTGGAAATCCTATCCCATGTGGGGGTAGCCAGGTCAACAAAATGCCAAACACCCAGGTGGAAGAGACACCATGGCCCAGGCATGGTCTAAGCCCCTCACCTCGTCCTTGTGGTTTGGGGAGCCGGAGGGACCCCCGAGGCCCAAGGCCCTGAGGCCCGTTGGGCAGAAAGCCGGCTTCCCCCGGAAACAGCTTTCCTGAGGTGCAGACCATATCAAAAGGGCTGGTGGCAAGGGAAAGCAAATGCCATCTGATTCTCTTGAAGAAACCCCAGTGCCCAGCCATGTTCTAAGCCCTCCCCTCCTCCCTGGGCTTCTGGCAGCAGGAGTGAAAAGAGAGGAGCACAGCACTGGGACCCGTTTGACAGAAACAGGCTTCCCACGAGGAAGTCCTTCTCCACGTGCAGACATGCTCCCCAGTGCCTGTGGCAAGGTGAAGAAAGTGCCATACACTGACCTGGAAGAGACCACAGGGCCCAGGCACAGTCTGAGCCCTTCCCTCATCCCAGCGGTTTTGCTATCAGGTGTTCAACCCCAACGAACACAGCCCGGAGACCCCCTGGGGCCCAAACGGCATCTGACGAACAATATGCTCTTACTATGGAAAACCTATCCCAAGTGGGGGTAGCCAGGTCAGCTAAATGCCACACACCCAGGTGGAAGAAACAACATAGCCCAGGCATGGTCTAAGCCCCTCACCTTGTCCTTGTGGTTTGGGGAGCCGGAGGGACCCCGAGGCCCAAGGCCCTGAGGCCCGTTGCGCAGAAAGCCGGCTTCCAACGGAAAGAGCTTTCCTGAGGTGCAGACCCTATCCCAAGGGCTGGTGGCAAGGGAAAGCAAATGCCATCCCCTTCTCTGGAAGAAACCTCAGTGCCCAGCCATGTTCTAAGCCCTCCCCTCCTCCCTGGGCTTCTGGCAGCAGGAGTGAAAAGAGAAGAGCACAGCACTGGGACCCGTTTGACAGAAACCGGCTTCCCACGAGGAAGTCCTCCTCCACGTGCAGACATGCTCCCCAGTGCCTGTGGCAAGGTGAAGGAAATGCCATACACTGACCTGGAAGAGACCACAGGGCCCAGGCACACTCTGAGCCCTTCCCTCATCCCGGCGGTATTGCTAGCAGGAGTTCAACCCCAAGGAACACAGCCCAGAGACCCCCTGGGGCCCAAACGGCTTCCGACGAACAATATGCTCTTGCTGAGGAAATCCTATCCCATGTGGGGGTAGCCAGGTCAACAAAATGCCACACACCCAGGTGGAAAAGACAACATGGCCCAGGCATGGTCTAAGCCCCTCACCTCGTCCTCGTGGTTTGGGAAGCCGGAGGGACCCCAGGCCCAAGGCCCTGAGGCCCATTGGGCAGAAAGCCACCTTCCCACGGAAACAGCTTTAATGAGGTGCAGACCCTATCCCAAGGGGTGGTGGCAAGGGAAAGCAAATGCCATCCCCTTCTCTGGAAGAAACCCCAGTGCCCAGCCATGTTCTAAGCCCTCCCCTCCTCCCTGGGCTTCTGGCAGCAGGAGTGAAAAGAGAGGAGCACAGCACTGGGACACGTTTGACAAAAACCAACTTCCCACAAAAAACTCCTTCTCCACGTGCAGACATGCTGCCAAGTGCATGTGGCAAGGTGAAGGAAATGCCATACACTGACCTGGAAGAGACCACAGGGCTCAGACACAGTCTGAGCTCTTCCCTAATCCTGGTGGTTTTGCTAGCAGGAGTTCAACCCCAAGGAACAAAGCGGGGAGACCTCTGGGGCAAAAATGGCTTGCTAGGAACAATAGGTGCTTGCTGTGGAAAACATATGCAAATGGGGGTAGCCAGGTCAACAAAATGCCACAACCCAGGTGGAAGAAACAACATGGCCCAGGCATAGTCTAAGCCCCTCAACTCGTCCCTGTGCTCTGGGGAGCCGGAGGGACCCTGAGGCCCAAGGCCCTGAGGCCCGTTGGGCAGAAAGCCGGCTTCCCACGGAAACAGCTTTCCTGAGGTGCAGACCCTATCCCAAGGGCTGGTGGCAAGGGAAAGCAAATGCCATCCCCTTCTCTGGAAGAAACCCCAGTGCCCAGCCATGTTCTAAGCCCTCCCCTCCTCCCTGGGCTTCTGGCAGCAGGAGTGAAAAGAGAGGAGCACAGCACTGGGACCCGTTTGACAGAAACCGGCTTCCCACGAGGAAGTCCTTCTCCACGTGCAGACATGCTCCCCAGTGCCTGGGGCAAGGTGAAGAAAATGCCATACACTGACCTGGAAGAGACCACAGGGCCCAGACACAGTCTAAGTCCTTCCCTCATCCCGGCGGTTTTGCTAGCAGGAGTTCAGCCCCAACGAACACAGCCCGGAGACCCCCTGGGGCCCAAATGGCTTCCGACGAACAATATGCTCTTGCTGTGGAAATCCTATCCCAAGTGGTGGTAGCCAGGTCAACAAAATGCCACACACCCAGGTGGAAGAAACAACATGGACCAGGCATGGTCTAAGCCCCTCACCTCGTTCCTGTGCTCTGGGGAGTCGGAGGGACCTCCGAGGCATACGGCCCTGAGGCCCGTTGGGTAGAAAGCCGGCTTCCCACGGAAACAGCTTTCCTGAGGTCCAGACCCTATCCCAAGGGCTGGTGGCAAGGGAAAGCAAATGCCATCCCCTTCTCTGGAAGAAACCCCAGTGCCCAGCCATGTTCTAAGCCCTCCCCTCCTCCCTGGGCTTCTGGCAGCAGGAGTGAAAAGAGAGGAGCACAGCACTGGGACCCGTTTGAAAGAAACCGTCTTCCCATGAGGAAGTCATTCTCCACGTGCAGACATGCTCCCCAGTGCCTGTGGCAAGGTGAAGGAAATGCCATACACTGACCTGGAAGAGACCACAGGGCCCAGGCACAGTCTGAGCCCTTCCCTCATCCCGGCGGTTTTGCTAGCAGGAGTTCAACCCCAACGAACACAGCCCGGAGACCCCCTGGGGCCCAAACGACTTCCGAGGAACAATACGCTCTTGCTGTGGAAATCCCATCCCAAGTGGTGGTAGCCAGGTCAACAAATTGCCACACACCCAGGTGGAAGAAACAACATGGACCAGGCATGGTCTAAGCCCCTCACCTCGTTCCTGTGCTCTGGGGAGTCGGAGGGACCTCCGAGGCATACGGCCCTGAGGCCCGTTGGGTAGAAAGCCGGCTTCCCACGGAAACAGCTTTCCTGAGGTCCAGACCCTATCCCAAGGGCTGGTGGCAAGGGAAAGCAAATGCCATCCCCTTCTCTGGAAGAAACCCCAGTGCCCAGCCATGTTCTAAGCCCTCCCCTCCTCCCTGGGCTTCTGGCAGCAGGAGTGAAAAGAGAGGAGCACAGCACTGGGACCCGTTTGACAGAAACCGGCTTCCCACGAGGAAGTCCTTCTCCACGTGCAGACATGCTCCCCAGTGCCTGTGGCAAGGTGAAGGAAATGCCATACACTGACCTGGAAGAGACCACAGGGCCCAGGCACAGTCTGAGCCCTTCCCCCATTCCGGCGATTTTGCTAGCAGGAGTTCCACCCAACGAACACAGCCCGGCGACCCCCTGGGGCCCAAACGGCATCTGACGAACAATATGCTCTTACTGTGGAAAACCTATCCCAAGTGGGGATAGCCAGGTCAGCTAAATGCCACACACCCAGGTGGAAGAAACAACATAGCCCAGGCATGGTCTAAGCCCCTCACCTCGTCCTTGTTTTTTGGGGAGCCGGAGGGACCCTGAGGCCCAAGGCCCTGAGGCCCGTTGGGCAGAAAGCCGGCTTCCCACGGAAAGAGCTTTCCTGAGGTGCAGACCCTATCCCAAGGAATGGTGGCAAGGGAAAGCAAATGCCATCCCCTTCTCTGGAAGAAACCCCAGTGCCCAGCCATGTTCTAAGCCCTCCCCTCCTCCCTGGGCTTCTGGCAGCAGGAGTGAAAAGAGAGGAGAACAGCACTGGGACCCGTTTGACCGAAACCGGCTTCCGACGAGGAAGTCCTCCTCCACGTGCAGACATGCTCCCCAGTGCCTGTGGAAAGGTGAAGGAAATGCAATACACTGACCTGGAAGAGACCACAGGGCCCAGGCACACTCTGAGCCCTTCCCTCATCCCGGCGGTATTGCTAGCAGGAGTTCAACCCCAACGAACACAGCCCGGAGACCCCTGGGGCCCAAAAGGCTTCCGACGAACAATATGCTCTTGCTGTGGAAATCCTATCCCATGTGGGGGTAGCCAGGTCAACAAAATGCCACACACCCAGGTGGAAAAGACAACATGGCCCAGGCATGGTCTAAGCCCCTCACCTCGTCCTTGTGGTTTGGGAAGCCGGAGGGACCCCAGGCCCAAGGCCCTGAGGCCCGTTGGGCAGAAAGCCACCTTCCCACGGAAACAGCTTTCTTGAGGTGCAGACCCTATCCCAAGGGCTGGTGGCAAGGGAAAGCAAATGCCATCCCCTTCTCTGGAAGAAACCCCAGTGCCCAGCCATGTTCTAAGCCCTCCCCTCCTCCCTGGGCTTCTGGCAGCAGGAGTGAAAAGAGAGGAGCACAGCACTGGGACACGTTTGACAAAAACCAACTTCCCACAAAAAACTCCTTCTCCACGTGCAGACATGCTGCCAAGTGCATGTGGCAAGGTGAAGGAAATGCCATACACTGACCTGGAAGAGACCACAGGGGCCAGACACAGTCTGAGCTCTTCCCTAATCCTGGTGGTTTTGCTAGCAGGAGTTCAACCCCAAGGAACAAAGCGGGGAGACCTCTGGGGCAAAAATGGCTTGCTAGGAACAATAGGTGCTTGCTGTGGAAATCCTATCCCAAGTGGTGGTAGCCAGGTCAACAAAATGCCACACACCCAGGTGGAAGAAACAACATGGCCCAGGCATAGCCTAAGCCCCTCAACTCGTCCCTCTGCTCTGGGGAGCCGGAGGGACCCCCGAGGCCCAAGGCCCTGAGGCCCGTTGGGTAGAAAGCCGGCTTCCCACGGAAACAGCTTTCCTGAGGTCCAGACCCTATCCCAAGGGCTGGTGGCAAGGGAAAGCAAATGCCATCCCCTTCTCTGGAAGAAACCCCAGTGCCCAGCCATGTTCTAAGCCCTCCCCTCCTCCCTGGGCTTCTGGCAGCAGGAGTGAAAAGAGAGGAGCACAGCACTGGGACCCGTTTGACAGAAACCGGCTTCCCACGAGGAAGTCCTTCTCCACGTGCAGACATGCTCCCCAGTGCCTGTGGCAAGGTGAAGAAAATGCCATACACTGACCTGGAAGAGACCACAGGGCCCAGGCACAGTCTGAGCCCTTCCCTCATCCCGGCGGTTTTGCTAGCAGGAGTTCAACCCCAACGAACACAGCCCGGAAAACCCTGCGGCCCAAACGGCTTCCGACGAACAATATGCTCTTGCTGTGGAAATCCTATCCCAAGTGGGGGTAGCCAGGTCAACAAAATGCCACACACCCAGGTGGAAGAGACCACATGGCCCAGGCATGGTCTAAGCCCCTCACCTCGTCCCTGTGCTCTGGGGAGCCGGAGGGACCCCCGAGGCCCACGGCCCTGAGGCCCGTTGGACAGAAAGCCGGCTTCCCACGGAAACAGCTTTCCTGAGATCCAGACCCTATCCCAAGGGCTGGTGGCAAGGGAAAGCAAATGCCATCCCCTTCTCTGGAAGAAACCCCAGTGCCCAGCCATGTTCTAAGCACTCCCCTCCTCCCTGGGATTCTGGCAGCAGGAGTGAAAAGAGAGGAGCACAGCACTGGGACCCGTTTGACAGAAACCGGCTTCCCACGAGGAAATCCTTCTCCACGTGCAGACATGCTCCCCAGTGCCTGTGGCAAGGTGAAGGAAATGCCATACACTGACCTGGAAGAGACCACAGGGCCCAGGCACAGTCTGAGCCCTTCCCTCATCCCGGCGGTTTTGCTAGCAGGAGTTCAACCCCAACGAACACAGCCCGGAGACCCCCTGGGCCAAAACAGCTTCCGACAAACAATATGCTCTTACTGTGGAAATCCTATTCCAAGTGGGGGTAGCCAGATCAAGAAAATGCCACACACCCAGGTGGAAGAAACAACATGGCCCAGTCATGGTCTAAGCCCCTCACCTCGTCCCTGTGCTCTGGGGAGCCGGAGGGACCCCCGAGGCCCACGGCCCTGAGGCCCGTTGGGCACAAAGCCGGCTTCCCACGGAAACAGCTTTCCTGAGGTACAGACCCTATCCCCAGGGCTGGTGGCAAGGGAAAGCAAATGCCATCCCCTTCTCTGGAAGAAACCCCAGTGCCCAGCCATGTTCTAAGCACTCCCCTCCTCCCTGGGATTCTGGCAGCAGGAGTGAAAAGAGAGGAGCACAGCACTGGGACCCGTTTGACAGAAACCGGCTTCCCACGAGGAAATCCTTCTCCACGTGCAGACATGCTCCCCAGTGCCTGTGGCAAGGTGAAGGAAATGCCATACACTGACCTGGAAGAGACCACAGGGCCCAGGCACAGTCTGAGCCCTTCCCTCATCCCGGCGGTTTTGCTATCAGGTGTTCAACCCCAACGAACACAGCCCGGAGACCCCCTGGGGCCCAAACTGCTTCCGACTAACAATATGCTCTTGCTGTGGAAATCCTATCCCAAGTGGGGGTAGCCAGGTCAACAAAATGCCACACACCCTGGTGGAAGAAACAACATGGCCCAGGCATGGTCTAAGCCCCTCACCTTGTCCCTGTGCTCTGGGGAGCCGGAGGGACCCTCGAGGCCCACGGCCCTGAGGCCCGTTGGGCAGAAAGCCAGCTTCCCACGGAAACAGCCTTCCTGAGGTGCAGACCCTATCCCAAGGGCTGGTGGCAAGGGAAAGCAAATGCCATCCCATTCTCTGGAAGAAACCCCAGTGCCCAGCCATGTTCTAAGCCCTCCCCTCCTCCCTGGGCTTCTGGCAGCAGGAGTGAAAAGAGAGGATCACAGCATTGGGACCCGTTTGACAGAAACCGGCTTCCCACGAGGAAGTCCTTCTCCACGTGCAGACATGCTCCCAGGTGCCTGTGGCAAGGGGAAGGAAATGCCATACACTGACCTGGAAGAGACCACAGGGCCCAGGCACAGTCTGAACACTTCCCTCAACCCGGCGGTTTTGCTAGCAGGAGTTCAACCCCAACGAACACAGCCCGGAGACCCCTGAGGGAAAAACGGCTTCTGACGAAAAATAGGCGCTTGCTGTGGAAAACCTATCCCAAGTGGGGGTAGCCAGCTCAACAAAATGCCACACACCCAGGTGTAAGAAACAACATTGCCCAGCCATGGTCTACGCCCCTCACCTCGTCCCTGTGCTTTGGGGAGCTGGAGGGACAGCCGAGGCCCATGGCCCTGAGACCCCTTTGCAAAAAGCCGGCTTCCCACGAAGAAAGTTTTCCTGAGGTGCAGACCCTCTCACAAGTGGTTGTGGCAAGGTAAGGCAAATGCCCTCCACTTCTCTGGAAGAAACCACAGTGCCCAGCCATGTTCTAAGCCCTCCCATCCTCCCTGGGCTTCTGGCAGCAGGAGTGAAAAGAGAGGATCAGAGCACTGGGACCCGTTTGACAAAAACCGGCTTCCCACGGGAAAGACTTTCTCCACGTGTAGACATGCTCCCAGGTGCCTGTGGCAAGGGGAAGGAAATGCCATACACTGACCTGGAAGAGACCACAGGGCCCAGGCACAGTCTGAACCCTTCCCGCAACCCGGCGGTTTTGCTAGCAGGAGTTCAACCCCAACGAACACAGCCCGGAGACCCCTGAGGCAAAAACGGCTTCCGACGAACAATAGGAGCTTGCTGTGGAAAACCTATCCCAAGTGGGGGTAGCAAGCTCAACAAAATGACGCACACCCAGGTGTAAGAAACAACATTGCCCAGGCATGGTCTAAGCCCCTCACCTCGTCCCTGTGCTTTGGGGAGCCGGAGGGACAGCCGTGGCCCACGGCCCTGAGACCCCTTTGCAAAAAGCCGGCTTCCCACGGAGACAGTTTTCCTGAGGTGCAGACCCTCTCACAAGTGGTTGTGGCAAGGTAACGCAAATGCCCTCCACTTCTCTGGAAGAAACCACAGTGCCCAGCCATGTTCTAAGCCCTCCCATCCTCCCTGGGCTTCTGGCAGCAGGAGTGAAAAGAGAGGAGCAGAGCACTGGGACCCGTTTGACAAAAACCAGCTTCCCACGGGAAAGTCTTTCTCCACGTGCAGACATGCTCCCTGTTGCCTGTGGCAAGGGGAAGGAAATGCCATACACTGACCTGGAAGAGACCACAGGGCCCAGGCACAGTCTGAACCCTTCCCTCATCCCGGCGGTTTTGCTAGGAGGAGTTCAACCCCAACGAACACAGCCCGGAGACCCCTAGGCAAAAACGGCTTCCGACGAACAAGAGGTGCTTGCTGTGGAAAACCTATTCCAAGTGGGGGTAGCCAGCTCAACAAAATGCTACACACCCAGGTGTAAGAAACAACATTGCCCAGGCATGGTTTAAGCCCCTCACCTCATCCCTGTGCTTTGGGGAGCTGGAGGGACATCCGAGGCCCACGGCCCTGAGACCCCTTTGCAAAAAGCCGGCTTCCCACAGAGACAGTTTTCCTGAGGTGCAGACCCTCTCACAAGTGGTTGTGCCAAGGTAAAGCAAATGCCCTCCACTTCTCTGGAAGAAACCACATTGCCCAGCCATGTTCTAAGCCCTCCCATCCTCCCTGGGCTTCTGGCAGCAGGAGTGAAAAGAGAGGAGCAGAGCACTGGGACCCGTTTGACAAAAACCAGCTTCCCAAGGGAAAGTCTTTCTCCACGTGCAGACATGCTCCCAGGTGCCTATGGCAAGGTGAAGGAAATGCCATACACTGACCTGGAAGAGACCACAGGGCCCAGGCACAGTCTGAGCCCTTCCCTCATCCCGGCGGTTTTGCTAGCAGGAGTTCAACCCCAACGAACACAGCCCGGAGACCCCCTGGGGCCAAACGGCTTCCGACGAACAATATGCTCTTGCTGTGGAAATCCTATCCCAAGTGGGGGTTGCCGGGTCAACAAAATGCCACACACCCAGGTGGAAGAAACAACATGGCCCAGGCATGGTCTAAGCCCCTCACCTCGTCCCTGTGCTCTGGGGAGCCGGAGGGACCCCCGAGGCCCACGGCCCTGAGGCCCGTTGGGCACAAAGCCGGCTTCCCCCGGAAACAGCTTTCCTGAGGTGCAGACCCTATCCCCAGGGCTGGTGGCAAGGGAAAGCAAATGCCATCCCCTTCTCTGGAAGAAACCCCAGTGCCCAGCCATGTTCTAAGCCCTCCCCTCCTCCCTGGGGTTCTGGCAGCAGGAGTGAAAAGAGAGGAGCACAGCACTGGGACCCGTTTGACAGACACCGGATTCCCACGAGGAAGTCCTTCTCCACGTGCAGACATGCTCCCCAGTGCCTGTGGCAAGGTGAAGGAAATGCCATACACTGACCTGGAAGAGACCACAGGGCCGAGGCACAGTCTGAGCCCTTCCCTCACCCCGGCGGTTTTGCTAGCAGGAGTTCAACACCAACGAACACAGCCCGGAGACCCCCTGGGCCAAAACAGCTTCCGACAAACAATATGCTCTTACTGTGGAAATCCTATCCCAAGTGGGGGTAGCCAGATCAAGAAAATGCCACACACCCAGGTGGAAGAAACAACATGGCCCAGTCATGGTCTAAGCCCCTCACCTCGTCCCTGTGCTCTGGGGAGCCCGAGGGACCCCCGAGGCCCACGGCCCTGAGGCCCGTTGGGCAGAAAGCCGGCTTCCCACGGAAACAGCTTTCCTGAGGTGCAGACCCTATCCCCAGGGCTGGTGGCAAGGGAAAGCAAATGCCATCCCCTTCTCTGGAAGAAACCCCAGTGCCCAGCCATGTTCTAAGCCCTCCCATCCTCCCTGGGCTTCTGGCATCAGGAGTGAAAAGAGAGGAGCACAGCACTGGGACCCGTTAGACAGAAACCGGCTTCCCACGAGGAAGTCCTTCTCCACGTGCAGACATGCTCCCCAGTGCCTGTGGCAAGGTGAAGGAAATGCCATACACTGACCTGGAAGAGACCACAGGGCCCAGGCACAGTCTGAGCCCTTCCCTCATCCCGGCGGTTTTGCTAGCAGGAGTTCAACCCCAACGAACACAGCCCGGAGACCCCCTGGGGCCCAAACGGCTTCCGACGAACAATATGCTCTTGCTGTGGAAATCCTATCCCATGTGGGGGTAGCCAGGTCAACAAAATGCCACACACCCAGGTGGAAAAGACAACATGGCCCATGCATGGTCTAAGCCCCTCACCTCGTCCTTGTGGTTTGGGGAGCCGGAGGGACCCCAGGCCCAAGGCCCTGAGGCCCGTTGGGCAGAAAGCCACCTTCCCACGGAAACAGCTTTCATGAGGTGCAGACCCTATCCCAAGGGGTGGTGGCAAGGGAAAGCAAATGCCATCCCCTTCTCTGGAAGAAACCCCAGTGCCCAGCCATGTTCTAAGCCCTCCCCTCCTCCCTGGGCTTCTGGCAGCAGGAGTGAAAAGAGAGGAGCACAGCACTGGGACACGTTTGACAAAAACCAACTTCCCACAAAAAACTCCTTCTCCACGTGCAGACATGCTGCCAAGTGCATGTGGCAAGGTCAAGGAAATGCCATACACTGACCTGGAAGAGACCACAGGGGCCAGACACAGTCTGAGCTCTTCCCTAATCCTGGTGGTTTTGCTAGCAGGAGTTCAACCCCAAGGAACAAAGCGGGGAGACCTCTGGGGCAAAAATGGCTTGCTAGGAACAATAGGTGCTTGCTGTGGAAAACATATGCAAATGGGGGTAGCCAGGTCAACAAAATGCCACACACCCAGGTGGAAGAAACAACATGGCCCAGGCATAGTCTAAGCCCCTCACCTCGTCCCTGTGCTCTGGGGAGCCGGAGGGACCCCCGAGGCCCACGGCCCTGAGGCCCGTTGGGCAGAAAGCCGGCTTCCCACGGAAACAGCTTTCCTGAGGTCCAGACCCTATCCCAAGGGCTGGTGGCAAGGGAAAGCAAATGCCATCCCCTTCTCTGGAAGAAACCCCAGTGCCCAGCCATGTTCTAAGCCCTCCCCTCCTCCCTGGGCTTCTGGCAGCAGGAGTGAAAAGAGAGGAGCACAGCACTGGGACCCGTTTGACAGAAACCGGCTTCCCACGAGGAAGTCCTTCTCCACGTGCAGACATGCTCCCCAGTGCCTGTGGCAAGGTGAAGGAAATGCCATACACTGACCTGGAAGAGACCACAGGGCCCAGGCACAGTCTGAGCCCTTCCCTCATCCCGGCGGTTTTGCTAGCTGGAGTTCAACCCCAACGAACACAGCCCGGAGACCCCCTGGGGCCCAAACGGCTATCGACGAACAATATTCTCTTGCTGAGGAAATCCTATCCCAAGTGGGGGTAGCCAGGTCAACAAAATGCCACACACCCAGGTGGAAGAGACAACATGGTCCAGGCACGGTCTAAGCCCCTCACATCGTCCCTGTGCTCTGGGGAGCCGGAGGGACCCCCGAGGCCCACGGCCCTGAGGCCCGTTGGGCAGAAAGCCGGCTTCCCACGGAAACAGCTTTCCTGAGGGGCAGACCCTATCCCCAGGGCTGGTGGCAAGGGAAAGCAAATGCCATCTGATTCTCTTGAAGAAACCCCAGTGCCCAGCCATGTTCTAAGCCCTCCCCTCCTCCCTGGGCTTCTGGCAGCAGGAGTGAAAAGAGAGGAGCACAGCACTGGGACCCGTTTGACAGAAACCGGCTTCCCACGAGGAAGTCCTTCTCCACGTGCAGACATGCTCCCCAGTGCCTGTGGCAAGGTGAAGGAAATGCCATACACTGACCTGGAAGAGACCACAGGGCCCAGGCACAGTGTGAGCCCTTCCCTCATCCCGGCGGTTTTGCTATCAGGTGTTCAACCCCAACGAACACAGCCCGGAGAACCCCTGGGGCTCAAACGGCTTCCGACGAACAATATGCTCTTACTGTGGAAAACCTATCCCAAGTGGGGGTAGCCAGGTCAGCTAAATGCCACACACCCAGGTGGAAGAAAAAACATGGCCCATGTATGGTCTAAGCCCCTCACCTCGTCCCTGTTTTCTGGGGAGCCGGAGGGACCCCCGAGGCCCACGGCCCTGAGGCCCGTTGGGCAGAAAGCCGGCTTCCGACGAAACAGCTTTCCTGAGGTGCAGACCCTATCCCAAGGGATGGTGGCAAGGGAAAGCAAATGCCATCGCCTTCTCTGGAAGAAACCCCAGTGCCCAGCCATGTTGTAAGCCCTCCACTCCTCTATCGGCTTCTGGCAGGAGGAGTGAAAAGGGAGGAGCACAGCACTGGGAACCATTTGACAGAAACTGGCTTCCCACGAGGAAGTCCTTCTCCACGTGCAGACATGCTCCCCAGTGCCTGTGGCAAGGTGAAGGAAATGCCATACACTGACCTGGAAGAGACCACAGGGACCAGGCACAGTCTGAGCCCTTCCCTCATCCCGGCAGTTTTGCTAGCAGGAGTTCAACCCCAAAGAACACAGCCCGGAGACCCCCTGGGGCCCAAACTGCTTCAGACTAACAATATGCTCTTGCTGTGGAAATCCTATCCCAAGTGGGGGTAGCCAGGTCAACAAAATGCCACACACCCTGGTGGAAGAAACAACATGGCCCAGGCATGGTCTAAGCCCCTCACCTTGTCCCTGTGCTCTGGGGAGCCGGAGGGACCCTCGAGGCCCACGGCCCTGAGGTCCGTTGGGCAGAAAGCCAGCTTCCCACGGAAACAGCCTTCCTGAGGTGCAGACCCTATCCCAAGGGCTGGTGGCAAGGGAAAGCAAATGCCATCCCCTTCTCTGGAAGAAACCCCATTGCCCAGCCATGTTCTAAGCCCTCCCCTCCTCCCTGGGCTTCTGGCAGCAGGAGTGAAAAGAGAGGAGCACAGCACTGGGACCCGTTTGACAAAAACCGGCTTCCCATGAGGAAGTCATTCTCCACGTGCAGACATGCTCCCCAGTGCCTGTGGCAAGGTGAAGGAAATGCCATACACTGACCTGCAAGAGACCACAGGGTCCAGGCACAGTCTGAGCCCTTCCCTCATCCCGGCGGTTTTGCTAGCAGGAGTTCAACACCAACGAACACAGCCCGGAAACCCCCTGGGGCCCAAATGGCTTCCGACGAACAATATGCTCTTGCTGTGGAAATCCTATCCCAAGTGGGGGTAGCCAGGTCAACAAAATGCCAGACACCCAGGTGGAAGAGACAACATGGCCCAGGCATGGTCTAAGCCCCTCACCTCGTCCCTGTGCTCTGGGGACCCGGAGGGACCCCCGAGGCCCACGGTCATGAGGCCCGTTGGGCAGAAAGCCGGCTTCCCACGGAAACAGCTTTCCTGAGGTACAGACCCTATCCCCAGGGCTGGTGGCAAGGGAAAGCAAATGCCATCCCCTTCTCTGGAAGAAACCCCAGTGCCCAGCCATGTTCTAAGCCCTCCCCTCCTCCCTGGGCTTCTGGCAGCAGGAGTGAAAAGAGAGGAGCACAGCACTGGGACCCGTTTAACAGAAACCGGCTTCCCACGAGGAAGTCCTTCTCCACGTGCAGACATGATCCCCAGTGCCTGTGGCAAGGTGAAGGAAATGCCATACACTGACCTGGAAGAGACCACAGGGTCCAGGCACAGTCTGAGCCCTTCCCTCATCCCGGCGGTTTTGCTAGCAGGAGTTCAACCCCAACGAACACAGCCCGGAGACCCCCTGGGGCCCAAACGGCTTCCGACGAACAATATGCTCTTGCTGTGGAAATCCTATCCCAAGTGGTGGTAGCCAGATCAACAAAATGCCACACACCCAGGTGGAAGAAACAACATGGACCAGGTATGGAATAAGCCCCTCACCTCGTTCCTGTGCTCTGGGGAGTCGGAGGGACCTCCGAGGCCCACGGCCCTGAGGCCCGTTGGGTAGAAAGCCGGCTTCCCACGGAAACAGCTTTCCTGAGGTACAGACCCTATCCCAAGGGCTGGTGGCAAGGGAAAGCAAATGCCATCCCCCTCTCTGGAAGAAACCCCAGTGCCCAGCCATGTTCTAAGCCCTCCCCTCCTCCCTGGGCTTCTGGCAGAAGGAGTGAAAAGAGAGGAGCACAGCACTGGGACCCGTTTGACAGAAACCGGCTTCCCACGAGGAAGTCCTTTTCCACGTGCAGACATGCTCCCCAGTGCCTGTGGCAAGGTGAAGGAAATGCCATACACTGACCTGGAAAAGACCACAGGGCCCAGGCACAGTCTGAGCCCTTCCCTCATCCCGGCGGTTTTGCTAGCAGGAGTTCAACCCCAACGAACACAGCCCGGAGACCCCCTGGGGCCCAAACGGCTATCGACGAACAATATTCTCTTGCTGAGGAAATCCTATCCCAAGTGGGGGTAGCCAGGTCAACAAAATGCCACACACCCAGGTGGAAGAGACAACATGGCCCAGGCACGGTCTAAGCCCCTCACCTCGTCCCTGTGCTCTGGGGAGCCGGAGGGACCCCCGAGGCCCACGGCCCTGAGGCCCGTTGGGCAGAAAGCCGGCTTCCCACGGAAACAGCTTTCCTGAGGGGCAGACCCTATCCCAAGGGCTGGTGGCAAAGGAAAGCAAATGCCATCCCCTTCTCTGAAAGAAACCCCAGTGCCCAGCCATGTTCTAAGCCCTCCCCGCCTCCCTGGGCTTCTGGAAGCAGGATTGAAAAGAGAGGAGCACAGCACTGGGACCCGTTTGACAGAAACCGGCTTCCCACGACGAAGTCCTTCTCCACGTGCAGACATGCTCCCCAGTGCCTGTGGCAAGGTGAAGGAAATGCCATACACTGACCTGGAAGAGACCACAGGGCCCAGGCACAGTCTGAGCCCTTCCCTCATCCCGGCGGTTTTGCTAGCAGGAGTTCAACCCCAACGAACACAGCCCGGAGACCCCCTGGGGCCCAAACGGCTTCCGACTAACAATATGCTCTTGCTGTGGAAATCCTATCCCAAGTGGGGGTAGCCAGGTCAACAAAATGCCACACATCCTGGTGGAAGAAACAACATGGCCCAGGCATGGTCTAAGCCCCTCACCTTGTCCCTGTGCTCTGGGGAGCCGGAGGGACCCTCGAGGCCACGGCCCTGAGGCCCGTTGGGCAGAAAGCCAGCTTCCCATGGAAACAGCCTTCCTGAGGTGCAGACCCTATCCCAAGGGCTGGTGGCAAGGGAAAGCAAATGCCATCCCATTCTCTGGAAGAAACCCCAGTGCCCAGCCATGTTCTAAGCCCTCCCCTCCTCCCTGGGCTTCTGGCAGCAGGAGTGAAAAGAGAGGATCACAGCATTGGGACCCGTTTGACAGAAACCGGCTTCCCACGAGGAAGTCCTTCTCCACGTGCAGACATGCTCCCCAGTGCCTGTGGCAAGGTGAAGGAAATGCCATACACTGACCTGGAAGAGACCACAGGGCCCAGGCACAGTCTGAGCCTTTCCCTCATCCCGGCGGTTTTGCTAGCAGGAGTTCAACCCCAACGAACACAGCCCGGAGATCCCCTGGGGCCCAAACGGCTTCCGACGAACAATATGCTCTTGCTGTGGTAATCCTATCCCAAGTGGGGGTAGCCAGGTCAACAAAATGCCACACACCCAGGTAGAAGAGACAACATGGCCAGGCATGGTCTAAGCCCCTCACCTCGTCCCTGTGCTCTGGGGAGCCGGAGGGACCCCCGAGGCCCACGGCCCTGAGGCCCTTTGGGCAGGAAGCCGGCTTCCCACGGAAACAGCTTTCCTGAGGTGAAGACCCTATCCCAAGGGGTGGTGGCAAGGGAAAGCAAATGCCATCCCCTTCTCTGGAAGAAACCCCAGTGCCCAGCCAAGTTCTAAGCCCTCCCCTCCTCCCTCGGCTTCTGGCATCAGGAGTGAAAAGAGAGGAGCACAGCACTGGGACCCTTTGACAGAAACCGGCTTCCCACGAGGAAGTCCTTCTCCACGTGCAGACATGCTCCCAGGTGCCTGGGGCAAGGGGAAGGAAATGCCATACACTGACCTGGAAGAGACCACAGGGCCCAGGCACAGTCTGAACACTTCCCTCAACCCGGCGGTTTTGCTAGCAGGAGTTCAACCCCAACGAACACAGCCCGGAGACCCCTGAGGCAAAAACGGCTTCCGACGAACAATACGCGCTTGCTGTGGAAAACCTATCCCAAGTGGGGGTAGCCAGGTCAACAAAATGCCACACACCCAGGTGTAAGAGACAACATTGCCCAGCCATGGTCTACGCCCCTCACCTCGTCCCTGTGCTTTGGGGAGCTGGAGGGACAGCCGAGGCCCATGGCCCTGAGACCCCTTTGCAAAAAGCCGGCTTCCCATGAAGAAAGTTTTCCTGAGGTGCAGACCCTCTCACAAGTGGTTGTGGCCAGGTAATGCAAATGCCCTCCACTTCTCTGGAAGAAACCACAGTGCCCAGCCATGTTCTAAGCCCTCCCATCCTCCCTGGGCTTCTGGCAGCAGGAGTGAAAAGAGAGGAGCAGAGCACTGGGACCCGTTTGACAAAAACCGGCTTCCCAAGGGAAAGTCTTTCTCCACGTGCAGACATGCTCCCAGGTGCCTGGGGCAAGAGGAAGGAAATGCCATACAGTGACCTGGAAGAGACCACAGGGCCCAGGCACAGTCTGAACCCTTCCCTCATCCCGGCGGTTTTGCTAGCAGGAGTTCAACCCCAACGAACACAGCCCGGAGACCCCTGGGGCAAAAACGGCTTCCGACGAACAATAGGTGCTTCCTGTGGAACACCTATCCCAAGTGGGGGTAGCCAGCTCAACAAAATGCCACACACCCAGGTGTAAGAAACAACATTGCCCAGGCATGGTCTAAGCCCCTCACCTCGTCCCTGTGCTTTGGGGAGCCGGAGGGACAGCCGAGGCCCATGGCCCTGAGACCCCTTTGCAAAAAGCCGGTTTCCCACAGAGACACTTTTCCTGAGGTGCAGACCCTCTCACCAGTGGTTGTGGCAAGGTAAAGCAAATGCCCTCTACTTCTCTGGAAGAAACCACAGTGCCCAGCCATGTTCTAAGCCCTCCCATCCTCCCTGGGCTTCTGGCTGCAGGAGTGAAAAGAGAGGAGCAGAGCACTGGGACCCGTTTGACAAAAACCGGCTTCCCAAGGGAAAGTCTTTCTCCACGTGCAGACATGCTCCCAGGTGCCTATGGCAAGGGGAAGGAAATGCCATACACTGACCTGGAAGAGACCACAGGGCCCAGGCACAGTCTGAACCCTTCCCTCAACCCGTTGGTTTTGCTAGCAGGAGTTCAACCCCAACGAACACAGCCCGGAGACCCCTGAGGGAAAAACGGCTTCTGACGAAAAATAGGCGCTTGCTGTGGAAAACCTATCCCAAGTAGGGGTAGCCAGCTCAACAAAATGCCACACACCCAGGTGTAAGAAAAACATTGCCCAGGCATGGTCTAAGACCCTCACGTCGGCCCTGTGCTTTGGGGAGCCGGAGGGACAGCCGAGGCCCACGGCCTGAGACCCCTTTGCAAAAAGCCTGCTTCCCACGGAGAAAGTTTCCAGAGGTGCAGACCCTCTCACAAGTGGTTGTGGCAAGGTAAAGCAAATGCCCTCCACTTCTCTGGAAGAAACCACAGTGCCCAGCCATGTTCTAAGCCCTCCCATCCTCCCTGGGCTTCTGGCATCAGGAGTGAAAAGAGAGGAGCAGAGCACTGGGACCCGTTTGACAAAAACCGGCTTCCCACGGGAAAGTCTTTCTCCACGTGCAGACATGCTCCCAGGTGCCTATGGCAAGGGGAAAGAAATGCCATACACTGACCTGGAAGAGACCACAGGGCCCAGGCACAGTCTGAACCCTTCCCTCAACCCGGCGGTTTTGCTAGCAGGAGTTCAACCCCAACGAACACAGCCCGGAGACCCCTGAGGCAAAAACGGCTTCTGACGAACAAGAGGTGCTTGCTGTGGAAAACCTATCCCAAGGGGGGTAGCCAGGTCAACAAAATGCCACACAGCCAGGTGTAAGAAACAACATTGCCCAGGCATGGTCTAAGCCCCTCACCTCGTCCCTGTGCTTTGGGGAGCCGGAGGGACAGCCGAGGCCGATGGCCCTGAGACCCCTTTGCAAAAAGCCGGCTTCCCACAGAGACAGTTTTCCTGAGGTGCAGACCCTCTCACAAGTGGTTGTGCCAAGGTAAAGCAAATGCCCTCCACTTCTCTGGAAGAAACCACATTGCCCAGCCATGTTCTAAGCCCTCCCATCCTCCCAGGGCTTCTGGCAGCAGGAGTGAAAAGAGAGGAGCAGAGCACTGGGACCCGTTTGACAAAAACCGGCTTCCCAAGGGAAAGTCTTTCTCCACGTGCAGACATGCTCCCAGGTGCCTATGGCAAGGGGAAGGAAATGCCATACACTGACCTGGAAGAGACCACAGGGCCCAGGCACAGTCTGAGCCCTTCCCTCATCCCGGCGGTTTTGCTAGCAGGAGTTCAACCCCAACGAACACAGCCCGGAGACCCCCTGGGCCAAAACAGCTTCCGACAAACAATATGCTCTTGCTGTGGAAATCCTATCCCATGTGGGGGTAGCCAGGTCAACAAAATGCCACACACCCAGGTGGAAAAGACAACATGGCCCAGGCATGGTCTAAGCCCCTCACCTCGTCCTTGTGGTTTGGGGAGCCGGAGGGACCCCAGGCCCAAGGCCCTGAGGCCCGTTGGGCAGAAAGCCACCTTCCCACGGAAACAGCTTTCATGAGGTGCAGACCCTATCCCAAGGGGTGGTTGCAAGGGAAAGCAAATGCCATCCCCTTCTCTGGAAGAAACCCCAGTGCCCAGCCATGTTCTAAGCCCTCCCCTCCTCCCTGGGCTTCTGGCAGCAGGAGTGAAAAGAGAGGAGCACAGCACTGGGACACGTTTGACAAAAACCAACTTCCCACAAAAAACTCCTTCTCCACGTGCAGACATGCTGCCAAGTGCATGTGGCAAGGTGAAGGAAATGCCATACACTGACCTGGAAGAGACCACAGGGGCCAGACACAGTCTGAGCTCTTCCCTAATCCTGGTGGTTTTGTTAGCAGGAGTTCAACCCCAAGGAACAAAGCGGGGAGACCTCTGGGGCAAAAATGGCTTGCTAGGAACAATAGGTGCTTGCTGTGGAAAACATATGCAAATGGGGGTAGCCAGGTCAACAAAATGCCACACACCCAGGTGGAAGAAACAACATGGCCCAGGCATAGTCTAAGCTCCTCACCTCGTCCCTGTGCTCTGGTGAGCCGGAGGGACCCCTGAGGCCCACGGCCCTGAGGCCCGTTGGGCAGAAAGCCGGCTTCCCACGGAAACAGCTTTCCTGAGGTCCAGACCCTATCCCAAGGGCTGGTGGCAAGGGAAAGCAAATGCCATCCCCTTCTCTGGAAGAAACCCCATTGCCCAGCCATGTTCTAAGCCCTCCCCTCCTCCCTGGGCTTCTGGCAGCAGGAGTGAAAAGAGAGGAGCACAGCACTGGGACCCGTTTGACAAAAACCGGCTTCCCATGAGGAAGTCATTCTCCACGTGCAGACATGCTCCCCAGTGCCTGTGGCAAGGTGAAGGAAATGCCATACACTGACCTGGAAGAGACCACAGGGCCCAGGCACAGTCTGAGCCCTTCCCTCATCCCGGCGGTTTTGCTAGCAGGAGTTCAACACCAACGAACACAGCCCGGAGACCCCCTGGGGCCCAAATGGCTTCCGACGAACAATATGCTCTTGCTGTGGAAATCCTATCCCAAGTGGGGGTAGCCAGGTCAACAAAATGCCAGACACCCAGGTGGAAGAGACAACATGGCCCAGGCATGGTCTAAGCCCCTCACCTCGTCCCTGTGCTCTGGGGACCCGGAGGGACCCCCGAGGCCCACGGTCATGAGGCCCGTTGGGCAGAAAGCCGGCTTCCCACGGAAACAGCTTTCCTGAGGTACAGACCCTATCCCCAGGGCTGGTGGCAAGGGAAAGCAAATGCCATCCCCTTCTCTGGAAGAAACCCCAGTGCCCAGCCATGTTCTAAGCCCTCCCCTCCTCCCTGGGCTTCTGGCAGCAGGAGTGAAAAGAGAGGAGCACAGCACTGGGACCCGTTTGACAGAAACCGGCTCCCCACGAGGAAGTCCTTTTCCACGTGCAGACATGCTCCCCAGTGCCTGTGGCAAGGTGAAGGAAATGCCATACACTGACCTGGAAAAGACCACAGGGCCCAGGCACAGTCTGAGCCCTTCCCTCATCCCGGCGGTTTTGCTAGCAGGAGTTCAACCCCAACGAACACAGCCCGGAGACCCCCTGGGGCCCAAACGGCTATCGACGAACAATATTCTCTTGCTGAGGAAATCCTATCCCAAGTGGGGGTAGCCAGGTCAACAAAATGCCACACACCCAGGTGGAAGAGACAACATGGCCCAGGCACGGTCTAAGCCCCTCACCTCGTCCCTGTGCTCTGGGGAGCCGGAGGGACCCCCGAGGCCCACGGCCCTGAGGCCCGTTGGGCAGAAAGCCGGCTTCCCACGGAAACAGCTTTCCTGAGGGGCAGACCCTATCCCAAGGGCTGGTGGCAAAGGAAAGCAAATGCCATCCCCTTCTCTGAAAGAAACCCCAGTGCCCAGCCATGTTCTAAGCCCTCCCCGCCTCCCTGGGCTTCTGGAAGCAGGATTGAAAAGAGAGGAGCACAGCACTGGGACCCGTTTGACAGAAACCGGCTTCCCACGAGGAAGTCCTTCTCCACGTGCAGACATGCTCCCCAGTGCCTGTGGCAAGGTGAAGGAAATGCCATACACTGACCTGGAAGAGACCACAGGGCCCAGGCACAGTCTGAGCCCTTCCCTCATCCCGGCGGTTTTGCTAGCAGGAGTTCAACCCCAACGAACACAGCCCGGAGACCCCCTGGGGCCCAAACGGCTTCCGACTAACAATATGCTCTTGCTGTGGAAATCCTATCCCAAGTGGGGGTAGCCAGGTCAACAAAATGCCACACATCCTGGTGGAAGAAACAACATGGCCCAGGCATGGTCTAAGCCCCTCACCTTGTCCCTGTGCTCTGGGGAGCCGGAGGGACCCTCGAGGCCCACGGCCCTGAGGCCCGTTGGGCAGAAAGCCAGCTTCCCACGGAAACAGCCTTCCTGAGGTGCAGACCCTATCCCAAGGGCTGGTGGCAAGGGAAAGCAAATGCCATCCCCTTCTCTGGAAGAAACCCCAGTGCCCAGCCATGTTCTAAGCCCTCCCCTTCTCCCTGGGCTTCTGGCAGCAGGAGTGAAAAGAGAGGATCACAGCATTGGGACCCGTTTGACAGAAACCGGCTTCCCACGAGGAAGTCCTTCTCCACGTGCAGACATGCTCCCCAGTGCCTGTGGCAAGGTGAAGGAAATGCCATACACTGACCTGGAAGAGACCACAGGGCCCAGGCACAGTCTGAGCCTTTCCCTCATCCCGGCGGTTTTGCTAGCAGGAGTTCAACCCCAACGAACACAGCCCGGAGATCCCCTGGGGCCCAAACGGCTTCCGACGAACAATATGCTCTTGCTGTGGTAATCCTATCCCAAGTGGGGGTAGCCAGGTCAACAAAATGCCACACACCCAGGTAGAAGAGACAACATGGCCAGGCATGGTCTAAGCCCCTCACCTCGTCCCTGTGCTCTGGGGAGCCGGAGGGACCCCCGAGGCCCACGGCCCTGAGGCCCTTTGGGCAGGAAGCCGGCTTCCCACGGAAACAGCTTTCCTGAGGTGAAGACCCTATCCCAAGGGGTGGTGGCAAGGGAAAGCAAATGCCATCCCCTTCTCTGGAAGAAACCCCAGTGCCCAGCCAAGTTCTAAGCCCTCCCCTCCTCCCTCGGCTTCTGGCATCAGGAGTGAAAAGAGAGGAGCACAGCACTGGGACCCTTTGACAGAAACCGGCTTCCCACGAGGAAGTCCTTCTCCACGTGCAGACATGCTCCCAGGTGCCTGTGGCAAGGGGAAGGAAATGCCATACACTGACCTGGAAGAGACCACAGGGCCCAGGCACAGTCTGAACACTTCCCTCAACCCGGTGGTTTTGCTAGCAGGAGTTCAACCCCAACGAACACAGCCCGGAGACCCCTGAGGCAAAAACGGCTTCCGACGAACAATAGGCGCTTGCTGTGGAAAACCTATCCCAAGTGGGGGTAGCCAGGTCAACAAAATGCTACAAACCCAGGTGTAAGAAACAACATTGCCCAGCCATGGTCTCAGCCCCTCACCTCGTCCCTGTGCTTTGGGGAGCCGGAGGGACAGCCGAGGCCCACGGCCCTGAGACCCCTTTGCAAAAAGCCGGCTTCCCACGGAGACAGTTTTCCTGAGGTGCAGACCCTCTCACAAGTGGTTGTGCCAAGATAAAGCAAAAGCCCTCCACTTCTCTGGAAGAAACCACCGTGCCCAGCCATGTTCTAAGCCCTCCCATCCTCCCTGGGCTTCTGGCAGCAGGAGTGAAAAGAGAGGAGCAGAGCACTGGGACCCGTTTGACAAAAACCGGCTTCCCACGGGAAACTCTTTCTCCACGTGCAGACATCCTCCCAGGTGCCTGTGGCAAGAGGAAGGAAAAGCCATACACTGACCTGGAAGAGACCACAGGGCCCAGGAACAGTCTGAACCCTTCCCTCAACCCGGCGGTTTTGCTAGCAGGAGTTCAACCCCAACGAACACAGCCCGGGGACCCCTGAGGCAAAAACGGCTTCTGACGAACAATAGGCCCTTGCTGTGGAAAACCTATCCCAAGTGGGGTAGCCAGGTCAACAAAATGCCACACACCCAGGTGTAAGAAACAACATTGCCCAGGCATGGTCTAAGCCCCTCACCTCGTCCCTGTGCTTTGGGGAGCCGGAGGGACAGCCGAGGCCCACGGCCCTGAGACCCCTTTGCAAAAAGCCGGCTTCCCACGGAAACAGTTTTCCTGAGGTGCAGACCCTATCCCAAATGGTTGTGGCAAGGTAAAGCAAATGCCCTCCACTTCTCTGGAAGAAACCACAGTGCCCAGCCATGTTCTAAAGCCCTCCCCTCCTCCCTGGGCTTCTGGCAGCAGGAGTGAAAAGAGAGGAGCAGAGCACTGGGATCCGTTTGACAAAAACCGGCTTCCCACGGGAAAGTCTTTCTCCACGTGCAGACATGCTCCCAGGTGCCTGTGGCAAGGGGAAGGAAATGCCATACACTGACCTGGAAGAGACCACAGGGCCCAGGCACAGTCTGAACCCTTCCCTCAACCCGGCGGTTTTGCTAGCAGGAGTTCAACCCCAACGAACACAGCCCGGAGACCCCTGAGGCAAAAACGGCTTCTGACGAACAAGAGGTGCTTGATGTGGAAAACGTATCCCAAGTGGGGTAGCCAGGAAAACAAAATGCCACACACCCAGGTGTAAGAAACAACATTGCCCAGGCATGGTCTAAGCCCCTCACCTCGTCCCTGTGCTTTGGGGAGCCGGAGGGACAGCCGAGGCCCATGGCCCTGAGACCCCTTTGCAAAAAGCCGGCTTCCCACAGAGACAGTTTTCCTGAGGTGCAGACCCTCTCACAAGGGGTTGTGCCAAGGTAAAGCAAATGCCCTCCACTTCTCTGGAAGAAACCACATTGCCCAGCCATGTTCAAAGCCCTCCCATCCTCCCTGGACTTCTGGCAGCAGGAGTGAAAAGAGAGGAGCAGAGCACTAGGACCCGTTTGACAAAAACCGGCTACCCAAGGGAAAGTCTTTCTCCACGTGCAGACATGCTCCCAGGTGCCTATGGCAAGGGGAAGGAAATGCCATACACTGACCTGGAAGAGACCACAGGGCCGAGGCACAGTCTGAACCCTTCCCTCAACCCGGCGGTATTGCTAGCAGGAGTTCAACCCCAACGAACACAGCCCGGAGACCCCCTGGGGCCCAAACGGCTTCCGACGAACAATATGCTCTTGCTGTGGAAATCCTATCCCATGTGGGGGTAGCCAGGTCAACAAAATGCCACACACCCAGGTGGAAAAGACAACATGGCCCAGGCATGGTCTAAGCCCCTCACCTCGTCCTTGTGGTTTGGGAAGCCGGAGGGACCCCAGGCCCAAGGCCCTGAGGCCCGTTGGGCAGAAAGCCACCTTCCCACGGAAACAGCTTTCTTGAGGTGCAGACCCTATCCCAAGGGGTGGTGGGAAGGGAAAGCAAATGCCATCCCCTTCTCTGGAAGAAACCCCAGTGCCCAGCCATGTTCTAAGCCCTCCCCTCCTCCCTGGGCTACTGGCAGCAGGAGTGAAAAGAGAGGAGCACAGCACTGGGACCCGTTTGACAGAAACCGGATTCCCACGACGAAGTCCTTCTCCACGTGCAGACATGCTCCCCAGTGCCTGTGGCAAGGTGAAGGAAATGCCATACACTGACCTGGAAGAGACCACAGGGCCCAGGCACAGTCTGAGCCCTTCCCTCATCCCGGCGGTTTTGCTAGCAGGAGTTCAACACCAACGAACACAGCCCGGAGACCCCCTGGGGCCCAAACGGCTTCCGACGAGCAATATGCTCTTGCTGTGGAAATCCTATCCCAAGTGGGGGTAGCCAGGTCAACAAAATGCCAGACACCCAGGTGGAAGAGACAACATGGCCCAGGCATGGTCTAAGCCCCTCACCTCGTCCCTGTGCTCTGGGGACCCGGAGGGACCCCCGAGGCCCACGGTCATGAGGCCCGTTGGGCAGAAAGCCGGCTTCCCACGGAAACAGCTTTCCTGAGGTACAGACCCTATCCCCAGGGCTGGTGGCAAGGGAAAGCAAATGCCATCATCTTCTCTGGAAGAAACCCCAGTGCCCAGCCATGTTCTAAGCCCTCCCCTCCTCCCTGGGCTTCTGGCAGCAGGAGTGAAAAGAGAGGAGCACAGCACTGGGACCCGTTTGACAGAAACCGGCTTCCCACGACGAAGTCCTTCTCCACGTGCAGACATGCTCCCCAGTGCCTGTGGCAAGGTGAAGGAAATGCCATACACTGACCTGGAAGAGACCACAGGGCCCAGGCACAGTCTGAGCCCTTCCCCCATTCCGGCGATTTTGCTAGCAGGAGTTCCACCCAACGAACACAGCCCGGCGACCCCCTGGGGCCCAAACGGCATCTGACGAACAATATGCTCTTACTGTGGAAAACCTATCCCAAGTGGGGATAGCCAGGTCAGCTAAATGCCACACACCCAGGTGGAAGAAACAACATAGCCCAGGCATGGTCTAAGCCCCTCACCTCGTCCTTGTTTTTTGGGGAGCCGGAGGGACCCTGAGGCCCAAGGCCCTGAGGCCCGTTGGGCAGAAAGCCGGCTTCCCACGGAAAGAGCTTTCCTGAGGTGCAGACCCTATCCCAAGGAATGGTGGCAAGGGAAAGCAAATGCCATCCCCTTCTCTGGAAGAAACCCCAGTGCCCAGCCATGTTCTAAGCCCTCCCCTCCTCCCTGGGCTTCTGGCAGCAGGAGTGAAAAGAGAGGAGAACAGCACTGGGACCCGTTTGACCGAAACCGGCTTCCCACGAGGAAGTCCTCCTCCACGTGCAGACATGCTCCCCAGTGCCTGTGGCAAGGTGAAGGAAATGCAATACACTGACCTGGAAGAGACCACAGGGCCCAGGCACACTCTGAGCCCTTCCCTCATCCCGGCGGTATTGCTAGCAGGAGTTCAACCCCAACGAACACAGCCCGGAGACCCCTGGGGCCCAAAAGGCTTCGACGAACAATATGCTCTTGCTGTGGAAATCCTATCCCATGTGGGGGTAGCCAGGTCAACAAAATGCCACACACCCAGGTGGAAAAGACAACATGGCCCAGGCATGGTCTAAGCCCCTCACCTCGTCCTTGTGGTTTGGGAAGCCGGAGGGACCCCAGGCCCAAGGCCCTGAGGCCCGTTGGGCAGAAAGCCACCTTCCCACGGAAACAGCTTTCTTGAGTTGCAGACCCTATCCCAAGGGCTGGTGGCAAGGGAAAGCAAATGCCATCCCCTTCTCTGGAAGAAACCCCAGTGCCCAGCCATGTTCTAAGCCCTCCCCTCCTCCCTGGGCTTCTGGCAGCAGGAGTGAAAAGAGAGGAGCAGAGCACTGGGACACGTTTGACAAAAACCAACTTCCCACAAAAAACTCCTTCTCCACGTGCAGACATGCTGCCAAGTGCATGTGGCAAGGTGAAGGAAATGCCATACACTGACCTGGAAGAGACCACAGGGCCCAGACACAGTCTGAGCTCTTCCCTAATCCTGGTGGTTTTGCTAGCAGGAGTTCAACCCCAAGGATCAAAGCGGGGAGACCTCTGGGGCAAAAATGGCTTGCTAGGAACAATAGGTGCTTGCTGTGGAAATCCTATCCCAAGTGGTGGTAGCCAGGTCAACAAAATGCCACACACCCAGGTGGAAGAAACAACATGGCCCAGGCATAGCCTAAGCCCCTCAACTCGTCCCTCTGCTCTGGGGAGCCGGAGGGACCCCCGAGGCCCAAGGCCCTGAGGCCCATTGGGTAGAAAGCCGGCTTCCCACGGAAACAGCTTTCCTGAGGTGCAGACCCTATCCCAAGGGCTGGTGGCAAGGGAAAGCAAATGCCATCCCCTTCTCTGGAAGAAACCCCAGTGCCCAGCCATGTTCTAAGCCCTCCCCTCCTCCCTGGGCTTCTGGCAGCAGGAGTGAAAAGAGAGGAGCACAGCACTGGGACCCGTTTGACAGAAACCGGCTTCCCACGAGGAAGTCCTTCTCCACGTGCAGACATGCTCCCCAGTGCCTGTGGCAAGGTGAAGGAAATGCCATACACTGACCTGGAAGAGACCACAGGGCCCAGGCACAGTCTGAGCCCTTCCCTCATCCCGGCGGTTTTGCTAGCAGGAGTTCAACCCCAACGAACACAGCCCGGAAAACCCTGGGGCCCAAACGGCTTCCGACGAACAATATGCTCTTGCTGTGGAAATCCTATCCCAAGTGGGGGTAGCCAGGTCAACAAAATGCCACACACCCAGGTGGAAGAGACCACATGGCCCAGGCATGGTCTAAGCCCCTCACCTCGTCCCTGTGCTCTGGGGAGCCGGAGGGACCCCCGAGGCCCACGGCCCTGAGGCCCGTTGGACAGAAAGCCGGCTTCCCTCGGAAACAGCTTTCCTGAGATCCAGACCCTATCCCAAGGGCTGGTGGCAAGGGAAAGCAAATGCCATCCCCTTCTCTGGAAGAAACCCCAGTGCCCAGCCATGTTCTAAGCCCTCCCCTCCTCCCTGGGCTTCTGGCAGCAGGAGTGAAAAGAGAGGAGCACAGCACTGGGACCCGTTTGAAAGAAACCGTCTTCCCATGAGGAAGTCATTCTCCACGTGCAGACATGCTCCCCAGTGCCTGTGGCAAGGTGAAGGAAATGCCATACACTGACCTGGAAGAGACCACAGGGCCCAGGCACAGTCTGAGCCCTTCCCTCATCCCGGCGGTTTTGCTAGCAGGAGTTCAACCCCAACGAACACAGCCCGGAGACCCCCTGGGCCAAAACAGCTTCCGACAAACAATATGCTCTTACTGTGGAAATCCTATCCCAAGTGGGGGTAGCCAGATCAAGAAAATGCCACACACCCAGGTGGAAGAAACAACATGGCCCAGTCATGGTCTAAGCCCCTCACCTCGTCCCTGTGCTCTGGGGAGCCGGAGGGACCCCCGAGGCCCACGGCCCTGAGGCCCGTTGGGCACAAAGCCGGCTTCCCACGGAAACAGCTTTCCTGAGGTACAGACCCTATCCCCAGGGCTGGTGGCAAGGGAAAGCAAATGCCATCCCCTTCTCTGGAAGAAACCCCAGTGCCCAGCCATGTTCTAAGCACTCCCCTCCTCCCTGGGATTCTGGCAGCAGGAGTGAAAAGAGAGGAGCACAGCACTGGGACCCGTTTGACAGAAACCGGCTTCCCACGAGGAAATCCTTCTCCACGTGCAGACATGCTCCCCAGTGCCTGTGGCAAGGTGAAGGAAATGCCATACACTGACCTGGAAGAGACCACAGGGCCCAGGCACAGTCTGAGCCCTTCCCTCATCCCGGCGGTTTTGCTATCAGGTGTTCAACCCCAACGAACACAGCCCGGAGACCCCCTGGGGACCAAACTGCTTCCGACTAACAATATGCTCTTGCTGTGGAAATCCTATCCCAAGTGGGGGTAGCCAGGTCAACAAAATGCCACACACCCTGGTGGAAGAAACAACATGGCCCAGGCATGGTCTAAGCCCCTCACCTTGTCCCTGTGCTCTGGGGAGCCGGAGGGACCCTCGAGGCCCACGGCCCTGAGGCCCGTTGGGCAGAAAGCCAGCTTCCCACGGAAACAGCCTTCCTGAGGTGCAGACCCTATCCCAAGGGCTGGTGGCAAGGGAAAGCAAATGCCATCCCATTCTCTGGAAGAAACCCCAGTGCCCAGCCATGTTCTAAGCCCTCCCCTCCTCCCTGGGCTTCTGGCAGCAGGAGTGAAAAGAGAGGATCACAGCATTGGGACCCGTTTGACAGAAACCGGCTTCCCACGAGGAAGTCCTTCTCCACGTGCAGACATGCTCCCAGGTGCCTGTGGCAAGGGGAAGGAAATGCCATACACTGACCTGGAAGAGACCACAGGGCCCAGGCACAGTCTGAACACTTCCCTCAACCCGGCGGTTTTGCTAGCAGGAGTTCAACCCCAACGAACACAGCCCGGAGACCCCTGAGGGAAAAACGGCTTCTGACGAAAAATAGGCGCTTGCTGTGGAAAACCTATCCCAAGTGGGGGTAGCCAGCTCAACAAAATGCCACACACCCAGGTGTAAGAAACAACATTGCCCAGGCATGGTCTACGCCCCTCACCTCGTCCCTGTGCTTTGGGGAGCTGGAGGGACAGCCGAGGCCCATGGCCCTGAGACCCCTTTGCAAAAAGCCGGCTTCCCACGAAGAAAGTTTTCCTGAGGTGCAGACCCTCTCACAAGTGGTTGTGGCAAGGTAAAGCAAATGCCCTCCACTTCTCTGGAAGAAACCACAGTGCCCAGCCATGTTCTAAGCCCTCCCATCCTCCCTGGGCTTCTGGCAGCAGGAGTGAAAAGAGAGGATCAGAGCACTGGGACCCGTTTGACAAAAACCGGCCTCCCACGGGAAAGACTTTCTCCACGTGTAGACATGCTCCCAGGTGCCTGTGGCAAGGGGAAGGAAATGCCATACACTGACCTGGAAGAGACCACAGGGCCCAGGCACAGTCTGAACCCTTCCCGCAACCCGGCGGTTTTGCTAGCAGGAGTTCAACCCCAACGAACACAGCCCGGAGACCCCTGAGGCAAAAACGGCTTCCGACGAACAATAGGAGCTTGCTGTGGAAAACCTATCCCAAGTGGGGGTAGCAAGCTCAACAAAATGACGCACACCCAGGTGTAAGAAACAACATTGCCCAGGCATGGTCTAAGCCCCTCACCTCGTCCCTGTGCTTTGGGGAGCCGGAGGGACAGCCGTGGCCCACGGCCCTGAGACCCCTTTGCAAAAAGCCGGCTTCCCACGGAGACAGTTTTCCTGAGGTGCAGACCCTCTCACAAGTGGTTGTGGCAAGGTAACGCAAATGCCCTCCACTTCTCTGGAAGAAACCACAGTGCCCAGCCATGTTCTAAGCCCTCCCATCCTCCCTGGGCTTCTGGCAGCAGGAGTGAAAAGAGAGGAGCAGAGCACTGGGACCCGTTTGACAAAAACCAGCTTCCCACGGGAAAGTCTTTCTCCACGTGCAGACATGCTCCCTGGTGCCTGTGGCAAGGGGAAAGAAATGCCATACACTGACCTGGAAGAGACCACAGGGCCCAGGCACAGTCTGAACCCTTCCCTCATCCCGGCGGTTTTGCTAGCAGGAGTTCAACCCCAACGAACACAGCCCGGAGACCCCTGAGGCAAAAACGGCTTCCGACGAACAAGAGGTGCTTGCTGTGGAAAACCTATTCCAAGTGGGGGTAGCCAGCTCAACAAAATGCTACACACCCAGGTGTAAGAAACAACATTGCCCAGGCATGGTTTAAGCCCCTCACCTCATCCCTGTGCTTTGGGGAGCTGGAGGGACATCCGAGGCCCACGGCCCTGAGACCCCTTTGCAAAAAGCCGGCTTCCCACAGAGACAGTTTTCCTGAGGTGCAGACCCTCTCACAAGTGGTTGTGCCAAGGTAAAGCAAATGCCCTCCACTTCTCTGGAAGAAACCACATTGCCCAGCCATGTTCTAAGCCCTCCCATCCTCCCTGGGCTTCTGGCAGCAGGAGTGAAAAGAGAGGAGCAGAGCACTGGGACCCGTTTGACAAAAACCAGCTTCCCAAGGGAAAGTCTTTCTCCACGTGCAGACATGCTCCCAGGTGCCTATGGCAAGGGGAAGGAAATGCCATACACTGACCTGGAAGAGACCACAGGGCCCAGGCACAGTCTGAGCCCTTCCCTCATCCCGGCGGTTTTGCTAGCAGGAGTTCAACCCCAACGAACACAGCCCGGAGACCCCCTGGGGCCAAACGGCTTCCGACGAACAATATGCTCTTGCTGTGGAAATCCTATCCCAAGTGGGGGTTGCCGGGTCAACAAAATGCCACACACCCAGGTGGAAGAAACAACATGGCCCAGGCATGGTCTAAGCCCCTCACCTCGTCCCTGTGCTCTGGGGAGCCGGAGGGACCCCCGAGGCCCACGGCCCTGAGGCCCGTTGGGCACAAAGCCGGCTTCCCACGGAAACAGCTTTCCTGAGGTGCAGACCCTATCCCCAGGGCTGGTGGCAAGGGAAAGCAAATGCCATCCCCTTCTCTGGAAGAAACCCCAGTGCCCAGCCATGTTCTAAGCCCTCCCCTCCTCCCTGGGGTTCTGGCAGCAGGAGTGAAAAGAGAGGAGCACAGCACTGGGACCCGTTTGACAGACACCGGATTCCCACGAGGAAGTCCTTCTCCACGTGCAGACATGCTCCCCAGTGCCTGTGGCAAGGTGAAGGAAATGCCATACACTGACCTGGAAGAGACCACAGGGCCCAGGCACAGTCTGAGCCCTTCCCTCACCCCGGCGGTTTTGCTAGCAGGAGTTCAACACCAACGAACACAGCCCGGAGACCCCCTGGGCCAAAACAGCTTCCGACAAACAATATGCTCTTACTGTGGAAATCCTATCCCAAGTGGGGGTAGCCAGATCAAGAAAATGCCACACACCCAGGTGGAAGAAACAACATGGCCCAGTCATGGTCTAAGCCCCTCACCTCGTCCCTGTGCTCTGGGGAGCCCGAGGGACCCCCGAGGCCCACGGCCCTGAGGCCCGTTGGGCAGAAAGCCGGCTTCCCACGGAAACAGCTTTCCTGAGGTGCAGACCCTATCCCCAGGGCTGGTGGCAAGGGAAAGCAAATGCCATCCCCTTCTCTGGAAGAAACCCCAGTGCCCAGCCATGTTCTAAGCCCTCCCCTCCTCCCTGGGCTTCTGGCATCAGGAGTGAAAAGAGAGGAGCACAGCACTGGGACCCGTTAGACAGAAACCGGCTTCCCACGAGGAAGTCCTTCTCCACGTGCAGACATGCTCCCCAGTGCCTGTGGCAAGGTGAAGGAAATGCCATACACTGACCTGGAAGAGACCACAGGGCCCAGGCACAGTCTGAGCCCTTCCCTCATCCCGGCGGTTTTGCTAGCAGGAGTTCAACCCCAACGAACACAGCCCGGAGACCCCCTGGGGCCCAAACGGCTTCCGACGAACAATATGCTCTTGCTGTGGAAATCCTATCCCATGTGGGGGTAGCCAGGTCAACAAAATGCCACACACCCAGGTGGAAAAGACAACATGGCCCAGGCATGGTCTAAGCCCCTCACCTCGTCCTTGTGGTTTGGGGAGCCGGAGGGACCCCAGGCCCAAGGCCCTGAGGCCCGTTGGGCAGAAAGCCACCTTCCCACGGAAACAACTTTCATGAGGTGCAGACCCTATCCCAAGGGGTGGTGGCAAGGGAAAGCAAATGCCATCCTCTTCTCTGGAAGAAACCCCAGTGCCCAGCCATGTTCTAAGCCCTCCCCTCCTCCCTGGGCTTCTGGCAGCAGGAGTGAAAAGAGAGGAGCACAGCACTGGGACACGTTTGACAAAAACCAACTTCCCACAAAAAACTCCTTCTCCACGTGCAGACATGCTGCCAAGTGCATGTGGCAAGGTCAAGGAAATGCCATACACTGACCTGGAAGAGACCACAGGGGCCAGACACAGTCTGAGCTCTTCCCTAATCCTGGTGGTTTTGCTAGCAGGAGTTCAACCCCAAGGAACAAAGCGGGGAGACCTCTGGGGCAAAAATGGCTTGCTAGGAACAATAGGTGCTTGCTGTGGAAAACATATGCAAATGGGGGTAGCCAGGTCAACAAAATGCCACACACCCAGGTGGAAGAAACAACATGGCCCAGGCATAGTCTAAGCCCCTCACCTCGTCCCTGTGCTCTGGGGAGCCGGAGGGACCCCTGAGGCCCACGGCCCTGAGGCCCGTTGGGCAGAAAGCCGGCTTCCCACGGAAACAGCTTTCCTGAGGTCCAGACCCTATCCCAAGGGCTGGTGGCAAGGGAAAGCAAATGCCATCCCCTTCTCTGGAAGAAACCCCAGTGCCCAGCCATGTTCTAAGCCCTCCCCTCCTCCCTGGGCTTCTGGCAGCAGGAGTGAAAAGAGAGGAGCACAGCACTGGGACCCGTTTGACAGAAACCGGCTTCCCACGAGGAAGTCCTTTTCCACGTGCAGACATGCTCCCCAGTGCCTGTGGCAAGGTGAAGGAAATGCCATACACTGACCTGGAAGAGACCACAGGGCCCAGGCACAGTCTGAGCCCTTCCCTCATCCCGGCGGTTTTGCTAGCAGTAGTTCAACCCCAACGAACACAGCCCGGAGACCCCCTGGGGCCAAACGGCTATCGACGAACAATATTCTCTTGCTGAGGAAATCCTATCCCAAGTGGGGGTAGCCAGGTCAACAAAATGCCACACACCCAGGTGGAAGAGACAACATGGTCCAGGCACGGTCTAAGCCCCTCACATCGTCCCTGTGCTCTGGGGAGCCGGAGGGACCCCCGAGGCCCACGGCCCTGAGGCCCGTTGGGCAGAAAGCCGGCTTCCCACGGAAACAGCTTTCCTGAGGGGCAGACCCTATCCCCAGGGCTGGTGGCAAGGGAAAGCAAATGCCATCTGATTCTCTTGAAGAAACCCCAGTGCCCAGCCATGTTCTAAGCCCTCCCCTCCTCCCTGGGCTTCTGGCAGCAGGAGTGAAAAGAGAGGAGCACAGCACTGGGACCCGTTTGACAGAAACCGGCTTCCCACGAGGAAGTCCTTCTCCACGTGCAGACATGCTCCCCAGTGCCTGTGGCAAGGTGAAGGAAATGCCATACACTGACCTGGAAGAGACCACAGGGCCCAGGCACAGTGTGAGCCCTTCCCTCATCCCGGCGGTTTTGCTATCAGGTGTTCAACCCCAACGAACACAGCCCGGAGAACCCCTGGGGCTCAAACGGCTTCCGACGAACAATATGCTCTTACTGTGGAAAACCTATCCCAAGTGGGGGTAGCCAGGTCAGCTAAATGCCACACACCCAGGTGGAAGAAAAAACATGGCCCATGTATGGTCTAAGCCCCTCACCTCGTCCCTGTGCTCTGGGGAGCCGGAGGGACCCCCGAGGCCCACGGCCCTGAGGCCCGTTGGACAGAAAGCCGGCTTCCCACGGAAACAGCTTTCCTGAGATCCAGACCCTATCCCAAGGGCTGGTGGCAAGGGAAAGCAAATGCCATCCCCTTCTCTGGAAGAAACCCCAGTGCCCAGCCATGTTCTAAGCCCTCCCCTCCTCCCTGGGCTTCTGGCAGCAGGAGTGAAAAGAGAGGAGCACAGCACTGGGACCCGTTTGAAAGAAACCGTCTTCCCATGAGGAAGTCATTCTCCACGTGCAGACATGCTCCCCAGTGCCTGTGGCAAGGTGAAGGAAATGCCATACACTGACCTGGAAGAGACCACAGGGCCCAGGCACAGTCTGAGCCCTTCCCTCATCCCGGCGGTTTTGCTAGCAGGAGTTCAACCCCAACGAACACAGCCCGGAGACCCCCTGGGCCAAAACAGCTTCCGACAAACAATATGCTCTTACTGTGGAAATCCTATCCCAAGTGGGGGTAGCCAGATCAAGAAAATGCCACACACCCAGGTGGAAGAAACAACATGGCCCAGTCATGGTCTAAGCCCCTCACCTCGTCCCTGTGCTCTGGGGAGCCGGAGGGACCCCCGAGGCCCACGGCCCTGAGGCCCGTTGGGCACAAAGCCGGCTTCCCACGGAAACAGCTTTCCTGAGGTACAGACCCTATCCCCAGGGCTGGTGGCAAGGGAAAGCAAATGCCATCCCCTTCTCTGGAAGAAACCCCAGTGCCCAGCCATGTTCTAAGCACTCCCCTCCTCCCTGGGATTCTGGCAGCAGGAGTGAAAAGAGAGGAGCACAGCACTGGGACCCGTTTGACAGAAACCGGCTTCCCACGAGGAAATCCTTTTCCACGTGCAGACATGCTTCCCAGTGCCTGTGGCAAGGTGAAGGAAATGCCATACACTGACCTGGAAGAGACCACAGGGCCCAGGCACAGTCTGAGCCCTTCCCTCATCCCGGCGGTTTTGCTATCAGGTGTTCAACCCCAACGAACACAGCCCGGAGACCCCCTGGGGCCCAAACTGCTTCCGACTAACAATATGCTCTTGCTGTGGAAATCCTATCCCAAGTGGGGGTAGCCAGGTCAACAAAATGCCACACACCCTGGTGGAAGAAACAACATGGCCCAGGCATGGTCTAAGCCCCTCAACTTGTCCCTGTGCTCTGGGGAGCCGGAGGGACCCTCGAGGCCCACGGCCCTGAGGCCCGTTGGGCAGAAAGCCAGCTTCCCACGGAAACAGCCTTCCTGAGGTGCAGACCCTATCCCAAGGGCTGGTGGCAAGGGAAAGCAAATGCCATCCCATTCTCTGGAAGAAACCCCAGTGCCCAGCCATGTTCTAAGCCCTCCCCTCCTCCCTGGGCTTCTGGCAGCAGGAGTGAAAAGAGAGGATCACAGCATTGGGACCCGTTTGACAGAAACCGGCTTCCCACGAGGAAGTCCTTCTCCACGTGCAGACATGCTCCCAGGTGCCTGTGGCAAGGGGAAGGAAATGCCATACACTGACCTGGAAGAGACCACAGGGCCCAGGCACAGTCTGAACACTTCCCTCAACCCGGCGGTTTTGCTAGCAGGAGTTCAACCCCAATGAACACAGCCCGGAGACCCCTGAGGCAAAAACGGCTTCCGAGGAACAATACGCGCTTGCTGTGGAAAACCTATCCCAAGTGGGGGTAGCCAGGTCAACAAAATGCCACACACCCAGGTGTAAGAAACAACATTGCCCAGCCATGGTCTACGCCCCTCACCTCGTCCCTGTGCTTTGGGGAGCTGGAGGGACAGCCGAGGCCCATGGCCCTGAGACCCCTTTGCAAAAAGCCGGCTTCCCACGAATAAAGTTTTCCTGAGGTGCAGACCCTCTCACAAGTGGTTGTGGCAAGGTAAAGCAAATGCCCTCCACTTCTCTGGAAGAAACCACAGTGCCCAGCCATGTTCTAAGCCCTCCCATCCTCCCTGGGCTTCTGGCAGCAGGAGTGAAAAGAGAGGAGCAGAGCACTGGGACCCGTTTGACAAAAACCAGCTTCCCACGGGAAAGTCTTTCTCCACGTGCAGACATGCTCCCTGGTGCCTGTGGCAAGGGGAAGGAAATGCCATACACTGACCTGGAAGAGACCACAGGGCCCAGGCACAGTCTGAACCCTTCCCTCATCCCGGCGGTTTTGCTAGCAGGAGTTCAACCCCAACGAACACAGCCCGGAGACCCCTGAGGCAAAAACGGCTTCCGACGAACAAGAGGTGCTTGCTGTGGAAAACCTATTCCAAGTGGGGGTAGCCAGCTCAACAAAATGCTACACACCCAGGTGTAAGAAACAACATTGCCCAGGCATGGTTTAAGCCCCTCACCTCGTCCCTGTGCTTTGGGGAGCTGGAGGGACATCCGAGGCCCACGGCCCTGAGACCCCTTTGCAAAAAGCCGGCTTCCCACAGAGACAGTTTTCCTGAGGTGCAGACCCTCTCACAAGTGGTTGTGCCAAGGTAAAGCAAATGCCCTCCACTTCTCTGGAAGAAACCACATTGCCCAGCCATGTTCTAAGCCCTCCCATCCTCCCTGGGCTTCTGGCAGCAGGAGTGAAAAGAGAGGAGCAGAGCACTGGGACCCGTTTGACAAAAACCGGCTTCCCAAGGGAAAGTCTTTCTCCACGTGCAGACATGCTCCCAGGTGCCTATGGCAAGGGGAAGGAAATGCCATACACTGACCTGGAAGAGACCACAGGGCCCAGGCACAGTCTGAGCCCTTCCCTCATCCCGGCGGTTTTGCTAGCAGGAGTTCAACCCCAACGAACACAGCCCGGAGACCCCCTGGGGCCAAACGGCTTCCGACGAACAATATGCTCTTGCTGTGGAAATCCTATCCCAAGTGGGGGTTGCCGGGTCAACAAAATGCCACACACCCAGGTGGAAGAAACAACATGGCCCAGGCATGGTCTAAGCCCCTCACCTCGTCCCTGTGCTCTGGGGAGCCGGAGGGACCCCCGAGGCCCACGGCCCTGAGGCCCGTTGGGCAGAAAGCCGGCTTCCCACGGAAACAGCTTTCCAGAGGTGCAGACCCTATCCCCAGGGCTGGTGGCAAGGGAAAGCAAATGCCATCCCCTTCTCTGGAAGAAACCCCAGTGCCCAGCCATGTTCTAAGCCCTCCCCTCCTCCCTGGGGTTCTGGCAGCAGGAGTGAAAAGAGAGGAGCACAGCACTGGGACCCGTTTGACAGACACCGGATTCCCACGAGGAAGTCCTTCTCCACGTGCAGACATGCTCCCCAGTGCCTGTGGCAAGGTGAAGGAAATGCCATACACTGACCTGGAAGAGACCACAGGGCCCAGGCACAGTCTGAGCCCTTCCCTCACCCCGGCGGTTTTGCTAGCAGGAGTTCAACACCAACGAACACAGCCCGGAGACCCCCTGGGCCAAAACAGCTTCCGACAAACAATATGCTCTTACTGTGGAAATCCTATCCAAAGTGGGGGTAGCCAGATCAAGAAAATGCCACACACCCAGGTGGAAGAAACAACATGGCCCAGTCATGGTCTAAGCCCCTCACCTCGTCCCTGTGCTCTGGGGAGCCCGAGGGACCCCAGGCCCAAGGCCCTGAGGCCCGTTGGGCAGAAAGCCACCTTCCCACGGAAACAGCTTTCATGAGGTGCAGACCCTATCCCAAGGGGTGGTGGTAAGGGAAAGCAAATGCCATCCCCTTCTCTGGAAGAAACCCCAGTGCCCAGCCATGTTCTAAGCCCTCCCCTCCTCCCTGGGCTTCTGGCAGCAGGAGTGAAAAGAGAGGAGCACAGCACTGGGACACGTTTGACAAAAACCAACTTCCCACAAAAAACTCCTTCTCCACGTGCAGACATGCTGCCAAGTGCATGTGGCAAGGTGAAGGAAATGCCATACACTGACCTGGAAGAGACCACAGGGGCCAGACACAGTCTGAGCTCTTCCCTAATCCTGGTGGTTTTGCTAGCAGGAGTTCAACCCCAAGGAACAAAGCGGGGAGACCTCTGGGGCAAAAATGGCTTGCTAGGAACAATAGGTGCTTGCTGTGGAAAACATATGCAAATGGGGGTAGCCAGGTCAACAAAATGCCACACACCCAGGTGGAAGAAACAACATGGCCCAGGCATAGTCTAAGCCCCTCACCTCGTCCCTGTGCTCTGGGGAGCCGGAGGGACCCCTGAGGCCCACGGCCCTGAGGCCCGTTGGGCAGAAAGCCGGCTTCCCACGGAAACAGCTTTCCTGAGGTCCAGACCCTATCCCAAGGGCTGGTGGCAAGGGAAAGCAAATGCCATCCCCTTCTCTGGAAGAAACCCCAGTGCCCAGCCATGTTCTAAGCCCTCCCCTCCTCCCTGGGCTTCTGGCAGCAGGAGTGAAAAGAGAGGAGCACAGCACTGGGACCCGTTTGACAGAAACCGGCTTCCCACGAGGAAGTCCTTTTCCACGTGCAGACATGCTCCCCAGTGCCTGTGGCAAGGTGAAGGAAATGCCATACACTGACCTGGAAGAGACCACAGGGCCCAGGCACAGTCTGAGCCCTTCCCTCATCCCGGCGGTTTTGCTAGCAGGAGTTCAACCCCAACGAACACAGCCCGGAGACCCCCTGGGGCCCAAACGGCTATCGACGAACAATATTCTCTTGCTGAGGAAATCCTATCCCAAGTGGGGGTAGCCAGGTCAACAAAATGCCACACACCCAGGTGGAAGAGACAACATGGTCCAGGCACGGTCTAAGCCCCTCACATCGTCCCTGTGCTCTGGGGAGCCGGAGGGACCCCCGAGGCCCACGGCCCTGAGGCCCGTTGGGCAGAAAGCCGGCTTCCCACGGAAACAGCTTTCCTGAGGGGCAGACCCTATCCCCAGGGCTGGTGGCAAGGGAAAGCAAATGCCATCTGATTCTCTTGAAGAAACCCCAGTGCCCAGCCATGTTCTAAGCCCTCCCCTCCTCCCTGGGCTTCTGGCAGCAGGAGTGAAAAGAGAGGAGCAGAGCACTGGGACCCGTTTGACAGAAACCGGCTTCCCACGAGGAAGTCCTTCTCCACGTGCAGACATGCTCCCCAGTGCCTGTGGCAAGGTGAAGGAAATGCCATACACTGACCTGGAAGAGACCACAGGGCCCAGGCACAGTGTGAGCCCTTCCCTCATCCCGGCGGTTTTGCTATCAGGTGTTCAACCCCAACGAACACAGCCCGGAGACCCCCTGGGGCTCAAACGGCTTCCGACGAACAATATGCTCTTACTGTGGAAAACCTATCCCAAGTGGGGGTAGCCAGGTCAGCTAAATGCCACACACCCAGGTGGAAGAAAAAACATGGCCCATGTATGGTCTAAGCCCCTCACCTCGTCCCTGTGCTCTGGGGAGCCGGAGGGACCCCCGAGGCCCACGGCCCTGAGGCCCGTTGGGCAGAAAGCCGGCTTCCGACGAAACAGCTTTCCTGAGGTGCAGACCCTATCCCAAGGGATGGTGGCAAGGGAAAGCAAATGCCATCGCCTTCTCTGGAAGAAACCCCAGTGCCCAGCCATGTTGTAAGCCCTCCCCTCCTCCATCGGCTTCTGGCAGCAGGAGTGAAAAGGGAGGAGCACAGCACTGGGAACCATTTGACAGAAACTGGCTTCCGACGAGGAAGTCCTTCTCCACGTGCAGACATGCTCCCCAGTGCCTGTGGCAAGGTGAAGGAAATGCCATACACTGACCTGGAAGAGACCACAGGGACCAGGCACAGTCTGAGCCCTTCCCTCATCCCGGCGGTTTTGCTAGCAGGAGTTCAACCCCAAAGAACACAGCCCGGAGACCCCCTGGGGCCCAAACTGCTTCAGACTAACAATATGCTCTTGCTGTGGAAATCCTATCCCAAGTGGGGGTAGCCAGGTCAACAAAATGCCACACACCCTGGTGGAAGAAACAACATGGCCCAGGCATGGTCTAAGCCCCTCACCTCGTCCCTGTGCTCTGGGGAGCCGGAGGGACCCTCGAGGCCCACGGCCCTGAGGCCCGTTGGGCAGAAAGCCAGCTTCCCACGGAAACAGCCTTCCTGAGGTGCAGACCCTATACCAAGGGCTGGTGGCAAGGGAAAGCAAATGCCATCCCATTCTCTGGAAGAAACCCCAGTGCCCAGCCATGTTCTAAGCCCTCCCCTCCTCCCTGGGCTTCTGGCAGCAGGAGTGAAAAGAGAGGATCACAGCATTGGGACCCGTTTGACAGAAACCGGCTTCCCACGAGGAAGTCCTTCTCCACGTGCAGACATGCTCCCAGGTGCCTGTGGCAAGGGGAAGGAAATGCCATACACTGACCTGGAAGAGACCACAGTGCCCAGGCACAGTCTGAACACTTCCCTCAACCCGGCGGTTTTGCTAGCAGGAGTTCAACCCCAACGAACACAGCCCGGAGACCCCTGAGGCAAAAACGGCTTCCGACGAACAATATGCGCTTGCTGTGGAAAACCTATCCCAAGTGGGGGTAGCCAGCTCAACAAAATGCTACACACCCAGGTGTAAGAAACAACATTGCCCAGGCATGGTTTAAGCCCCTCACCTCGTCCCTGTGCTTTGGGGAGCTGGAGGGACATCCGAGGCCCACGGCCCTGAGACCCCTTTGCAAAAAGCCGGCTTCCCACAGAGACAGTTTTCCTGAGGTGCAGACCCTCTCACAAGTGGTTGTGCCAAGGTAAAGCAAATGCCCTCCACTTCTCTGGAAGAAACCACATTGCCCAGCCATGTTCTAAGCCCTCCCATCCTCCCTGGGCTTCTGGCAGCAGGAGTGAAAAGAGAGGAGCAGAGCACTGGGACCCGTTTGACAAAAACCGGCTTCCCAAGGGAAAGTCTTTCTCCACGTGCAGACATGCTCCCAGGTGCCTATGGCAAGGGGAAGGAAATGCCATACACTGACCTGGAAGAGACCACAGGGCCCAGGCACAGTCTGAGCCCTTCCCTCATCCCGGCGGTTTTGCTAGCAGGAGTTCAACCCCAACGAACACAGCCCGGAGACCCCCTGGGGCCAAACGGCTTCCGACGAACAATATGCTCTTGCTGTGGAAATCCTATCCCAAGTGGGGGTTGCCGGGTCAACAAAATGCCACACACCCAGGTGGAAGAAACAACATGGCCCAGGCATGGTCTAAGCCCCTCACCTCGTCCCTGTGCTCTGGGGAGCCGGAGGGACCCCCGAGGCCCACGGCCCTGAGGCCCGTTGGGCAGAAAGCCGGCTTCCCACGGAAACAGCTTTCCTGAGGTGCAGACCCTATCCCCAGGGCTGGTGGCAAGGGAAAGCAAATGCCATCCCCTTCTCTGGAAGAAACCCCAGTGCCCAGCCATGTTCTAAGCCCTCCCCTCCTCCCTGGGGTTCTGGCAGCAGGAGTGAAAAGAGAGGAGCACAGCACTGGGACCCGTTTGACAGACACCGGATTCCCACGAGGAAGTCCTTCTCCACGTGCAGACATGCTCCCCAGTGCCTGTGGCAAGGTGAAGGAAATGCCATACACTGACCTGGAAGAGACCACAGGGCCCAGGCACAGTCTGAGCCCTTCCCTCACCCCGGCGGTTTTGCTAGCAGGAGTTCAACACCAACGAACACAGCCCGGAGACCCCCTGGGCCAAAACAGCTTCCGACAAACAATATGCTCTTACTGTAGAAATCCTATCCAAAGTGGGTGTAGCCAGATCAAGAAAATGCCACACACCCAGGTGGAAGAAACAACATGGCCCAGTCATGGTCTAAGCCCCTCACCTCGTCCCTGTGCTCTGGGGAGCCCGAGGGACCCCCGAGGCCCACGGCCCTGAGGCCCGTTGGGCAGAAAGCCGGCTTCCCACGGAAACAGCTTTCCTGAGGTGCAGACCCTATCCCCAGGGCTGGTGGCAAGGGAAAGCAAATGCCATCCCCTTCTCTGGAAGAAACCCCAGTGCCCAGCCATGTTCTAAGCCCTCCCCTCCTCCCTGGGCTTCTGGCATCAGGAGTGAAAAGAGAGGAGCACAGCACTGGGACCCGTTAGACAGAAACCGGCTTCCCACGAGGAAGTCCTTCTCCACGTGCAGACATGCTCCCCAGTGCCTGTGGCAAGGTGAAGGAAATGCCATACACTGACCTGGAAGAGACCACAGGGCCCAGGCACAGTCTGAGCCCTTCCCTCATCCCGGCGGTTTTGCTAGCAGGAGTTCAACCCCAACGAACACAGCCCGGAGACCCCCTGGGGCCCAAACGGCTTCCGACGAACAATATGCTCTTGCTGTGGAAATCCTATCCCATGTGGGGGTAGCCAGGTCAACAAAATGCCACACACCCAGGTGGAAAAGACAACATGGCCCAGGCATGGTCTAAGCCCCTCACCTCGTCCTTGTGGTTTGGGGAGCCGGAGGGACCCCAGGCCCAAGGCCCTGAGGCCCGTTGGGCAGAAAGCCACCTTCCCACGGAAACAGCTTTCATGAGGTGCAGACCCTATCCCAAGGGGTGGTGGCAAGGGAAAGCAAATGCCATCCCCTTCTCTGGAAGAAACCCCAGTGCCCAGCCATGTTCTAAGCCCTCCCCTCCTCCCTGGGCTTCTGGCAGCAGGAGTGAAAAGAGAGGAGCACAGCACTGGGACACGTTTGACAAAAACCAACTTCCCACAAAAAACTCCTTCTCCACGTGCAGACATGCTGCCAAGTGCATGTGGCAAGGTGAAGGAAATGCCATACACTGACCTGGAAGAGACCACAGGGGCCAGACACAGTCTGAGCTCTTCCCTAATCCTGGTGGTTTTGCTAGCAGGAGTTCAACCCCAAGGAACAAAGCGGGGAGACCTCTGGGGCAAAAATGGCTTGCTAGGAACAATAGGTGCTTGCTGTGGAAAACATATGCAAATGGGGGTAGCCAGGTCAACAAAATGCCACACACCCAGGTGGAAGAAACAACATGGCCCAGGCATAGTCTAAGCCCCTCACCTCGTCCCTGTGCTCTGGGGAGCCGGAGGGACCCCTGAGGCCCACGGCCCTGAGGCCCGTTGGGCAGAAAGCCGGCTTCCCACGGAAACAGCTTTCCTGAGGTCCAGACCCTATCCCAAGGGCTGGTGGCAAGGGAAAGCAAATGCCATCCCCTTCTCTGGAAGAAACCCCAGTGCCCAGCCATGTTCTAAGCCCTCCCCTCCTCCCTGGGCTTCTGGCAGCAAGAGTGAAAAGAGAGGAGCACAGCACTGGGACCCGTTTGACAGAAACCGGCTTCCCACGAGGAAGTCCTTTTCCACGTGCAGACATGCTCCCCAGTGCCTGTGGCAAGGTGAAGGAAATGCCATACACTGACCTGGAAGAGACCACAGGGCCCAGGCACAGTCTGAGCCCTTCCCTCATCCCGGCGGTTTTGCTAGCAGGAGTTCAACCCCAACGAACACAGCCCGGAGACCCCCTGGGGCCCAAACGGCTATCGACGAACAATATTCTCTTGCTGAGGAAATCCTATCCCAAGTGGGGGTAGCCAGGTCAACAAAATGCCACACACCCAGGTGGAAGAGACAACATGGTCCAGGCACGGTCTAAGCCCCTCACATCGTCCCTGTGCTCTGGGGAGCCGGAGGGACCCCCGAGGCCCACGGCCCTGAGGCCCGTTGGGCAGAAAGCCGGCTTCCCACGGAAACAGCTTTCCTGAGGGGCAGACCCTATCCCCAGGGCTGGTGGCAAGGGAAAGCAAATGCCATCTGATTCTCTTGAAGAAACCCCAGTGCCCAGCCATGTTCTAAGCCCTCCCCTCCTCCCTGGGCTTCTGGCAGCAGGAGTGAAAAGAGAGGAGCACAGCACTGGGACCCGTTTGACAGAAACCGGCTTCCCACGAGGAAGTCCTTCTCCACGTGCAGACATGCTCCCCAGTGCCTGTGGCAAGGTGAAGGAAATGCCATACACTGACCTGGAAGAGACCACAGGGCCCAGGCACAGTGTGAGCCCTTCCCTCATCCCGGCGGTTTTGCTATCAGGTGTTCAACCCCAACGAACACAGCCCGGAGACCCCCTGGGGCTCAAAGGGCTTCCGACGAACAATATGCTCTTACTGTGGAAAACCTATCCCAAGTGGGGGTAGCCAGGTCAGCTAAATGCCACACACCCAGGTGGAAGAAAAAACATGGCCCATGTATGGTCTAAGCCCCTCACCTCGTCCCTGTGCTCTGGGGAGCCGGAGGGACCCCCGAGGCCCACGGCCCTGAGGCCCGTTGGGCAGAAAGCCGGCTTCCGACGAAACAGCTTTCCTGAGGTGCAGACCCTATCCCAAGGGATGGTGGCAAGGGAAAGCAAATGCCATCGCCTTCTCTGGAAGAAACCCCAGTGCCCAGCCATGTTGTAAGCCCTCCCCTCCTCCATCGGCTTCTGGCAGCAGGAGTGAAAAGGGAGGAGCACAGCACTGGGAACCATTTGACAGAAACTGGCTTCCGACGAGGAAGTCCTTCTCCACGTGCAGACATGCTCCCCAGTGCCTGTGGCAAGGTGAAGGAAATGCCATACACTGACCTGGAAGAGACCACAGGGACCAGGCACAGTCTGAGCCCTTCCCTCATCCCGGCGGTTTTGCTAGCAGGAGTTCAACCCCAAAGAACACAGCCCGGAGACCCCCTGGGGCCCAAACTGCTTCAGACTAACAATATGCTCTTGCTGTGGAAATCCTATCCCAAGTGGGGGTAGCCAGGTCAACAAAATGCCACACACCCTGGTGGAAGAAACAACATGGCCCAGGCATGGTCTAAGCCCCTCACCTCGTCCCTGTGCTCTGGGGAGCCGGAGGGACCCTCGAGGCCCACGGCCCTGAGGCCCGTTGGGCAGAAAGCCAGCTTCCCACGGAAACAGCCTTCCTGAGGTGCAGACCCTATACCAAGGGCTGGTGGCAAGGGAAAGCAAATGCCATCCCATTCTCTGGAAGAAACCCCAGTGCCCAGCCATGTTCTAAGCCCTCCCCTCCTCCCTGGGCTTCTGGCAGCAGGAGTGAAAAGAGAGGATCACAGCATTGGGACCCGTTTGACAGAAACCGGCTTCCCACGAGGAAGTCCTTCTCCACGTGCAGACATGCTCCCCAGTGCCTGTGGCAAGGTGAAGGAAATGCCATACACTGACCTGGAAGAGACCACAGGGCCCAGGCACAGTCTGAGCCTTTCCCTCATCCCGTCGGTTTTGCTAGCAGGAGTTCAACCCCATCGAACACAGCCCGGAGACCCCCTGGTCCCCAAACGGCTTCCGACGAACAATATGCTCTTGCTGTGGAAATCCTATCCCAAGTGGGGGTAGCCAGGTCCACAAAATGGCACACACCCAGGTAGAAGAGACAACATGGCCAGGCATGGTCTAAGCCCCTCACCTCGTCCCTGTGCTCTGGGGAGCCGGAGGGACCCCCGAGGCCCACGGCCCTGAGGCCCTTTGGGCAGGAAGCCGGCTTCCCACGGAAACAGCTTTCCTGAGGTGAAGACCCTATCCCAAGGGGTGGTGGCAAGGGAAAGCAAATGCCATCCCCTTCTCTGGAAGAAACCCCAGTGCCCAGCCATGTTCTAAGCCCTCCCCTCCTCCCTCGGCTTCTGGCATCAGGAGTGAAAAGAGAGGAGCACAGCACTGGGACCCTTTGACAGAAACCGGCTTCCCACGAGGAAGTCCTTCTCCACGTGCAGACATGCTCCCAGGTGCCTGTGGCAAGGGGAAGGAAATGCCATACACTGACCTGGAAGAGACCACAGTGCCCAGGCACAGTCTGAACACTTCCCTCAACCCGGCGGTTTTGCTAGCAGGAGTTCAACCCCAACGAACACAGCCCGGAGACCCCTGAGGCAAAAACGGCTTCCGACGAACAATATGCGCTTGCTGTGGAAAACCTATCCCAAGTGGGGGTAGCCAGGTCAACAAAATGCCACACACCCAGGTGTAAGAGACAACATTGCCCAGCCATGGTCTACGCCCCTCACCTCGTCCCTGTGCTTTGGGGAGCTGGAGGGACAGCCGAGGCCCATGGCCCTGAGACCCCTTTGCAAAAACCCGGCTTCCCATGAAGAAAGTTTTCCTGAGGTGCAGACCCTCTCACAAGTGGTTGTGGCCAGGTAATGCAAATGCCCTCCACTTCTCTGGAAGAAACCACAGTGCCCAGCCATGTTCTAAGCCCTCCCATCCTCCCTGGGCTTCTGGCAGCAGGAGTGAAAAGAGAGGAGCAGAGCACTGGGACCCGTTTGACAAAAACCGGCTTCCCAAGGGAAAGTCTTTCTCCACGTGCAGACATGCTCCCAGGTGCCTGGGGCAAGAGGAAGGAAATGCCATACAGTGACCTGGAAGAGACCACAGGGCCCAGGCACAGTCTGAACCCTTCCCTCATCCCGGCGGTTTTGCTAGCAGGAGTTCAACCCCAACGAACACAGCCCGGAGACCCCTGGGGCAAAAACGGCTTCCGACGAACAATAGGTGCTTCCTGTGGAACACCTATCCCAAGTGGGGGTAGCCAGCTCAACAAAATGCCACACACCCAGGTGTAAGAAACAACATTGCCCAGGCATGGTCTAAGCCCCTCACCTCGTCCCTGTGCTTTGGGGAGCCGGAGGGACAGCCGAGGCCCATGGCCCTGAGACCCCTTTGCAAAAAGCCGGTTTCCCACAGAGACACTTTTCCTGAGGTGCAGACCCTCTCACCAGTGGTTGTGGCAAGGTTAAGCAAATGCCCTCTACTTCTCTGGAAGAAACCACAGTGCCCAGCCATGTTCTAAGCCCTCCCATCCTCCCTGGGCTTCTGGCTGCAGGAGTGAAAAGAGAGGAGCAGAGCACTGGGACCCGTTTGACAAAAACCGGCTTCCCAAGGGAAAGTCTTTCTCCACGTGCAGACATGCTCCCAGGTGCCTATGGCAAGGGGAAGGAAATGCCATACACTGACCTGGAAGAGACCACAGGGCCCAGGCACAGTCTGAACCCTTCCCTCAACCCGGCGGTTTTGCTAGCAGGAGTTCAACCCCAACGAACACAGCCCGGAGACCCCTGAGGGAAAAACGGCTTCTGACGAAAAATAGGCGCTTGCTGTGGAAAACCTATCCCAAGTGGGGGTAGCCAGCTCAACAAAATGCCACACACCCAGGTGTAAGAAAAACATTGCCCAGGCATGGTCTAAGACCCTCACGTCGGCCCTGTGCTTTGGGGAGCCGGAGGGACAGCCGAGGCCCACGGACTGAGACCCCTTTGCAAAAAGCCTGCTTCCCACGGAGAAAGTTTCCTGAGGTGCAGACCCTCTCACAAGTGGTTGTGGCAAGGTAAAGCAAATGCCCTCCACTTCTCTGGAAGAAACCACAGTGCCCAGCCATGTTCTAAGCCCTCCCATCCTCCCTGGGCTTCTGGCATCAGGAGTGAAAAGAGAGGAGCACAGCACTGGGACCCGTTTGACAAAAACCGGCTTCCCACGGGAAAGTCTTTCTCCACGTGCAGACATGCTCCCAGGTGCCTATGGCAAGGGGAAGGAAATGCCATACACTGACCTGGAAGAGACCACAGGGCCCAGGCACAGTCTGAACCCTTCCCTCAACCCGGCGGTTTTGCTAGCAGGAGTTCAACCCCAACGAACACAGCCCGGAGACCCCTGAGGCAAAAACGGCTTCTGACGAACAAGAGGTGCTTGCTGTGGAAAACCTATCCCAAGGGGGGTAGCCAGGTCAACAAAATGCCACACAGCCAGGTGTAATAAACAACATTGCCCAGGCATGGTCTAAGCCCCTCACCTCGTCCCTGTGCTTTGGGGAGCCGGAGGGACAGCCGAGGCCGATGGCCCTGAGACCCCTTTGCAAAAAGCCGGCTTCCCACAGAGACAGTTTTCCTGAGGTGCAGACCCTCTCACAAGTGGTTGTGCCAAGGTAAAGCAAATGCCCTCCACTTCTCTGGAAGAAACCACATTGCCCAGCCATGTTCTAAGCCCTCCCATCCTCCCAGGGCTTCTGGCAGCAGGAGTGAAAAGAGAGGAGCAGAGCACTGGGACCCGTTTGACAAAAACCGGCTTCCCAAGGGAAAGTCTTTCTCCACGTGCAGACATGCTCCCAGGTGCCTATGGCAAGGGGAAGGAAATGCCATACACTGACCTGGAAGAGACCACAGGGCCCAGGCACAGTCTGAGCCCTTCCCTCATCCCGGCGGTTTTGCTAGCAGGAGTTCAACCCCAACGAACACAGCCCGGAGACCCCCTGGGCCAAAACAGCTTCCGACAAACAATATGCTCTTGCTGTGGAAATCCTATCCCATGTGGGGGTAGCCAGGTCAACAAAATGCCACACACCCAGGTGGAAAAGACAACATGGCCCAGGCATGGTCTAAGCCCCTCACCTCGTCCTTGTGGTTTGGGGAGCCGGAGGGACCCCAGGCCCAAGGCCCTGAGGCCCGTTGGGCAGAAAGCCACCTTCCCACGGAAACAGCTTTCATGAGGTGCAGACCCTATCCCAAGGGGTGGTGGCAAGGGAAAGCAAATGCCATCCCCTTCTCTGGAAGAAACCCCAGTGCCCAGCCATGTTCTAAGCCCTCCCCTCCTCCCTGGGCTTCTGGCAGCAGGAGTGAAAAGAGAGGAGCACAGCACTGGGACACGTTTGACAAAAACCAACTTCCCACAAAAAACTCTTTCTCCACGTGCAGACATGCTGCCAAGTGCATGTGGCAAGGTGAAGGAAATGCCATACACTGACCTGGAAGAGACCACAGGGGCCAGACACAGTCTGAGCTCTTCCCTAATCCTGGTGGTTTTGTTAGCAGGAGTTCAACCCCAAGGAACAAAGCGGGGAGACCTCTGGGGCAAAAATGGCTTGCTAGGAACAATAGGTGCTTGCTGTGGAAAACATATGCAAATGGGGGTAGCCAGGTCAACAAAATGCCACACACCCAGGTGGAAGAAACAACATGGCCCAGGCATAGTCTAAGCTCCTCACCTCGTCCCTGTGCTCTGGTGAGCCGGAGGGACCCCTGAGGCCCACGGCCCTGAGGCCCGTTGGGCAGAAAGCCGGCTTCCCACGGAAACAGCTTTCCTGAGGTCCAGACCCTATCCCAAGGGCTGGTGGCAAGGGAAAGCAAAAGCCATCCCCTTCTCTGGAAGAAACCCCATTGCCCAGCCATGTTCTAAGCCCTCCCCTCCTCCCTGGGCTTCTGGCAGCAGGAGTGAAAAGAGAGGAGCACAGCACTGGGACCCGTTTGACAAAAACCGGCTTCCCATGAGGAAGTCATTCTCCACGTGCAGACATGCTCCCCAGTGCCTGTGGCAAGGTGAAGGAAATGCCATACACTGACCTGGAAGAGACCACAGGGCCCAGGCACAGTCTGAGCCCTTCCCTCATCCCGGCGGTTTTGCTAGCAGGAGTTCAACACCAACGAACACAGCCCGGAGACCCCCTGGGGCCCAAATGGCCTCCGACGAACAATATGCTCTTGCTGTGGAAATCCTATCCCAAGTGGGGGTAGCCAGGTCAACAAAATGCCAGACACCCAGGTGGAAGAGACAACATGGCCCAGGCATGGTCTAAGCCCCTCACCTCGTCCCTGTGCTCTGGGGACCCGGAGGGACCCCCGAGGCCCACGGTCATGAGGCCCGTTGGGCAGAAAGCCGGCTTCCCACGGAAACAGCTTTCCTGAGGTACAGACCCTATCCCCAGGGCTGGTGGCAAGGGAAAGCAAATGCCATCCCCTTCTCTGGAAGAAACCCCAGTGCCCAGCCATGTTCTAAGCCCTCCCCTCCTCCCTGGGCTTCTGGCAGCAGGAGTGAAAAGAGAGGAGCACAGCACTGGGACCCGTTTGACAGAAACCGGCTTCCCACGAGGAAGTCCTTCTCCACGTGCAGACATGATCCCCAGTGCCTGTGGCAAGGTGAAGGAAATGCCATACACTGACCTGGAAGAGACCACAGGGTCCAGGCACAGTCTGAGCCCTTCCCTCATCCCGGCGGTTTTGCTAGCAGGAGTTCAACCCCAACGAACACAGCCCGGAGACCCCCTGGGGCCCAAACGGCTTCCGACGAACAATATGCTCTTGCTGTGGAAATCCTATCCCATGTGGGGGTAGCCAGGTCAACAAAATGCCACACACCCAGGTGGAAAAGACAACATGGCCCAGGCATGGTCTAAGCCCCTCACCTCGTCCTTGTGGTTTGGGAAGCCGGAGGGACCCCAGGCCCAAGGCCCTGAGGCCCGTTGGGCAGAAAGCCACCTTCCCACGGAAACAGCTTTCTTGAGGTGCAGACCCTATCCCAAGGGGTGGTGGGAAGGGAAAGCAAATGCCATCCCCTTCTCTGGAAGAAACCCCAGTGCCCAGCCATGTTCTAAGCCCTCCCCTCCTCCCTGGGCTACTGGCAGCAGGAGTGAAAAGAGAGGAGCAGAGCACTGGGACACGTTTGACAAAAACCAACTTCCCACAAAAAACTCCTTCTCCACGTGCAGACATGCTGCCAACTGCATGTGGCAAGGTGAAGGAAATGCCATACACTGACCTGGAAGAGACCACAGGGCCCAGACACAGTCTGAGCTCTTCCCTAATCCTGGTGGTTTTGCTAGCAGGAGGTCAACCCCAAGGAACAAAGCGGGGAGACCTCTGGGGCAAAAATGGCTTGCTAGGAACAATAGGTGCTTGCTGTGGAAACATATGCAAATGGGGGTAGCCAGGTCAACAAAATGCCACACAACCAGGTGGAAGAAACAACATGGCCCAGGCATAGCCTAAGCCCCTCAACTCGTCCCTCTGCTCTGGGGAGCCGGAGGGACAGCCGAGGCCCACGGCCCTGAGACCCCTTTGCAAAATGCCGGCTTCCCACGGAGAAAGTTTTCCTGAGGTGCAGACCCTCTCTCAAGTGGTTGTGGCAAGGTAACGCAAATGCCCTCCACTTCTCTGGAAGAAACCACAGTGCCCAGCCATGTTCTAAGCCCTCCCATCCTCCCTGGGCTTCTGGCAGCAGGAGTGAAAAGAGAGGAGCAGAGCACTGGGACCCGTTTGACAAAAACCGGCTTCCCACGGGAAAGTCTTTCTCCACGTGCAGACATGCTCCCAGGTGCCTATGGCAAGGGGAAGGAAATGCCATACACTGACCTGGAAGAGACCACAGGGCCCAGGCAAAGTCTGAACCCTTCCCTCATCCCGGCGGTTTTGCCAGCAGGAGTTCAACCCCAACGAACACAGCCCGGAGACCCCTGGGGCAAAAACGGCTTCCGACGAACAATAGGTGCTTCCTGTGGAACACCTATCCCAAGTGGGGGTAGCCAGGTCAACAAAATGCCACACACCCAGGTGTAAGAAACAACATTGCCCAGGCATGGTCTAAGCCCCTCACCTCGTCCCTGTGCTTTGGGGAGCCGGAGGGACAGCCGAGGCCCATGGCCCTGAGACCCCTTTGCAAAAAGCCGGTTTCCCACAGAGACATTTTTCCTGAGGTGCAGACCCTCTCACCAGTGGTTGTGGCAAGGTAAAGCAAATGCCCTCTACTTCTCTGGAAGAAACCACAGTGCCCAGCCATGTTCTAAGCCCTCCCATCCTCCCTGGGCTTCTGGCTGCAGGAGTGAAAAGAGAGGAGCAGAGCACTGGGACCCGTTTGACAAAAACCGGCTTCCCAAGGGAAAGTCTTTCTCCACGTGCAGACATGCTCCCAGGTGCCTATGGCAAGGGGAAGGAAATGCCATACACTGACCTGGAAGAGACCACAGGGCCCAGGCACAGTCTGAACCCTTCCCTCAACCCGGCGGTTTTGCTAGCAGGAGTTCAACCCCAACGAACACAGCCCGGAGACCCCTGAGGGAAAAACGGCTTCTGACGAACAATAGGCGCTTGCTGTGGAAAACCTATCCCAAGTGGGGGTAGCCAGCTCAACAAAATGCCACACACCCAGGTGTAAGAAAAACATTGCCCAGGCATGGTCTAAGACCCTCACGTCGGCCCTGTGCTTTGGGGAGCCGGAGGGACAGCCGAGGCCCACGGCCTGAGACCCCTTTGCCAAAAGCCTGCTTCCCACGGAGAAAGTTTTCCTGAGGTGCAGACCCTCTCACAAGTGGTTGTGGCAAGGTAAAGCAAATGCCCTCCACTTCTCTGGAAGAAACCACAGTGCCCAGCCATGTTCTAAGCCCTCCCATCCTCCCTGGGCTTCTGGCAGCAGGAGTGAAAAGAGAGGAGCAGAGCACTGGGACCCGTTTGACAAAAACCGGCTTCCCACGGGAAAGTCTTTCTCCACGTGCAGACATGCTCCCAGGTGCCTATGGCAAGGGGAAGGAAATGCCATACACTGACCTGGAAGAGACCACAGGGCCCAGGCACAGTCTGAACCCTTCCCTCAACCCGGCGGTTTTGCTAGCAGGAGTTCAACCCCAACGAACACAGCCCGGAGACCCCTGAGGCAAAAACGGCTTCTGACGAACAAGAGGTGCTTGCTGTGGAAAACCTATCCCAAGGGGGGTAGCCAGGTCAACAAAATGCCACGCAGCCAGGTGTAAGAAACAACATTGCCCAGGCATGGTCTAAGCCCCTCACCTCGTCCCTGTGCGTTGGGGAGCCGGAGGGACAGCCGAGGCCCATGGCCCTGAGACCCCTTTGCAAAAAGCCGGCTTCCCACAGAGACAGTTTTCCTGAGGTGCAGACCCTCTCACAAGTGGTTGTGCCAAGGTAAAGCAAATGCCCTCCACTTCTCTGGAAGAAACCACATTGCCCAGCCATGTTCTAAGCCCTCCCATCCTCCCTGAGCTTCTGGCAGCAGGAGTGAAAAGAGAGGAGCAGAGACTGGGACCCGTTTGACAAAAAACGGCTTCCCAAGGGAAAGTCTTTCTCCACGTGCAGACATGCTCCAAGGTGCCTATGGCAAGGGGAAGGAAATGCCATACACTGACCTGGAAGAGACCACAGGGCCCAGGCACAGTCTGAGCCCTTCCCTCATCCCGGCGGTTTTGCTAGCAGGAGTTCAACCCCAACGAACACAGCCCGGAGACCCCCTGGGGCCAAACGGCTTCCGACGACCAATATGCTCTTGCTGTGGAAATCCTATCCCAAGTGGGGGTTGCCGGGTCAACAAAATGCCACACACCCAGGTGGAAGAAACAACATGGCCCAGGCATGGTCTAAGCCCCTCACCTCGTCCCTGTACTCTGGGGAGCCGGAGGGACCCCCGAGGCCCACGGCCCTGAGGCCCGTTGGGCAGAAAGCCGGCTTCCCACGGAAACAGCTTTCCTGAGGTGCAGACCCCATCCCCAGGGCTGGTGGCAAGGGAAAGCAAATGCCATCCCCTTCTCTGGAAGAAACCCCAGTGCCCAGCCATGTTCTAAGCCCTCCCCTCCTCCCTGGGCTTCTGGCAGCAGGAGTGAAAAGAGAGGAGCACAGCACTGGGACCCGTTTGACAGAAACCGGCTTCCCACGAGGAAGTCCTTCTCCACGTGCAGACATGATCCCCAGTGCCTGTGGCAAGGTGAAGGAAATGCCATACACTGACCTGGAAGAGACCACAGGGTCCAGGCACAGTCTGAGCCCTTCCCTCATCCCGGCGGTTTTGCTAGCAGGAGTTCAACCCCAACGAACACAGCCCGGAGACCCCCTGGGGCCCAAACGGCTTCCGACGAACAATATGCTCTTGCTGTGGAAATCCTATCCCAAGTGGTGGTAGCCAGGTCAACAAAATGCCACACACCCAGGAGGAAGAAACAACATGGCCCAGGTATGGAATAAGCCCCTCACCTCGTCCCTGTGCTCTGGGGAGCCGGAGGGACCCCCGAGGCCCACGGCCCTGAGGCCCATTGGGCAGAAAGCCGGCTTCCGACGAAACAGCTTTCCTGAGGTGCAGACCCTATCCCAAGGGATGGTGGCAAGGGAAAGCAAATGCCATCCCCTTCTCTGGAAGAAACCCCAGTGCCCAGCCATGTTGTAAGCCCTCCCCTCCTCCCTCGGCTTCTGGCAGCAGGAGTGAAAAGGGAGGAGCACAGCACTGGGAACCATTTGACAGAAACTGGCTTCCCACGAGGAAGTCCTTCTCCACGTGCAGACATGCTCCCCAGTGCCTGTGGCAAGGTGAAGGAAATGCCATACACTGACCTGGAAGAGACCACAGGGACCAGGCACAGTCTGAGCCCTTCCCTCATCCCGGCGGTTTTCCTAGCAGGAGTTCAACCCCAACGAACACAGCCCGGAGACCCCTGAGGCAAAAACGGCTTCCGACGAACAATACGCGCTTGCTGTGGAAAACCTATCCCAAGTGGGGGTAGCCAGGTCAACAAAATGCCACACACCCAGGTGTAAGAGACAACATTGCCCAGCCATGGTCTACGCCCCTCACCTCGTCCCTGTGCTTTGGGGAGCTGGAGGGACAGCCGAGGCCCATGGCCCTGAGACCCCTTTGCAAAAAGCCGGCTTCCCACGAAGAAAGTTTTCCTGAGGTGCAGACCCTCTCACAAGTGGTTGTGGCCAGGTAATGCAAATGCCCTCCACTTCTCTGGAAGAAACCACAGTGCCCAGCCATGTTCTAAGCCCTCCCATCCTCCCTGGGCTTCTGGCAGCAGGAGTGAAAAGAGGAGCAGAGCACTGGGACCCGTTTGACAAAAACCGGCTTCCCACGGGAAAGACTTTCTCCACGTGTAGACATGCTCCCAGGTGCCTGTGGCAAGGGGAAGGAAATGCCATACACTGACCTGGAAGAGACCACAGGGCCCAGGCACAGTCTGAACCCTTCCCGCAACCCGGCGGTTTTGCTAGCAGGAGTTCAACCCCAACGAACACAGCCCAGAGACCCCTGAGGCAAAAACGGCTTCCGACGAACAATAGGCGCTTGCTGTGGAAAACCTATCCCAAGTGGGGGTAGCAAGCTCAACAAAATGACGCACACCTAGGTGTAAGAAACAACATTGCCCAGGCATGGTCTAAGCCCCTCACCTCGTCCCTGTGCTTTGGGGAGCCGGAGGGACAGCCGTGGCCCACGGCCCTGAGACCCCTTTGCAAAAAGCCGGCTTCCCACGGAGACAGTTTTCATGAGGTGCAGACCCTCTCACAAGTGGTTGTGGCAAGGTAACGCAAATGCCCTCCACTTCTCTGGAAGAAACCACAGTGCCCAGCCATGTTCTAAGCCCTCCCATCCTCCCTGGGCTTCTGGCAGCAGGAGTGAAAAGAGAGGAGCAGAGCACTGGGACCCGTTTGACAAAAACCGGCTTTCCACGGGAAAGTCTTTCTCCACGTGCAGACATGCTCCCTGGTGCCTGTGGCAAGGGGAAGGAAATGCCATACACTGACCTGGAAGAGACCACAGGGCCCAGGCACAGTCTGAACCCTTCCCTCATCCCGGCGGTTTTGCTAGCAGAAGTTCAACATCAAGGAACACAGCCCGGAGACCCCTGAAGCAAAAACGGCTTCCGACGAACAAGAGGTGCTTGCTGTGGAAAACCTATTCCAAGTGGGGGAAGCCAGCTCAACAAAATGCCACACACCCAGGTGTAAGAAACAACATTACCCAGGCATGGTCTAATCCCCTCACCTCGTCCCTGTGCTTTGGGGAGCCGGAGGGACAGCAGTGGCCCACGGCCCTGAGACCCCTTTGCAAAAAGCCGGCTTCCCACGGAAACAGTTTTCCTGAGGTGCAAACCCTCTCACAAGTGGTTGTGGCAAGGTAACGCAAATGCCCTCCACTTCTCTGGAAGAAACCACAGAGCCCAGCCATGTTCTAAGCCCTCCCATCCTCCCTGGGCTTCTGGCAGCAGGAGTGAAAAGAGAGGAGCAGAGCACTGGGACCCGTTTGACAAAAACCGGCTTCCCACGGGAAAGTCTTTCTCCACGTGCAGACATGCTCCCAGGTGCCTAGGGGCAAGAGGAAGGAAATGCCATACAGTGACCTGGAAGAGACCACAGGGCCCAGGCACAGTCTGAACCCTTCCCGCAACCCGGCGGTTTTGCTAGCAGGAGTTCAACCCCAACGAACACAGCCCGGAGACCCCTGGATCAAAAACGGCTTCCGACGAACAATAGGTGCTTGCTGTGGAACACCTATCCCAAGTGGGGGTAGCCAGGTAAACAATGCCACACACCCAGGTGTAAGAAACAACATTGCCCAGGCATGGTCTAAGCCCCTCACCTCGTCCCTGTGCTTTGGGGAGCCGGAGGGACAGCCGAGGCCCACGGCCCTGAGACCCCTTTGCAAAAAGCCGGCTTCCCACGGAAACAGTTTTCCTGAGGTGCAGACCCTATCCCAAGTGGTTGTGGCAAGGTAAAGCAAATGCCCTCCACTTCTCTGGAAGAAACCACAGTGCCCAGCCATGTTCTAAAGCCCTCCCATCCTCCCTGGGCTTCTGGCAGCAGGAGTGAAAAGAGAGGAGCAGAGCACTGGGACCCGTTTGACAAAAACCGGCTTCCCACGGGAAAGTCTTTCTCCACGTGCAGACATGCCCCCAGGTGCCTGTGGCAAGGGGAAGGAAATGCCATACACTGACCTGGAAGAGACCACAGGGCCCAGGCACAGTCTGAACCCTTCCCTCAACTCGGCGGTTTTGCTAGCAGGAGTTCAACACCAACGAAAACAGCCCGGAGACCCCTGAGGCAAAAACGGCTTCTGACGAACAATAGGCCCTTGCTGTGGAAAACCTATCCCAAGTGGGGTAGCAAGGTCAACAAAATGCCACACACCCAGGTGTAAGAAACAACATAGCCCAGGCATGGTCTAGGCCCCTCACCTCGTCCCTGTGCTTTGGGGAGCCGGAGGGACAGCCGAGGCCCACGGCCCTGAGACCCCTTTGCAAAATGCCGGCTTCCCACGGAGAAAGTTTTCCTGAGGTGCAGACCCTCTCACAAGTGGTTGTGCCAAGGTAAAGCAAATGCCCTCCACTTCTCTGGAAGAAACCACATTGCCCAGCCATGTTCAAAGCCCTCCCATCCTCCCTGGACTTCTGGCAGCAGGAGTGAAAAGAGAGGAGCAGAGCACTAGGACCCGTTTGACAAAAACCGGCTACCCAAGGGAAAGTCTTTCTCCATGTGCAGACATGCTCCCAGGTGCCTATGGCAATGGGAAGGAAATGCCATACACTGACCTGGAAGAGACCACAGGGCCGAGGCACAGTCTGAACCTTTCCCTCAACCCGGCGGTATTGCTAGCAGGAGTTCAACCCCAACGAACACAGCCCGGAGACCCCCTGGGGCCCAAACGGCTTCCGACGAACAATATGCTCTTGCTGTGGAAATCCTATCCCATGTGGGGGTAGCCAGGTCAACAAAATGCCACACACCCAGGTGGAAAAGACAACATGGCCCAGGCATGGTCTAAGCCCCTCACCTCGTCCTTGTGGTTTGGGAAGCCGGAGGGACCCCAGGCCCAAGGCCCTGAGGCCCGTTGGGCAGAAAGCCACCTTCCCACGGAAACAGCTTTCTTGAGGTGCAGACCCTATCCCAAGGGGTGGTGGGAAGGGAAAGCAAATGCCATCCCCTTCTCTGGAAGAAACCCCAGTGCCCAGCCATGTTCTAAGCCCTCCCCTCCTCCCTGGGCTACTGGCAGCAGGAGTGAAAAGAGAGGAGCAGAGCACTGGGACACGTTTGACAAAAACCAACTTCCCACAAAAAACTCCTTCTCCACGTGCAGACATGCTGCCAACTGCATGTGGCAAGGTGAAGGAAATGCCATACACTGACCTGGAAGAGACCACAGGGCCCAGACACAGTCTGAGCTCTTCCCTAATCCTGGTGGTTTTGCTAGCAGGAGGTCAACCCCAAGGAACAAAGCGGGGAGACCTCTGGGGCAAAAATGGCTTGCTAGGAACAATAGGTGCTTGCTGTGGAAACATATGCAAATGGGGGTAGCCAGGTCAACAAAATGCCACACACCCAGGTGGAAGAAACAACATGGCCCAGGCATAGCCTAAGCCCCTCAACTCGTCCCTCTGCTCTGGGGAGCCGGAGGGACAGCCGAGGCCCACGGCCCTGAGACCCCTTTGCAAAATGCCGGCTTCCCACGGAGAAAGTTTTCCTGAGGTGCAGTCCCTCTCACAAGTGGTTGTGGCAAGGTAACGCAAATGCCCTCCACTTCTCTGGAAGAAACCACAGTGCCCAGCCATGTTCTAAGCCCTCCCATCCTCCCTCGGCTTCTGGCAGCAGGAGTGAAAAGAGAGGAGCAGAGCACTGGGACCCGTTTGACAAAAACCGGCTTCCCACGGGAAAGTCTTTCTCCACGTGCAGACATGCTCCCAGGTGCCTATGGCAAGGGGAAGGAAATGCCATACACTGACCTGGAAGAGACCACAGGGCCCAGGCAAAGTCTAAACCCTTCCCTCATCCCGGCGGTTTTGCCAGCAGGAGTTCAACCCCAACGAACACAGCCCGGAGACCCCTGGGGCAAAAACGGCTTCCGACGAACAATAGGTGCTTCCTGTGGAACACCTATCCCAAGTGGGGGTAGCCAGGTCAACAAAATGCCACACACCCAGGTGTAAGAAACAACATTGCCCAGGCATGGTCTAAGCCCCTCACCTCGTCCCTGTGCTTTGGGGAGCCGGAGGGACAGCCGAGGCCCATGGCCCTGAGACCCCTTTGCAAAAAGCCGGTTTCCCACAGAGACATTTTTCCTGAGGTGCAGACCCTCTCACCAGTGGTTGTGGCAAGGTAAAGCAAATGCCCTCTACTTCTCTGGAAGAAACCACAGTGCCCAGCCATGTTCTAAGCCCTCCCATCCTCCCTGGGCTTCTGGCTGCAGGAGTGAAAAGAGAGGAGCAGAGCACTGGGACCCGTTTGACAAAAACCGGCTTCCCAAGGGAAAGTCTTTCTCCACGTGCAGACATGCTCCCAGGTGCCTATGGCAAGGGGAAGGAAATGCCATTCACTGACCTGGAAGAGACCACAGGGCCCAGGCACAGTCTGAACCCTTCCCTCAACCCGGCGGTTTTGCTAGCAGGAGTTCAACCCCAACGAACACAGCCCGGAGACCCCTGAGGGAAAAACGGCTTCTGACGAACAATAGGCGCTTGCTGTGGAAAACCTATCCCAAGTGGGGGTAGCCAGCTCAACAAAATGCCACACACCCAGGTGTAAGAAAAACATTGCCCAGGCATGGTCTAAGACCCTCACGTCGGCCCTGTGCTTTGGGGAGCCGGAGGGACAGCCGAGGCCCACGGCCTGAGACCCCTTTGCCAAAAGCCTGCTTCCCACGGAGAAAGTTTTCCTGAGGTGCAGACCCTCTCACAAGTGGTTGTGGCAAGGTAAAGCAAATGCCCTCCACTTCTCTGGAAGAAACCACAGTGCCCAGCCATGTTCTAAGCCCTCCCATCCTCCCTGGGCTTCTGGCAGCAGGAGTGAAAAGAGAGGAGCAGAGCACTGGGACCCGTTTGACAAAAACCGGCTTCCCACGGGAAAGTCTTTCTCCACGTGCAGACATGCTCCCAGGTGCCTATGGCAAGGGGAAGGAAATGCCATACACTGACCTGGAAGAGACCACAGGGCCCAGGCACAGTCTGAACCCTTCCCTCAACCCGGCGGTTTTGCTAGCAGGAGTTCAACCCCAACGAACACAGCCCGGAGACCCCTGAGGCAAAAACGGCTTCTGACGAACAAGAGGTGCTTGCTGTGGAAAACCTATCCCAAGGGGGGTAGCCAGGTCAACAAAATGCCACGCAGCCAGGTGTAAGAAACAACATTGCCCAGGCATGGTCTAAGCCCCTCACCTCGTCCCTGTGCGTTGGGGAGCCGGAGGGACAGCCGAGGCCCATGGCCCTGAGACCCCTTTGCAAAAAGCCGGCTTCCCACAGAGACAGTTTTCCTGAGGTGCAGACCCTCTCACAAGTGGTTGTGCCAAGGTAAAGCAAATGCCCTCCACTTCTCTGGAAGAAACCACATTGCCCAGCCATGTTCTAAGCCCTCCCATCCTCCCTGAGCTTCTGGCAGCAGGAGTGAAAAGAGAGGAGCAGAGACTGGGACCCGTTTGACAAAAAACGGCTTCCCAAGGGAAAGTCTTTCTCCACGTGCAGACATGCTCCAAGGTGCCTATGGCAAGGGGAAGGAAATGCCATACACTGACCTGGAAGAGACCACAGGGCCCAGGCACAGTCTGAGCCCTTCCCTCATCCCGGCGGTTTTGCTAGCAGGAGTTCAACCCCAACGAACACAGCCCGGAGACCCCCTGGGGCCAAACGGCTTCCGACAACCAATATGCTCTTGCTGTGGAAATCCTATCCCAAGTGGGGGTTGCCGGGTCAACAAAATGCCACACACCCAGGTGGAAGAAACAACATGGCCCAGGCATGGTCTAAGCCCCTCACCTCGTCCCTGTACTCTGGGGAGCCGGAGGGACCCCCGAGGCCCACGGCCCTGAGGCCCGTTGGGCAGAAAGCCGGCTTCCCACGGAAACAGCTTTCCTGAGGTGCAGACCCCATCCCCAGGGCTGGTGGCAAGGGAAAGCAAATGCCATCCCCTTCTCTGGAAGAAACCCCAGTGCCCAGCCATGTTCTAAGCCCTCCCCTCCTCCCTGGGGTTCTGGCAGCAGGAGTGAAAAGAGAGGAGCACAGCACTGGGACCCGTTTGACAGAAACCGGATTCCCACGACGAAGTCCTTCTCCACGTGCAGACATGCTCCCCAGTGCCTGTGGCAAGGTGAAGGAAATGCCATACACTGACCTGGAAGAGACCACAGGGCCCAGGCACAGTCTGAGCCCTTCCCTCATCCCGGCGGTTTTGCTAGCAGGAGTTCAACACCAACGAACACAGCCCGGAGACCCCCTGGGGCCCAAACGGCTTCCGACGAGCAATATGCTCTTGCTGTGGAAATCCTATCCCAAGTGGGGGTAGCCAGGTCAACAAAATGCCAGACACCCAGGTGGACGAGACACCATGGCCCAGGCATGGTCTAAGCCCCTCACCTCGTCCCTGTGCTCTGGGGACCCGGAGGGACCCCCGAGGCCCAAGGCCCTGAGGCCCGTTGGGCAGAAAGCCGGCTTCCCACGGAAACAGCTTTCCTGAGGTACAGACCCTATCCCCAGGGCTGGTGGCAAGGGAAAGCAAATGCCATCCCCTTCTCTGGAAGAAACCCCAGTGCCCAGCCATGTTCTAAGCCCTCCCCTCCTCCCTGGGCTTCTGGCAGCAGGAGTGAAAAGAGAGGAGCACAGCACTGGGACCCGTTTGACAGAAACCGGCTTCCCACGAGGAAGTCCTTCTCCACGTGCAGACATGATCCCCAGTGCCTGTGGCAAGGTGAAGGAAATGCCATACACTGACCTGGAAGAGACCACAGGGTCCAGGCACAGTCTGAGCCCTTCCCTCATCCCGGCGGTTTTGCTAGCAGGAGTTCAACCCCAACGAACACAGCCCGGAGACCCCCTGGGGCCCAAACGGCTTCCGACGAACAATATGCTCTTGCTGTGGAAATCCTATCCCAAGTGGTGGTAGCCAGGTCAACAAAATGCCACACACCCAGGAGGAAGAAACAACATGGCCCAGGTATGGAATAAGCCCCTCACCTCGTCCCTGTGCTCTGGGGAGTCGGAGGGACCCCCGAGGCCCACGGCCCTGAGGCCCATTGGGCAGAAAGCCGGCTTCCGACGAAACAGCTTTCCTGAGGTGCAGACCCTATCCCAAGGGATGGTGGCAAGGGAAAGCAAATGCCATCCCCTTCTCTGGAAGAAACCCCAGTGCCCAGCCATGTTGTAAGCCCTCCCCTCCTCCCTCGGCTTCTGGCAGCAGGAGTGAAAAGGGAGGAGCACAGCACTGGGAACCATTTGACAGAAACTGGCTTCCCACGAGGAAGTCCTTCTCCACGTGCAGACATGCTCCCCAGTGCCTGTGGCAAGGTGAAGGAAATGCCATACACTGACCTGGAAGAGACCACAGGGACCAGGCACAGTCTGAGCCCTTCCCTCATCCCGGCGGTTTTCCTAGCAGGAGTTCAACCCCAACGAACACAGCCCGGAGACCCCTGAGGCAAAAACGGCTTCCGACGAACAATACGCGCTTGCTGTGGAAAACCTATCCCAAGTGGGGGTAGCCAGGTCAACAAAATGCCACACACCCAGGTATAAGAGACAACATTGCCCAGCCATGGTCTACGCCCCTCACCTCGTCCCTGTGCTTTGGGGAGCTGGAGGGACAGCCGAGGCCCATGGCCCTGAGACCCCTTTGCAAAAAGCCGGCTTCCCACGAAGAAAGTTTTCCTGAGGTGCAGACCCTCTCACAAGTGGTTGTGGCCAGGTAATGCAAATGCCCTCCACTTCTCTGGAAGAAACCACAGTGCCCAGCCATGTTCTAAGCCCTCCCATCCTCCCTGGGCTTCTGGCAGCAGGAGTGAAAAGAGGAGCAGAGCACTGGGACCGGTTTGACAAAAACCGGCTTCCCACGGGAAAGACTTTCTCCACGTGTAGACATGCTCCCAGGTGCCTGTGGCAAGGGGAAGGAAATGCCATACACTGACCTGGAAGAGACCACAGGGCCCAGGCACAGTCTGAACCCTTCCCGCAACCCGGCGGTTTTGCTAGCAGGAGTTCAACCCCAACGAACACAGCCCAGAGACCCCTGAGGCAAAAACGGCTTCCGACGAACAATAGGCGCTTGCTGTGGAAAACCTATCCCAAGTGGGGGTAGCAAGCTCAACAAAATGACGCACACCTAGGTGTAAGAAACAACATTGCCCAGGCATGGTCTAAGCCCCTCACTCGTCCCTGTGCTTTGGGGAGCCGGAGGGACAGCCGTGGCCCACGGCCCTGAGACCCCTTTGCAAAAAGCCGGCTTCCCACGGAGACAGTTTTCCTGAGGTGCAGACCCTCTCACAAGTGGTTGTGGCAAGGTAAAGCAAATGCCCTCCACTTCTCTGGAAGAAACCACAGTGCCCAGCCATGTTCTAAGCCCTCCCATCCTCCCTGGGCTTCTGGCAGCAGGAGTGAAAAGAGAGGAGCAGAGCACTGGGACCCGTTTGACAAAAACCGGCTTCCCACGGGAAAGTCTTTCTCCACGTGCAGACATGCTCCCTGGTGCCTGTGGCAAGGGGAAGGAAATGCCATACACTGACCTGGAAGAGACCACAGGGCCCAGGCACAGTCTGAACCCTTCCCTCATCCCGGCGGTTTTGCTAGCAGAAGTTCAACATCAAGGAACACAGCCCGGAGACCCCTGAAGCAAAAACGGCTTCCGACGAACAAGAGGTGCTTGCTGTGGAAAACCTATTCCAAGTGGGGGAAGCCAGCTCAACAAAATGCCACACACCCAGGTGTAAGAAACAACATTACCCAGGCATGGTCTAATCCCCTCACCTCGTCCCTGTGCTTTGGGGAGCCGGAGGGACAGCAGTGGCCCACGGCCCTGAGACCCCTTTGCAAAAAGCCGGCTTCCCACGGAAACAGTTTTCCTGAGGTGCAAACCCTCTCACAAGTGGTTGTGGCAAGGTAAAGCAAAAGCCCTCCACTTCTCTGGAAGAAACCACCGTGCCCAGCCATGTTCTAAGCCCTCCCATCCTCCCTGGGCTTCTGGCAGCAGGAGTGAAAAGAGAGGAGCAGAGCACTGGGACCCCTATGACAAAAACCGGCTTCCCACGGGAAAGTCTTTCTCCATGTGCAGACATGCTCCCAGGTGCCTGTGGCAAGGGGAAGGAAATGCCATACACTGACCTGGAAGAGACCACAGGGCCCAGGCAAAGTCTGAACCCTTCCCTCAACCCGGCGGTTTTGCTAGCAGGAGTTCAACCACAACGAACACAGCCCGGAGACCCCTGAAGCAAAAACGGCTTCCGACGAACAAGAGGTGCTTGCTGTGGAGAACCTATTCAAAGTGGGGGTAGCCAGGACAACAAAATGCTACACACCAGGTGTAAGAAACAACATTGCCCAGGCATGGTCTAAGCCCCTCACCTCGTCCCTGCGCTTTGGGGAGCTGGAGGGATATCCGAGGCCCACGGCCCTGAGACCCCTTTGCAAAATGCCGGCTTCCCACGGAGAAAGTTTTCCTGAGGTGCAGACCCTCTCACAAGTGGTTGTGGCAAGGTAACGCAAATGCCCTCCACTTCTCTGGAAGAAACCACAGAGCCCAGCCATGTTCTAAGCCCTCCCATCCTCCCTGGGCTTCTGGCAGCAGGAGTGAAAAGAGAGGAGCAGAGCACTGGGACCCGTTTGACAAAAACCGGCTTCCCACGGGAAAGTCTTTCTCCACGTGCAGACATGCTCCCAGGTGCCTAGGGGCAAGAGGAAGGAAATGCCATACAGTGACCTGGAAGAGAACACAGGGCCCAGGCACAGTCTGAACCCTTCCCTCATCCCGGCGGTTTTGCTAGCAGGAGTTCAACCCCAACGAACACAGCCCGGAGACCCCTGGATCAAAAACGGCTTCCGAAGAACAATAGGTGCTTGCTGTGGAACACCTATCCCAAGTGGGGGTAGCCAGGTAAACAATGCCACACACCCAGGTGTAAGAAACAACATTGCCCAGGCATGGTCTAAGCCCCTCACCTCGTCCCTGTGCTTTGGGGAGCCGGAGGGACAGCCGAGGCCCACGGCCCTGAGACCCCTTTGCAAAAAGCCGGCTTCCCACGGAAACAGTTTTCCTGAGGTGCAGACCCTATCCCAAGTGGTTGTGGCAAGGTAAAGCAAATGCCCTCCACTTCTCTGGAAGAAACCACAGTGCCCAGCCATGTTCTAAAGCCCTCCCATCCTCCCTGGGCTTCTGGCAGCAGGAGTGAAAAGAGAGGAGCAGAGCACTGGGACCCGTTTGACAAAAACCGGCTTCCCACGGGAAAGTCTTTCTCCACGTTCAGACATGCCCCCAGGTGCCTGTGGCAAGGGGAAGGAAATGCCATACACTGACCTGGAAGAGACCACAGGGCCCAGGCACAGTCTGAACCCTTCCCTCAACTCGGCGGTTTTGCTAGCAGGAGTTCAACACCAACGAAAACAGCCCGGAGACCCCTGAGGCAAAAACGGCTTCTGACGAACAATAGGCCCTTGCTGTGGAAAACCTATCCCAAGTGGGGTAGCAAGGTCAACAAAATGCCACACACCCAGGTGTAAGAAACAACATAGCCCAGGCATGGTCTAGGCCCCTCACCTCGTCCCTGTGCTTTGGGGAGCCGGAGGGACAGCCGAGGCCCACGGCCCTGAGACCCCTTTGCAAAATGCCGGCTTCCCACGGAGAAAGTTTTCCTGAGGTGCAGACCCTCTCACAAGTGGTTGTGGCAAGGTAACGCAAATGCCCTCCACTTCTCTGGAAGAAACCACAGTGCCCAGCCTTGTTCTAAGCCCTCCCATCCTCCCTGGGCTTCTGGCAGCAGGAGTGAAAAGAGAGGAGCAGAGCACTGGGACCCATTTGACAAAAACCGGCTTCCCACGGGAAAGTCTTTCTCCACGTGCAGACATGCTCCCAGGTGCCTATGGCAAGGGGAAGGAAATGCCATACACTGACCTGGAAGAGACCACAGGGCCCAGGCACAGTCTGAACCCTTCCCTCATCCCGGCGGTTTTGCCAGCAGGAGTTCAACCCCAACGAACACAGCCCGGAGACCCCTGGGGCAAAAACGGCTTCCGACGAACAATAGGTGCTTCCTGTGGAACACCTATCCCAAGTGGGGGTAGCCAGCTCAACAAAATGCCACACACCCAGGTGTAAGAAACAACATTGCCCAGGCATGGTCTAAGCCCCTCACCTCGTCCCTGTGCTTTGGGGAGCCGGAGGGACAGCCGAGGCCCATGGCCCTGAGACCCCTTTGCAAAAAGCCGGTTTCCCACAGAGACATTTTTCCTGAGGTGCAGACCCTCTCACCAGTGGTTGTGGCAAGGTAAAGCAAATGCCCTCTACTTCTCTGGAAGAAACCACAGTGCCCAGCCATGTTCTAAGCCCTCCCATCCTCCCTGGGCTTCTGGCTGCAGGAGTGAAAAGAGAGGAGCACAGCACTGGGACCCGTTTGACAAAAACCGGCTTCCCACGGGAAAGTCTTTCTCCACGTGCAGACATGCTCCCAGGTGCCTATGGCAAGGGGAAGGAAATGCCATACACTGACCTGGAAGAGACCACAGGGCCCAGGCACAGTCTGAACCCTTCCCTCAAACCGGCGGTTTTGCTAGCAGGAGTTTAACCCCAACGAACACAGCCCGGAGACCCCTGAGGGAAAAACGGCTTCTGACGAAAAATAGGCGCTTGCTGTGGAAAACCTATCCCAAGTGGGGGTAGCCAGCTCAACAAAATGCCACACACCCAGGTGTAAGAAAAACATTGCCCAGGCATGGTCTAAGACCCTCACGTCGGCCCTGTGCTTTGGGGAGCCGGAGGGACAGCCGAGGCCCACGGCCTGAGACCCCTTTGCAAAAAGCCTGCTTCCCACGGAGAAAGTTTTCCTGAGGTGCAGACCCTCTCACAGGTGGTTGTGGCAAGGTAAAGCAAATGCCCTCCACTTCTCTGGAAGAAACCACAGTGCCCAGCCATGTTCTAAGCCCTCCCATCCTCCCTGGGCTTCTGGCAGCAAGAGTGAAAAGAGAGGAGCAGAGCACTGGGACCCGTTTGACAAAAACCGGCTTCCCACGGGAAAGTCTTTCTCCACGTGCAGACATGCTCCCAGGTGCCTGTGGCAAGGGGAAGGAAATGCCATACACTGACCTGGAAGAGACCACAGGGCCCAGGCACAGTCTGAACCCTTCCCTCAACCCGGCGGTTTTGCTAGCAGGAGTTCAACCCCAACGAACACAGCCCGGAGACCCCTGAGGCAAAAACGGCTTCTGACGAACAAGAGGTGCTTGCTGTGGAAAACCTATCCCAAGGGGGGTAGCCAGGTCAACAAAATGCCACACAGCCAGGTGTAAGAAACAACATTGCCCAGGCATGGTCTAAGCCTCTCACCTCGTCCCTGTGCTTTGGGGAGCCGGAGGGACAGCCGAGGCCCATGGCCCTGAGACCCCTTTGCAAAAAGCCGGCTTCCCACAGAGACAGTTTTCCTGAGGTGCAGACCCTCTCACAAGTGGTTGTGCCAAGGTAAAGCAAATGCCCTCCACTTCTCTGGAAGAAACCACATTGCCCAGCCATGTTCTAAGCCCTCCCATCCTCCCTGGGCTTCTGGCAGCAGGAGTGAAAAGAGAGGATCAGAGCACTGGGACCCGTTTGACAAAAAACGGCTTCCCAAGGGAAAGTCTTTCTCCACGTGCAGACATGCTCCAAGGTGCCTATGGCAAGGGGAAGGAAATGCCATACACTGATCTGGAAGAGACCACAGGGCCCAGGCACAGTCTGAGCCCTTCCCTCATCCCGGCGGTTTTGCTAGCAGGAGTTCAACCCCAACGAACACAGCCCGGAGACCCCCTGGGGCCAAACGGCTTCCGACGAACAATATGCTCTTGCTGAGGAAATCCTATCCCAAGTGGGGGTTGCCGGGTCAACAAAATGCCACACACCCAGGTGGAAGAAACAACATGGCCCAGGCATGGTCTAAGCCCCTCACCTCGTCCCTGTACTCTGGGGAGCCGGAGGGACCCCCGAGGCCCACGGCCCTGAGGCCCGTTGGGCAGAAAGCCGGCTTCCCACGGAAACAGCTTTCCTGAGGTGCAGACCCTATCCCCAGGGCTGGTGGCAAGGGAAAGCAAATGCCATCCCCTTCTCTGGAAGAAACCCCAGTGCCCAGCCATGTTCTAAGCCCTCCCCTCCTCCCTGGGGTTCTGGCAGCAGGAGTGAAAAGAGAGGAGCACAGCACTGGGACCCGTTTGACAAAAACCGGCTTCCCACGGGAAAGTCTTTCTCCACGTGCAGACATGCTCCCAGGTGCCTATGGCAAGGGGAAGGAAATGCCATACACTGACCTGGAAGAGACCACAGGGCCCAGGCACAGTCTGAACCCTTCCTTCAACCCGGCGGTTTTGCTAGCAGGAGTTTAACCCCAACGAACACAGCCCGGAGACCCCTGAGGGAAAAACGGCTTCTGACGAAAAATAGGCGCTTGCTGTGGAAAACCTATCCCAAGTGGGGGTAGCCAGCTCAACAAAATGCCACACACCCAGGTGTAAGAAAAACATTGCCCAGGCATGGTCTAAGACCCTCACGTCGGCCCTGTGCTTTGGGGAGCCGGAGGGACAGCCGAGGCCCACGGCCTGAGACCCCTTTGCAAAAAGCCTGCTTCCCACGGAGAAAGTTTTCCTGAGGTGCAGACCCTCTCACAAGTGGTTGTGGCAAGGTAAAGCAAATGCCCTCCACTTCTCTGGAAGAAACCACAGTGCCCAGCCATGTTCTAAGCCCTCCCATCCTCCCTGGGCTTCTGGCAGCAAGAGTGAAAAGAGAGGAGCAGAGCACTGGGACCCGTTTGACAAAAACCGGCTTCCCACGGGAAAGTCTTTCTCCACGTGCAGACATGCTCCCAGGTGCCTGTGGCAAGGGGAAGGAAATGCCATACACTGACCTGGAAGAGACCACAGGGCCCAGGCACAGTCTGAACCCTTCCCTCAACCCGGCGGTTTTGCTAGCAGGAGTTCAACCCCAACGAACACAGCCCGGAGACCCCTGAGGCAAAAACGGCTTCTGACGAACAAGAGGTGCTTGCTGTGGAAAACCTATCCCAAGGGGGGTAGCCAGGTCAACAAAATGCCACACAGCCAGGTGTAAGAAACAACATTGCCCAGGCATGGTCTAAGCCCCTCACCTCGTCCCTGCGCTTTGGGGAGCTGGAGGGATATCCGAGGCCCACGGCCCTGAGACCCCTTTGCAAAATGCCGGCTTCCCACGGAGAAAGTTTTCCTGAGGTGCAGACCCTCTCACAAGTGGTTGTGGCAAGGTAACGCAAATGCCCTCCACTTCTCTGGAAGAAACCACAGAGCCCAGCCATGTTCTAAGCCCTCCCATCCTCCCTGGGCTTCTGGCAGCAGGAGTGAAAAGAGAGGAGCAGAGCACTGGGACCCGTTTGACAAAAACCGGCTTCCCACGGGAAAGTCTTTCTCCACGTGCAGACATGCTCCCAGGTGCCTAGGGGCAAGAGGAAGGAAATGCCATACAGTGACCTGGAAGAGAACACAGGGCCCAGGCACAGTCTGAACCCTTCCCTCATCCCGGCGGTTTTGCTAGCAGGAGTTCAACCCCAACGAACACAGCCCGGAGACCCCTGGATCAAAAACGGCTTCCGAAGAACAATAGGTGCTTGCTGTGGAACACCTATCCCAAGTGGGGGTAGCCAGGTAAACAATGCCACACACCCAGGTGTAAGAAACAACATTGCCCAGGCATGGTCTAAGCCCCTCACCTCGTCCCTGTGCTTTGGGGAGCCGGAGGGACAGCCGAGGCCCACGGCCCTGAGACCCCTTTGCAAAAAGCCGGCTTCCCACGGAAACAGTTTTCCTGAGGTGCAGACCCTATCCCAAGTGGTTGTGGCAAGGTAAAGCAAATGCCCTCCACTTCTCTGGAAGAAACCACAGTGCCCAGCCATGTTCTAAAGCCCTCCCATCCTCCCTGGGCTTCTGGCAGCAGGAGTGAAAAGAGAGGAGCAGAGCACTGGGACCCGTTTGACAAAAACCGGCTTCCCACGGGAAAGTCTTTCTCCACGTTCAGACATGCCCCCAGGTGCCTGTGGCAAGGGGAAGGAAATGCCATACACTGACCTGGAAGAGACCACAGGGCCCAGGCACAGTCTGAACCCTTCCCTCAACTCGGCGGTTTTGCTAGCAGGAGTTCAACACCAACGAAAACAGCCCGGAGACCCCTGAGGCAAAAACGGCTTCTGACGAACAATAGGCCCTTGCTGTGGAAAACCTATCCCAAGTGGGGTAGCAAGGTCAACAAAATGCCACACACCCAGGTGTAAGAAACAACATAGCCCAGGCATGGTCTAGGCCCCTCACCTCGTCCCTGTGCTTTGGGGAGCCGGAGGGACAGCCGAGGCCCACGGCCCTGAGACCCCTTTGCAAAATGCCGGCTTCCCACGGAGAAAGTTTTCCTGAGGTGCAGACCCTCTCACAAGTGGTTGTGGCAAGGTAACGCAAATGCCCTCCACTTCTCTGGAAGAAACCACAGTGCCCAGCCTTGTTCTAAGCCCTCCCATCCTCCCTGGGCTTCTGGCAGCAGGAGTGAAAAGAGAGGAGCAGAGCACTGGGACCCATTTGACAAAAACCGGCTTCCCACGGGAAAGTCTTTCTCCACGTGCAGACATGCTCCCAGGTGCCTATGGCAAGGGGAAGGAAATGCCATACACTGACCTGGAAGAGACCACAGGGCCCAGGCACAGTCTGAACCCTTCCCTCATCCCGGCGGTTTTGCCAGCAGGAGTTCAACCCCAACGAACACAGCCCGGAGACCCCTGGGGCAAAAACGGCTTCCGACGAACAATAGGTGCTTCCTGTGGAACACCTATCCCAAGTGGGGGTAGCCAGCTCAACAAAATGCCACACACCCAGGTGTAAGAAACAACATTGCCCAGGCATGGTCTAAGCCCCTCACCTCGTCCCTGTGCTTTGGGGAGCCGGAGGGACAGCCGAGGCCCATGGCCCTGAGACCCCTTTGCAAAAAGCCGGTTTCCCACAGAGACATTTTTCCTGAGGTGCAGACCCTCTCACCAGTGGTTGTGGCAAGGTAAAGCAAATGCCCTCTACTTCTCTGGAAGAAACCACAGTGCCCAGCCATGTTCTAAGCCCTCCCATCCTCCCTGGGCTTCTGGCTGCAGGAGTGAAAAGAGAGGAGCACAGCACTGGGACCCGTTTGACAAAAACCGGCTTCCCACGGGAAAGTCTTTCTCCACGTGCAGACATGCTCCCAGGTGCCTATGGCAAGGGGAAGGAAATGCCATACACTGACCTGGAAGAGACCACAGGGCCCAGGCACAGTCTGAACCCTTCCCTCAAACCGGCGGTTTTGCTAGCAGGAGTTTAACCCCAACGAACACAGCCCGGAGACCCCTGAGGGAAAAACGGCTTCTGACGAAAAATAGGCGCTTGCTGTGGAAAACCTATCCCAAGTGGGGGTAGCCAGCTCAACAAAATGCCACACACCCAGGTGTAAGAAAAACATTGCCCAGGCATGGTCTAAGACCCTCACGTCGGCCCTGTGCTTTGGGGAGCCGGAGGGACAGCCGAGGCCCACGGCCTGAGACCCCTTTGCAAAAAGCCTGCTTCCCACGGAGAAAGTTTTCCTGAGGTGCAGACCCTCTCACAGGTGGTTGTGGCAAGGTAAAGCAAATGCCCTCCACTTCTCTGGAAGAAACCACAGTGCCCAGCCATGTTCTAAGCCCTCCCATCCTCCCTGGGCTTCTGGCAGCAAGAGTGAAAAGAGAGGAGCAGAGCACTGGGACCCGTTTGACAAAAACCGGCTTCCCACGGGAAAGTCTTTCTCCACGTGCAGACATGCTCCCAGGTGCCTGTGGCAAGGGGAAGGAAATGCCATACACTGACCTGGAAGAGACCACAGGGCCCAGGCACAGTCTGAACCCTTCCCTCAACCCGGCGGTTTTGCTAGCAGGAGTTCAACCCCAACGAACACAGCCCGGAGACCCCTGAGGCAAAAACGGCTTCTGACGAACAAGAGGTGCTTGCTGTGGAAAACCTATCCCAAGGGGGGTAGCCAGGTCAACAAAATGCCACACAGCCAGGTGTAAGAAACAACATTGCCCAGGCATGGTCTAAGCCTCTCACCTCGTCCCTGTGCTTTGGGGAGCCGGAGGGACAGCCGAGGCCCATGGCCCTGAGACCCCTTTGCAAAAAGCCGGCTTCCCACAGAGACAGTTTTCCTGAGGTGCAGACCCTCTCACAAGTGGTTGTGCCAAGGTAAAGCAAATGCCCTCCACTTCTCTGGAAGAAACCACATTGCCCAGCCATGTTCTAAGCCCTCCCATCCTCCCTGGGCTTCTGGCAGCAGGAGTGAAAAGAGAGGATCAGAGCACTGGGACCCGTTTGACAAAAAACGGCTTCCCAAGGGAAAGTCTTTCTCCACGTGCAGACATGCTCCAAGGTGCCTATGGCAAGGGGAAGGAAATGCCATACACTGATCTGGAAGAGACCACAGGGCCCAGGCACAGTCTGAGCCCTTCCCTCATCCCGGCGGTTTTGCTAGCAGGAGTTCAACCCCAACGAACACAGCCCGGAGACCCCCTGGGGCCAAACGGCTTCCGACGAACAATATGCTCTTGCTGAGGAAATCCTATCCCAAGTGGGGGTTGCCGGGTCAACAAAATGCCACACACCCAGGTGGAAGAAACAACATGGCCCAGGCATGGTCTAAGCCCCTCACCTCGTCCCTGTACTCTGGGGAGCCGGAGGGACCCCCGAGGCCCACGGCCCTGAGGCCCGTTGGGCAGAAAGCCGGCTTCCCACGGAAACAGCTTTCCTGAGGTGCAGACCCTATCCCCAGGGCTGGTGGCAAGGGAAAGCAAATGCCATCCCCTTCTCTGGAAGAAACCCCAGTGCCCAGCCATGTTCTAAGCCCTCCCCTCCTCCCTGGGGTTCTGGCAGCAGGAGTGAAAAGAGAGGAGCACAGCACTGGGACCCGTTTGACAAAAACCGGCTTCCCACGGGAAAGTCTTTCTCCACGTGCAGACATGCTCCCAGGTGCCTATGGCAAGGGGAAGGAAATGCCATACACTGACCTGGAAGAGACCACAGGGCCCAGGCACAGTCTGAACCCTTCCTTCAACCCGGCGGTTTTGCTAGCAGGAGTTTAACCCCAACGAACACAGCCCGGAGACCCCTGAGGGAAAAACGGCTTCTGACGAAAAATAGGCGCTTGCTGTGGAAAACCTATCCCAAGTGGGGGTAGCCAGCTCAACAAAATGCCACACACCCAGGTGTAAGAAAAACATTGCCCAGGCATGGTCTAAGACCCTCACGTCGGCCCTGTGCTTTGGGGAGCCGGAGGGACAGCCGAGGCCCACGGCCTGAGACCCCTTTGCAAAAAGCCTGCTTCCCACGGAGAAAGTTTTCCTGAGGTGCAGACCCTCTCACAAGTGGTTGTGGCAAGGTAAAGCAAATGCCCTCCACTTCTCTGGAAGAAACCACAGTGCCCAGCCATGTTCTAAGCCCTCCCATCCTCCCTGGGCTTCTGGCAGCAAGAGTGAAAAGAGAGGAGCAGAGCACTGGGACCCGTTTGACAAAAACCGGCTTCCCACGGGAAAGTCTTTCTCCACGTGCAGACATGCTCCCAGGTGCCTGTGGCAAGGGGAAGGAAATGCCATACACTGACCTGGAAGAGACCACAGGGCCCAGGCACAGTCTGAACCCTTCCCTCAACCCGGCGGTTTTGCTAGCAGGAGTTCAACCCCAACGAACACAGCCCGGAGACCCCTGAGGCAAAAACGGCTTCTGACGAACAAGAGGTGCTTGCTGTGGAAAACCTATCCCAAGGGGGGTAGCCAGGTCAACAAAATGCCACACAGCCAGGTGTAAGAAACAACATTGCCCAGGCATGGTCTAAGCCCCTCACCTCGTCCCTGTGCTTTGGGGAGCCGGAGGGACAGCCGAGGCCCATGGCCCTGAGACCCCTTTGCAAAAAGCCGGCTTCCCACAGAGACAGTTTTCCTGAGGTGCAGACCCTCTCACAAGTGGTTGTGCCAAGGTAAAGCAAATGCCCTCCACTTCTCTGGAAGAAACCACATTGCCCAGCCATGTTCTAAGCCCTCCCATCCTCCCTGGGCTTCTGGCAGCAGGAGTGAAAAGAGAGGAGCAGAGACTGGGACCCGTTTGAGAAAAAACGGCTTCCCAAGGGAAAGTCTTTCTCCACGTGCAGACATGCTCCAAGGTGCCTATGGCAAGGGGAAGGAAATGCCATACACTGACCTGGAAGAGACCACAGGGCCCAGGCACAGTCTGAGCCCTTCCCTCATCCCGGCGGTTTTGCTAGCAGGAGTTCAACCCCAACGAACACAGCCCGGAGACCCCCTGGGGCCAAACGGCTTCCGACGAACAATATGCTCTTGCTGTGGAAATCCTATCCCAAGTGGGGGTTGCCGGGTCAACAAAATGCCACACACCCAGGTGGAAGAAACAACATGGCCCAGGCATGGTCTAAGCCCCTCACCTCGTCCCTGTACTCTGGGGAGCCGGAGGGACCCCCGAGGCCCACGGCCCTGAGGCCCGTTGGGCAGAAAGCCGGCTTCCCACGGAAACAGCTTTCCTGAGGTGCAGACCCTATCCCCAGGCCTGGTGGCAAGGGAAAGCAAATGCCATCCCCTTCTGTGGAAGAAACCCCAGTGCCCAGCCATGTTCTAAGCCCTCCCCTCCTCCCTGGGGTTCTGGCAGCAGGAGTGAAAAGAGAGGAGCACAGCACTGGGACCCGTTTGACAGAAACCGGATTCCCACGAGGAAGTCCTTCTCCACGTGCAGACATGCTCCCCAGTGCCTGTGGCAAGGTGAAGGAAATGCCATACACTGACCTGGAAGAGACCACAGGGCCCAGGCACAGTCTGAGCCCTTCCCTCACCCCGGCGGTTTTGCTAGCAGGAGTTCAACCCCAAGGAACACAGCCCGGAGATCCCCTGGGGCCCAAACGGCTTCCGACGAACAATATGCTCTTACTGTGGAAAACCTATCCCACGTGGGGGTAGCCAGGTCAGCTAAATGCCACACACCCAGGTGGAAGAAAAAACATGGCCCATGTATGGTCTAAGCCCCTCACCTCGTCCCTGTGTCTGGGGAGCCGGAGGGACCCCGGAGGCCCACGGCCCTGAGGCCCGTTGGGCAGAAAGCCGGCTTCTGACGAAACAGCTTTCCTGAGGTGCAGACCCTATCCCAAGGGATGGTGGCAAGGGAAAGCAAATGCCATCCCCTTCTCTGGAAGAAACCCCAGTGCCCAGCCATGTTGTAAGCCCTCCCCTCCTCCCTCGGCTTCTGGCAGCAGGAGTGAAAAGGGAGGAGCACAGCACTGGGAACCATTTGACAGAAACTGGCTTCCCACGAGGAAGTCCTTCTCCACGTGCAGACATGCTCCCCAGTGCCTGTGGCAAGGTGAAGGAAATGCCATACACTGACCTGGAAGAGACCACAGGGACCAGGCACAGTCTGAGCCCTTCCCTCACCCCGGCGGTTTTGCTAGCAGGAGTTCAACACCAACGAACACAGCCCGGAGACCCCCTGGGCCAAAACAGCTTCCGACAAACAATATGCTCTTACTGTGGAAATCCTATCCCAAGTGGGGGTAGCCAGGTCAACAAAATGCCACACACCCAGGTGGAAAAGACAACATGGCCCAGGCATGGTCTAAGTCCCTCACCTCGTCCTTGTGGTTTGGGGAGCCGGAGGGACCCCAGGCCCAAGGCCCTGAGGCCCGTTGGGCAGAAAGCCACCTTCCCACGGAAACAGCTTTCATGAGGTGCAGACCCTATCCCAAGGGGTGGTGGCAAGGGAAAGCAAATGCCATCCCCTTCTCTGGAAGAAACCCCAGTGCCCAGCCATGTTCTAAGCCCTCCCCTCCTCCCTGGGCTTCTGGCAGCAGGAGTGAAAAGAGAGGAGCACAGCACTGGGACACGTTTGACAAAAACCAACTTCCCACAAAAAACTCCTTCTCCACGTGCAGACATGCTGCCAAGTGCCTGTGGCAAGGGGAAGGAAATGCCATACACTGACCTGGAAGAGACCACAGGGCGCAGGCACAGTCTGAACCCTTCCCTCAACCCGGCGGTTTTGCTAGCAGGAGTTCAACCGCAACGAACACAGCCCGGAGACCCCTGAGGCAAAAACGGCTTCTGACGAACAAGAGGTGCTTGCTGTGGAAAACCAATCCCAAGTGGGGTAGCCAGGTCAACAAAATGCCACACACCCAGGTGTAAGAAACAACATTGCCCAGGCATGGTCTAAGCCCCTCACCTCGTCCCTGTGCTTTGGGGAGCCGGAGGGACAGCTGAGGCCCATGGCCCTGAGACCCCTTTGCATAAAGCCGACTTCCTACAGAGACAGTTTTCCTGAGGTGCAGTCCCTCTCACAAGTGGTTGTGGCAAGGTAAAGCAAATGCCCTCCCCTTCTCTGGAAGTAACCACAGTGCCCAGCCATGTTCTAAGCCCTCCCATCCTCCCTGGGCTTCTGGCAGCAGGAGTGAAAAGAGAGGAGCAGAGCACAGGGACCCGTTTGAGAAAAACCAGCTTCCCACGGGAAAGTCTTTCTCCACGTGCAGACATGCTCCCAGGTGCCTGTGGCAAGGGGAAGGAAATGCCATACACTGACCTGGAAGAGACCACAGGGCCCAGGCACAGTCTGAACCCTTCCCTCATCCCGGCGGTTTTGCTAGCAGGAGTTCAACCCCAAGGAATACAGCCCGGAGACCCCTGAGGCAAAAACGGCTTCCGATGAACAATAGGCGCTTGCTGTGGAAAACCAATCCCAAGTGGGGGTAGCCAGGTCAACAAAATGCCACACACCCAGCTGTAAGAAACAACATTACCCAGCCATGGTCTACGCCCCTCACCTCGTCCCTGTGCTTTGGGGAGCCGGAGGGACAGCCGAGGCCCACGGCCCTGAGACCCCTTTGCAAAAAGCCTGCTTCCCACGGAGACAGTTTTCCTGAGGTGCAGACCCTCTCCCAAGTGGTTGTGGCAAGGTAAAGCAAATGCCCTCCACTTCTCTGGGAGAAACCACAGTGCCCAGCCATGTTCTAAGCCCTCCCATCCTCCCTGGGCTTCTGGCAGCAGGAGTGAAAAGAGAGGAGCAGAGCACTGGGACCCGTTTGACAAAACCCGGCTTCCCACGGGAAAGTCTTTCTCCACGTGCAGACATGCTCCCAGGTGCCTGTGGCAAGGGGAAGGAAATGCCATACACTGACCTGGAAGAGACCACAGGGCCCAGGCACAGTCTGAACCCTTCCCTCAACCCGGCGGTTTTGCTAGCAGCAGTTCAACCCCAACGAACACAGCCCGGTGACCCCTGAAGCAAAAACCGCTTCCGACGAAAAAGAGGTGCTTGCTGTGGAACACCTATTCCAAGTGGGGGTAGCCAGGTCAACAAAATGCTACACACCCAGGTGTAAGAAACAACATTGCCCAGGCATGGTTTAAGCCCCTCACCTCGTCCCTGTTCTTTGGGGAGCCGGAGGGACAGCCGAGGCCCACGGCCCTGAGACCCCTTTGCAAAAAGCCGGCTTCCCACGGAGAAAGTTTTCCTGTGGTGCAGACCCTCTCACAAGTGGTTGTGGCAAGGTAACGCAAATACCCTCCACTTCTCTGGAAGAAACCACAGTGCCCAGCCATGTTCTAAGCCCTCCCATCCTCCCTGGGCTTCTGGCAGCAGGAGTGAAAAGAGAGGAGCAGAGCACTGGGACCCGTTTGACAAAAACCGGCGTCCCACGGGAAAGTCTTTCTCCACGTGCAGACATGTTCCCAGGTGCCTGTGGCAAGGGGAAGGAAATGCCATACACTGACCTGGAAGAGACCACAGGGCCCAGGCACAGTCTGAACCCTTCCCTCATCCCGGCGGTTTTGCTAGCAGGAGTTCAACCCCAACGAACACAGCCCGGAGACCCCTGTGGCAAAAACGGCTTACGACGAACAATAGGTGCTTGCTGTGGAACACCTATTCCAAGTGGGGGTAGCCAGGTCAACAAAATGCTACACACCCAGGTGTAAGAAACAACATTGCCCAGGCATGGTCTAAGCCCCTCACCTCGTCCCTGTGCTTTGGGGAGCCGGAGGGACAGCCGAGGCCCACGGCCTTGAGACCACTTTGCAAAAAGCCGGCTTCCCACGGAGACAGTTTTCCTGAGGTGCAGACCGTCTCCCAAGTGGTTGTGCCAAAGTAAAGCAAATGCACTCCACTTCTCTGGAAGAAACCACAGTGCCCAGCCATGTTCTAAGCCCTCCCATCCTCCCTGGGCTTCTGGCAGCAGGAGTGAAAAGAGAGGAGCAGAGCACTGGGACCCGTTTGACAAAAACCGGCTTCCCACGGGAAAGTCTTTCTCCACGTGCAGACATGCTCCCAGGTGCCTGTGGCAAGGGGAAGGAAATGCCATACACTGACCTGGAAGAGACCACAGGGCCCAGGCACAGTCTGAGCCCTTCCATCATCCCGGCGGTTTTGCTAGCAGGAGTTCAACCCCAACGAACACAGCCCGGAGACCCCCTGGGGCCCAAACGGCTATCGACGAACAATATTCTCTTGCTGAGGAAATCCTATCCCAAGTGGGGGTAGCCAGGTCAACAAAATGCCAAACACCCAGGTGGAAGAGACAACATGGCCCAGGCACGGTCTAAGCCCCTCACCTCGTCCCTGTGCTCTGGGGAGCCGGAGGGACCCCCGAGGCCCACGGCCCTGAGGCCCGTTGGGCAGAAAGCCGGCTTCCCACGGAAACAGCTTTCCTGAGGGGCAGACCCTATCCCAAGGGCTGGTGGCAAGGGAAAGCAAATGCCATTCCCTTCTCTGGAAGAAACCCCAGTGCCCAGCCATGTTCTAATCCCTCCCCGCCTCCCTGGGCTTCTGGAAGCAGGATTGAAAAGAGAGGAGCAGAGCACTGGGACCCGTTTGACAGAAACCGGCTTCCCACGACGAAGTCCTTCTCCACGTGCAGACATGCTCCCAGGTGCCTGTGGCAAGGGGAAGGAAATGCCATACACTGACCTGGAAGAGACCACAGGGCCCAGGCACAGTCTGAACCCTTCCCTCAACCCGGCGGTTTTGCTAGCAGGAGTTCAACCCCAACGAACACAGCCCGGAGACCCCTGAGGCAAAAACGGCTTCTGACGAACAATAGGCGCTTGCTGCGGAAAACCTATCCCAAGTGGGGTAGCCAGGTCAACAAAATGCCACACACCCAGGTGTAAGAAACAACATTGCCCAGGCATGGTCTAAGCCCCTCACCTCGTCCCTGTGCTTTGGGGAGCCGGAGGGACAGCCGAGGCCCACGGCCTGAGACCCCTTTGCAAAAAGCCGGCTTCCCACGGAGACAGTTTTCCTGAGGTGCAGACCCTCTCACAAGTGGTTGTGGCAAGGTAAAGCAAATGCCCTCCACTTCTCTGGAAGAAACCACAGTGCCCAGCCATATTGTAAGCCCTCCCATCCTCCCTGGGCTTCTGGCAGCAGGAGTGAAAAGAGAGGAGCAGAGCACTGGGACCCGTTTGACAAAAACCGGCTTCCCACGGGAAAGTCTTTCTCAACGTGCAGACATGCTCCCAGGTGCCTGTGGCAAGGGGAAGGAAATGCCATACACTGACCTGGAAGAGACCACAGGGCCCAGGCACAGTCTGAACCCTTCCCTCAACCCGGCGGTTTTGCCAGCAGCAGTTCAACCCCAACGAACACAGCCCGGTGACCCCTGAAGCAAAAACCGCTTCCGACGAACAAGAGGTGCTTGCTGTGCAGAACCTTTTCCAAGTGGGGGTAGCCAGGACAACAAAATGCTACACACCCAGGTGTAAGAAACAACATTGCCCAGGCATGGTTTAAGCCCCTCACCTCGTCCCTGTTCTTTGGGGAGCCGGAGGGACAGCCGAGGCCCACGGCCCTGAGACCCCTTTGCAAAAAGCCGGCTTCCCACGGAGAAAGTTTTCCTGTGGTGCAGACCCTCTCACAAGTGGTTGTGGCAAGGTAACGCAAATGCCCTCCACTTCTCTGGAAGAAACCACAGTGCCCAGCCATGTTCTAAGCCCTCCCATCCTCCCTGGGCTTCTGGCAGCAGGAGTGAAAAGAGAGGAGCAGAGCACTGGGACCCGTTTGACAAAAACCGGCTTCCCACGGGAAAGTCTTTCTCCACGTGCAGACATGTTCCCAGGTGCCTGTGGCAAGGGGAAGGAAATGCCATACACTGACCTGGAAGAGACCACAGGGCCCAGGCACAGTCTGAACCCTTCCCTCATCCCGGCGGTTTTGCTAGCAGGAGTTCAACCCCAACGAACACAGCCCGGAGACCCCTGAGGCAAAAACGGCTTCAGACGAACAAGAGGTGCTTGCTGTGGAAAACCAATCCCAAGTGGGGTAGCCAGGTCAACAAAATGCCACACACCCAGGTGTAAGAAACAACATTGCCCAGGCATGGTCTAAGCCCCTCACCTCGTCCCTGTGCTTTGGGGAGCCGGAGGGACAGCCGAGGCCCATGGCCCTGAGACCCCTTTGCAAAAAGCCGACTTCCCACAGAGACAGTTTTCCTGAGGTGCAGACCCTCTCACAAGTGGTTGTGGCAAGGTAAAGCAAATGCCCTCCCCTTCTGTGGAAGTAACCACAGTGCCCAGCCATGTTCTAAGCCCTCCCATCCTCCCTGGGCTTCTGGCAGCAGGAGTGAAAAGAGAGGAGCAGAGCACAGGGACCCGTTTGACAAAAACCGGCTTCCCACGGGAAAGTCTTTCTCCACGTGCAGACATGCTCCCAGGTGCCTGTGGCAAGGGGAAGGAAATGCCATACACTGACCTGGAAGAGACCACAGGGCCCAGGCACAGTCTGAACCCTTCCCTCATCCCGGCGGTTTTGCTAGCAGGCGTTCAACCCTAGGAACACAGCCCGGAGACCCCTGAGGCAAAAACGGCTTCCGACGAACAATAGGCGCTTGCTGTGGAAAACTAATCCCAAGTGGGGGTAGCCAGGTCAACAAAATGCCACACACCCAGGTGTAAGAAACAACATTGCCCAGCCATGGTCTACGCCCCTCACACCGTCCCTGTGCTTTGGGGAGCCGGAGGGACAGCCGAGGCCCACGGCCCTGAGACCCCTTTGCAAAAAGCCTGCTTCCCACGGAGACAGTTTTCCTGAGGTGCAGACCCTCTCACAAGTGGTTGTGGCAAGGTAAAGCAAATGCCCTCCACTTCTCTGGAAGAAACCACAGTGCCCAGCCATGTTCTAAACCCTCCCATCCTCCCTGGGCTTCTGGCAGCAGGAGTGAAAAGAGAGGAGTAGAGCACTGGGACCCGTTTGACAAAAACCGGCTTCCCACGGGAAAGTCTTTCTCCACGTGCAGACATGCTCCCAGGTGCCTATGGCAAGGGAAGGAAATGCCATACACTGACCTGGAAGAGACCGCAGGGCCCAGGCACAGTCTTAACCCTTCCCTCATCCCGGCGGTTTTGCCAGCAGGAGTTCAACCCCAACGAACACAGCCCGGAGACCCCTGGGGCAAAAACGGCTTCCGACGAACAATAGGTGCTTCCTGTGGAACACCTATCCCAAGTGGGGGTAGCCAGCTAAACAAAATGCCACACACCCAGGTGTAAGAAACAACATTGCCCAGGCATGGTCTAAGCCCCTCACCTCGTCCCAGCGCTTTGGGGAGCTGGAGGGTAATCCGAGGCCCACGGCCCTGAGACCCCTTTGCAAAATGCCGGCTTCCCACGGGGAAAGTTTTCCTGAGGTGCAGACCCTCTCACAAGTGGTTGTGGCAAGGTAACGCAAATGCCCTCCACTTCTCTGGAAGAAACCACAGTGCCCAGCCATGTTCTAAGCCCTCCCATCCTCCCTGGGCTTCTGGCAGCAGGAGTGAAAAGAGAGGAGCAGAGCACTGGGACCCGTTTGACAAAACCCGGCTTCCCACGGGAAAGTCTTTCTCCACGTGCAGACATGCTCCCAGGTGCCTGTGACAAGGGGAAGGAAATGCCATACACTGACCTGGAAGAGACCACAGGGCCCAGGCACAGTCTGAACCCTTCCCTCAACCCGGCGGTTTTGCCAGCAGCACTTCAACCCCAACGAACACAGCCCGGTGACACCTGAAGCAAAAACCGCTTCCGACGAACAAGAGGTGCTTGCTGTGCAGAACCTTTTCCAAGTGGGGGTAGCCAGGACAACAAAATGCTACACACCCAGGTGTAAGAAACAACATTGCCCAGGCATGGTTTAAGCCCCTCACCTCGTCCCTGTTCTTTGGGGAGCCGGAGGGACAGCCGAGGCCCACGGCCCTGAGACCCCTTTGCAAAAAGCCGGCTTCCCACGGAGAAAGTTTTCCTGTGGTGCAGACCCTCTCACAAGTGGTTGTGGCAAGGTAACGCAAATGCCCTCCACTTCTCTGGAAGAAACCACAGTGCCCAGCCATGTTCTAAGCCCTCCCATCCTCCCTGGGCTTCTGGCAGCAGGAGTGAAAAGAGAGGAGCAGAGCACTGGGACCCGTTTGACAAAAACCGGCTTCCCACGGGAAAGTCTTTCTCCACGTGCAGACATGTTCCCAGGTGCCTGTGGCAAGGGGAAGGAAATGCCATACACTGACCTGGAAGAGACCACAGGGCCCAGGCACAGTCTGAACCCTTCCCTCATCCCGGCGGTTTTGCTAGCAGGAGTTCAACCCCAACGAACACAGCCCGGAGACCCCTGAGGCAAAAACGGCTTACGACGAACAATAGTTGCTTGCTGTGGAACACCTATCCCAAGTGGGGGTAGCCAGGTCAACAAAATGCTACACACCCAGGTGTAAGAAACAACATTGCCCAGGCATGGTGTAAGCCCCTCACCTCGTCCCTGTGCTTTGGGGAGCCGGAGGGACAGCCGAGGCCCACGGCCTGAGACCCCTTTGCAAAAAGCCGGCTTCCCACGGAGACAGTTTTCCTGAGGTGCATACCCTCTCCCAAGTGGTTGTGGCAAGTTAAAGCAAATGCCCTCCACTTCTCTGGAAGAAACCACAGTGCCCAGCCATGTTCTAAGCCCTCCCATCCTCCCTGGGCTTCTGGCAGCAGGAGTGAAAAGAGAGGAGCAGAGCACTGGGACCCGTTTGACAAAAACCGGCTTCCCACGGGAAAGTCTTTCTCCACGTGCAGACATGCTCCCAGGTGCCTGTGGCAAGGGGAAGGAAATGCCATACACTGACCTGGAAGAGACCACAGGGCGCAGACACAGTCTAAGTCCTTCCCTCATCCCGGCGGTTTTGCTAGCAGGAGTTCAACCGCAACGAACACAGCCCGGAGACCCCTGAGGCAAAAACGACTTCTGACGAACAAGAGGTGCTTGCTGTGGAAAACCAATCCCAAGTGGGGTAGCCAGGTCAACAAAATGCCACACACCCAGGTGTAAGAAACAACATTGCCCAGGCATGGTCTAAGCCCCTCACCTCGTCCCTGTGCTTTGGGGAGCCGGAGGGACAGCCGAGGCCCATGGCCCTGAGACCCCTTTGCAAAAAGCCGACTTCCCACAGAGACAGTTTTCCTGAGGTGCAGACCCTCTCACAAGTGGTTGTGGCAAGGTAAAGCAAATGCGCATCCCTTCTCTGGAAGTAACCACAGTGCCCAGCCATGTTCTAAGCCCTCCCATCCTCCCTGGGCTTCTGGCAGCAGGAGTGAAAAGAGAGGAGCAGAGCACAGGGACCCGTTTGACAAAAACCGGCTTCCCACGGGAAAGTCTTTCTCCACGTGCAGACATGCTCCCAGGTGCCTGTGGCAAGGGGAAGGAAATGCCATACACTGACCTGGAAGAGACCACAGGGCCCAGGCACAGTCTGAACCCTTCCCTCATCCCGGCGGTTTTGCTAGCAGGTGTTCAACCCTAGGAACACAGCCCGGAGACCCCTGAGGCAAAAACGGCTTCCGACGAACAATAGGCGCTTGCTGTGGAAAACCAATCCCAAGTGGGGGTAGCCAGGTCAACAAAATGCCACACTCCCAGGTGTAAGAAACAAGATTGCCCAGCCATGGTCTACGCCCCTCACACCGTCCCTGTGCTTTGGGGAGCCGGAGGGACAGCCGAGGCCCACGGCCTGAGACCCCATTGCAAAAAGCCGGCTTCCCACGGAGACAGTTTTCCTGAGGTGCAGACCCTCTCCCAAGTGGTTGTGGCAAGGTAAAGCAAATGCCCTCCACTTCTCTGGAAGAAACCACAGTGCCCAGCCATGTTCTAAGCCCTCCCATCCTCCCTGGGCTTCTGGCAGCAGGAGTGAAAAGAGAGGAGCAGAGCACTGGGACCCGTTTGACAAAAACCGGCTTCCCACGGGAAAGTCTTTCTCCACGTGCAGACATGCTCCCAGGTGCCTGTGGCAAGGGGAAGGAAATGCCATACACTGACCTGGAAGAGACCACAGGGCGCAGGCACAGTCTGAACCCTTCCCTCAACCCGGCGGTTTTGCTAGCAGGAGTTCAACCGCAATGAACACAGCCCGGAGACCCCTGAGGCAAAAACGGCTTCTGACGAACAAGAGGTGCTTGCTGTGGAAAACCAATCCCAAGTGGGGTAGCCAGGTCAACAAAATGCCACACACCCAGGTGTAAGAAACAACATTGCCCAGGCATGGTCTAAGCCCCTCACCTCGTCCCTGTGCTTTGGGGAGCCGGAGGGACAGCCGAGGCCCATGGCCCTGAGACCCTTTTGCAAAAAGCCGACTTCCCACAGAGACAGTTTTCCTGAGGTGCAGACCCTCTCACAAGTGGTTGTGGCAAGGTAAAGCAAATGCCCTCCACTTCTCTGGAAGTAACCACAGTGCCCAGCCATGTTCTAAGCCCTCCCATCCTCCCTGGGCTTCTGGCAGCAGGAGTGAAAAGACAGGAGCAGAGCACAGGGACCCGTTTGACAAAAACCGGCTTCCCACGGGAAAGTCTTTCTCCACGTGCAGACATGCTCCCAGGTGCCTGTGGCAAGGGGAAGGAAATGCCATACACTGACCTGGAAGAGACCACAGGGCCCAGGCACAGTCTGAACCCTTCCCTCATCCCGGCGGTTCTGCTAGCAGGAGTTCAACCCCAACTAACACAGCCCGGAGACCCCTGGGGCAAAAACGGCTTCCGACGAACAATAGACGCTTGCTGTGGAAAACCTATCCCAAGTGGGGGTAGCCAGATCAACAAAATGCCGCACACCCAGGTGTAAGAAACAACATTGCCCAGGCATGGTCTACGCCCCTCACTTCGTCCCTGTGCTTTGGGGAGCTGGAGGGACAGGCGAGGCCCACGGCCCTGAGACCCCTTTGCAAAAAGCCGGCTTCCCACGGAGAAAGTTTTACTGAGGTGCAGACCCTCTCACAAGTGGTTGTGGCAGGGTAAAGCAAATGCCCTACACTTCTCTGGAAGAAACCACAGTGCCCAGCCATATTGTAAGCCCTCCCATCCTCCCTGGGCTTCTGGCAGCAGGAGTGAAAAGAGAGGAGCAGAGCACTGGGACCCGTTTGACAAAACCCGGCTTCCCACGGGAAAGTCTTTCTCCACGTGCAGACATGCTCCCAGGTGCCTGTGGCAAGGGGAAGGAAATGCCATACACTAACCTGGAAGAGACCACAGGGCCCAGGCACAGTCTGAACCCTTCCCTCAACCCGGCGGTTTTGCTAGCAGCAGTTCAACCCCAACGAACACAGCCCGGTGACCCCTGAAGCAAAAACCGCTTCCGACGAACAAGAGGTGCTTGCTGTGCAGAACTTATTCCAAGTGGGGGTAGCCAGGACAACAAAATGCTACACACCCAGGTGTAAGAAACAACATTGCCCAGGCATGGTTTAAGCCCCTCACCTCGTCCCTGTTGTTTGGGGAGCCGGAGGGACAGCCGAGGCCCACGGCCCTGAGACCCCTTTGCAAAAAGCTGGCTTCCCACGGGAAAGTCTTTCTCCACGGCAGACATGTTCCCAGGTGCCTGTGGCAAGGGGAAGGAAATGCCATACACTGACCTGGAAGAGACCACAGGGCCCAGGCACAGTCTGAACCCTTCCCTCACCCCGGCGGTTTTGCTAGCAGGAGTTCAACCCCAACGAACACAGCCCGGAGACCCCTGAGGCAAAAACGGCTTCTGACGAACAATAGGCGCTTGCTGTGGAAAACCTATCCCAAGTGGGGTAGCCAGGTCAACAAAATGCCACACACCCAGGTGTAAGAAACAACATTGCCCAGGCATGGTCTAAGCCCCTCACCTCGTCCCTGTGCTTTGGGGAGCCGGAGGGACAGCCGAGGCCCACGGCCTGAGACCCCTTTGCAAAAAGCCGGCTTCCCACGGAGACAGTTTTCCTGAGGTGCAGACCATCTCCCAAGTGGTTGTGGCAAGGTAAAGCAAATGCCCTCCCCTTCTCTGGAAGTAACCACAGTGCCCAGCCATGTTCTAAGCCCTCCCATCCTCCCTGGGCTTCTGGCAGCAGGAGTGAAAAGAGAGGAGCAGAGCACAGGGACCCGTTTGACAAAAACCGGCTTCCCACGGGAAAGTCTTTCTCCACGTGCAGACATGCTCCCAGGTGCCTGTGGCAAGGGGAAGGAAACGCCATACACTGACCTGGAAGAGACCACAGGGCCCAGGCACAGTCTGAACCCTTCCCCCATCCTGGCGGTTTTGCTAGCAGGAGTTCAACCCCAAGGAACACAGCCCGGAGACCCCTGAGGCAAAAACGGCTTCCGACGAACAATAGGCGCTTGCTGTGGAACACCAATCCCAAGTGGGGGTAGCCAGGTCAACAAAATGCCACACACCCAGGTGTAAGAAACAACATTGCCCTGCCATGGTCTACGCCCCTCACCTCGTCCCTGTGCTTTGGGGAGCCGGAGGGACAGCCGAGGCCCACGGCCTGAGACCCCTTTGCAAAAAACCGGCTTCACACGGAGAGAGTATTCCTGAGGTGCAGACCCTCTCCCAAGTGGTTGTGGCAAGGTAAAGCAAATGCCCTCCACTTCTCTGGAAGAAACCACAGTGCCCAGCCATGTTCTAAGCCCTCCCATCCTCCCTGGGCTTCTGGCAGCAGGAGTGAAAAGAGAGGAGCAGAGCACTGGGACCCGTTTGACAAAAACCGGCTTCCCACGGGAAAGTCTTTCTCCACGTGCAGACATGCTCCCAGGTGCCTGTGGCAAGGGGAAGGAAATGCCATACACTGACCTGGAAGAGACCACAGGGCCCAGGCACAGTCTGAACCCTTCCCTCAACCCGGCGGTTTTGCTAGCAGGAGTTCAACCCCAACGAACACAGCCCGGAGACCCCTGAGGCAAAAACGGCTTCTGACGAACAAGAGGTGCTTGCTGTGGAAAACCTATCCCAAGTGGGGTAGCCAGGTCAACAAAATGCCACATACCCAGGTGTAAGAAACAACATTGCCCAGGCATGGTCTAAGCCCCTCACCTCGTCCCTGTGCTTTGGGGAGCCGGAGGGACAGCCGAGGCCCACGGCCTGAGACCCCTTTGCAAAAAGCCGGCTTCCCACGGAGACAGTTTTCCTGAGGTGCAGACCCTATCCCAAGGGCTGCTGGCAAGGGAAGGCAAATGCCATCCCCTTCTCTGGAAGAAACCCCAGTGCCCAGCCATGTTCTAAGCCCTCCCCGCCTCCCTGGGCTTCTGGCAGCAGGAGTGAAAAGAGAGGAGCAGAGCACTGGGACCCGTTTGACAAAAACCGGCTTCCCACGGGAAAGTCTTTCTCCACGTGCAGACATGCTCCCAGGTGCCTGTGGCAAGGGGAAGGAAATGCCATACACTGACCTGGAAGAGACCACAGGGCCCAGGCACAGTCTGAGCCCTTCCCTCATCCCGGCGGTTTTGCTAGCAGGAGTTCAACCCCAACGAACACAGCCCGGAGACCCCCTGGGGCCTAAACGGCTATCGACGAACAATATTCTCTTGCTGAGGAAATCCTATCCCAAGTGGGGGTAGCCAGGTCAACAAAATGCCACACACCCAGGTGGAAGAGACAACATGGCCCAGGCACGGTCTAAGCCCCTCACCTCGTCCCTGTGCTCTGGGGAGCCGGAGGGACCCCCGAGGCCCACGGCCCTGAGGCCCGTTCGGCAGAAAGCCGGCTTCCCACGGAAACAGCTTTCCTGAGGGGCAGACCCTATCCCAAGGGCTGGTGGCAAGGGAAAGCAAATGCCATCCCCTTCTCTGGAAGAAACCCCAGTGCCCAGCCATGTTCTAAGCCCTCCCCGCCTCCCTGGGCTTCTGGAAGCAGGATTGAAAGAGAGGAGCACAGCACTGGGACCCGTTTGACAGAAACCGGCTTCCCACGACGAAGTCCTTCTCCACGTGCAGACATGCTCCCAGGTGCCTGTGGCAAGGGGAAGGAAATGCCATACACTGACCTGGAAGAGACCACAGGGCCCAGGCACAGTCTGAACCCTTCCCTCATCCCGGCGGTTTTGCTAGCAGGAGTTCAACCCCAAGGAACACAGCCCGGAGACCCCTGAGGCAAAAACGGCTTCCGACGAACAATAGGCGCTTGCTGTGGAAAACCAATCCCAAGTGGGGGTAGCCAGGTCAACAAAATGCCACACACCCAGGTGTAAGAAACAACATTGCCCAGCCATGGTCTACGCCCCTCACCTCGTCCCTGTGCTTTGGGGAGCCGGAGGGACAGCCGAGGCCCACGGCCCTGAGACCCCTTTGCAAAAAGCCTGCTTCCCACGGAGACAGTTTTTCTGAGGTGCAGACCCTCTCAAAAGTGGTTGTGGCAAGGTAAAGGAAATGCCCTCCACTTCTCTGGAAGAAACCACAGTGCCCAGCCATGTTCTAAGCCCTCCCATCCTCCCTGGGCTTCTGGCAGCAGGAGTGAAAAGAGAGGAGTAGAGCACTGGGACCCGTTTGACAAAAACCGGCTTCCCACGGGAAAGTCTTTCTCCACGTGCAGACATGCTCCCAGATGCCTATGGCAAGGGGAAGGAAATGCCATACACTGACCTGGAAGAGACCACAGGGCCCAGGCACAGTCTGAACCCTTCCCTCATCCCGGCGGTTGTGCCAGCAGGAGTTCAACCCCAACGAACACAGCCCGGAGACCCCTGGGGCAAAAAAGGCTTCCGACGAACAATAGGTGCTTCCTGTGGAACACCTATCCCAAGTGGGGGTAGCCAGCTCAACAAAATGCCACACACCCAGGTGTAAGAAACAACATTGCCCAGGCATGGTCTAAGCCCCTCACCTCGTCCCTGTGCTTTGGGGAGCCGGAGGGACAGCCGAGGCCCATGGCCCTGAGACCCCTTTGCAAAAAGCCGACTTCCCACAGAGACAGTTTTCCTGAGGTGCAGACCCTCTCACAAGTGGTTGTGGCAAGGTAAAGCAAATGCCCTCCCCTTCTCTGGAAGTAACCACAGTGCCCAGCCATGTTCTAAGCCCTCCCATCCTCCCTGGGCTTCTGGCAGCAGGAGTGAAAAGAGAGGAGCAGAGCACAGGGACCCGTTTGACAAAAACCGGCTTCCCACGGGAAAGTCTTTCTCCACGTGCAGACATGCTCCCAGGTGCCTGTGGCAAGGGGAAGGAAATGCCATACACTGAACTGGAAGAGACCACAGGGCCCAGGCACAGTCTGAACCCTTCCCTCATCCCGGCGGTTTTGCTAGCAGGAGTTCAACCCCAAGGAACACAGCCGGAGACCCCTGAGGCAAAAACGGCTTCCGACGAACAATAGACGCTTGCTGTGGAAAACCAATCCCAAGTGGGGGTAGCCAGGTCAACAAAATGCCACACACCCAGGTGTAAGAAACAACATTGCCCAGCCATGGTCTACGCCCCTCACACCGTCCCTGTGCTTTGGGGAGCCGGAGGGACAGCCGAGGCCCACGGCCCTGAGACCCCTTTGCAAAAAGCCGGCTTCCCACGGAGAAAGTTTTCCTGAGGTGCAGACCCTCTCACAAGTGGTTGTGGCAAGGTAAAGCAAATGCCCTCCACTTCTCTGGAAGAAACCACAGTGCCCAGCCATATTGTAAGCCCTCCCATCCTCCCTGGGCTTCTGGCAGCAGGAGTGAAAAGAGAGGAGCAGAGCACTGGGACCCGTTTGACAAAACCCGGCTTCCCACGGGAAAGTCTTTCTCCACGTGCAGACATGCTCCCAGGTGCCTGTGGCAAGGGGAAGGAAATGCCATACACTGACCTGGAAGAGACCACAGGGCCCAGGCACAGTCTGAACCCTTCCCTCAACCCGGCGGTTTTGCTAGCAGCAGTTCAACCCCAACGAACACAGCCCGGAGACCCCCTGGGGCCCAAACGGCTATCGACGAACAATATTCTCTTGCTGAGGAAATCCTATCCCAAGTGGGGGTAGCCAGGTCAACAAAATGCCACACACCCAGGTGGAAGAGACAACATGGCCCAGGCACGGTCTAAGCCCCTCACCTCGTCCCTGTGCTCTGGGGAGCCGGAGGGACCCCCGAGGCCCACGGCCCTGAGGCCCGTTGGGCAGAAAGCCGGCTTCCCACGGAAACAGCTTTCCTGAGGGGCAGACCCTATCCAAAGGGCTGGTGGCAAGGGAAAGCAAATGCCATCCCCTTCTCTGGAAGAAACCCCAGTGCCCAGCCATGTTCTAAGCCCTCCCCGCCTCCCTGGGCTTCTGGAAGCAGGATTGAAAAGAGAGGAGCACAGCACTGGGACCCGTTTGACAGAAACCGGCTTGCCACGACGAAGTCTTTCTCCACGTGCAGACATGCTCCCAGGTGCCTGTGGCAAGGGGAAGGAAATGCCATACACTGACCTGGAAGAGACCACAGGGCCCAGGCACCGTCTGAACCCTTCCCTCATCCCGGCGGTTTTGCTAGCAGGAGTTCAACCCCAAGGAACACAGCCCGGAGACCCCTGAGGCAAAAACGGCTTCCGACGAACAATAGGCGCTTGCTGTGGAAAACCAATCCCAAGTGGGGGTAGCCAGGTCAACAAAATGCCACACACCCAGGTGTAAGAAACAACATTGCCCAGCCATGGTCTACGCCCCTCACCTCGTCCCTGTGCTTTGGGGAGCCGGAGGGACAGCCGAGGCCCACGGCCCTGAGACCCCTTTGCAAAAAGCCTGCTTCCCACGGAGACAGTTTTTCTGAGGTGCAGACCCTCTCCCAAGTGGTTGTGGCAAGGTAAAGCAAATGCCCTCCACTTCTCTGGAAGAAACCACAGTGCCCAGCCATGTTCTAAGCCCTCCCATCCTCCCTGGGCTTCTGGCAGCAGGAGTGAAAAGAGAGGAGTAGAGCACTGGGACCCGTTTGACAAAAACCGGCTTCCCACGGAAAAGTCTTTCTCCACGTGCAGACATGCTCCCAGATGCCTATGGCAAGGGGAAGGAAATGCCATACACTGACCTGGAAGAGACCACAGGGCCCAGGCACAGTCTGAACCCTTCCCTCATCCCGGCGGTCGTGCCAGCAGGAGTTCAACCCCAACGAACACAGCCCGGAGACCCCTGGGGCAAAAAAGGCTTCCGACGAACAATAGGTGCTTCCTGTGGAACACCTATCCCAAGTGGGGGTAGCCAGCTCAACAAAATGCCACACACCCAGGTGTAAGAAACAACATTGCCCAGGCATGGTCTAAGCCCCTCACCTCGTCCCTGTGCTTTGGGGAGCCGGAGGGACAGCCGAGGCCCACGGCCTGAGACCCCTTTGCAAAAAGCCGACTTCCCACAGAGACAGTTTTCCTGAGGTGCAGACCCTCTCACAAGTGGTTGTGGCAAGGTAAAGCAAATGCCCTCCCCTTCTCTGGAAGTAACCACAGTGCCCAGCCATGTTCTAAGCCCTCCCATCCTCCCTGGGCTTCTGGCAGCAGGAGTGAAAAGAGAGGAGCAGAGCACAGGGACCCGTTTGACAAAAACCGGCTTCCCACGGGAAAGTCTTTCTCCACGTGCAGACATGCTCCCAGGTGCCTGTGGCAAGGGGAAGGAAATGCCATACACTGACCTGGAAGAGACCACAGGGCCCAGGCACAGTCTGAACCCTTCCCTCATCCCGGCGGTTCTGCTAGCAGCAGTTCAACCCCAACGAACACAGCCCGGTGACCCCTGAAGCAAAAACCGCTTCCGACGAAAAAGAGGTGCTTGCTGTGCAGAACCTATTCCAAGTGGGGGTAGCCAGGACAACAAAATGCTACACACCCAGGTGTAAGAAACAACATTGCCCAGGCATGGTTTAAGCCCCTCACCTCGTCCCTGTTCTTTGGGGAGCCGGAGGGACAGCCGAGGCCCACGGCCCTGAGACCCCTTTGCAAAAAGCCGGCTTCCCACGGAGAAAGTTTTCCTGTGGTGCAGACCCTCTCACAAGTGGTTGTGGCAAGGTAACGCAAATGCCCTCCACTTCTCTGGAAGAAACCACAGTGCCCAGCCATGTTCTAAGCCCTCCCATCCTCCCTGGGCTTCTGGCAGCACGAGTGAAAAGAGAGGAGCAGAGCACTGGGACCCGTTTGACAAAAACCGGCTTCCCACGGGAAAGTCTTTCTCCACGTGCAGACATGTTCCCAGGTGCCTGTGGCAAGGGGAAGGAAATGCCATACACTGACCTGGAAGAGACCACAGGGCCCAGGCACAGTCTGAACCCTTCCCTCATCCCGGCGGTTTTGCTAGCAGGAGTTCAACCCCAACGAACACAGCCCGGAGACCCCTGTGGCAAAAACGGCTTACGACGAACAATAGGTGCTTGCTGTGGAACACCTATTCCAAGTGGGGGTAGCCAGGTCAACAAAATGCTACACACCCAGGTGTAAGAAACAACATTGCCCAGGCATGGTCTAAGCCCCTCACCTCGTCCCTGTGCTTTGGGGAGCCGGAGGGACAGCCGAGGCCCACGGCCTTGAGACCACTTTGCAAAAAGCCGGCTTCCCACGGAGACAGTTTTCCTGAGGTGCAGACCGTCTCCCAAGTGGTTGTGCCAAAGTAAAGCAAATGCCCTCCACTTCTCTGGAAGAAACCACAGTGCCTAGCCATGTTCTAAGCCCTCCCATCCTCCCTGGCCTTCTGGCAGCAGGATTGAAAAGAGAGGAGCAGAGCACTGGGACCCGTTTGACAAAAACCGGCTTCCCACGGGAAAGTCTTTCTCCACGTGCAGACATGCTCCCAGGTGCCTGTGGCAAGGGGAAGGAAATGCCATACACTGACCTGGAAGAGACCACAGGGCCCAGGCACAGTCTGAGCCCTTCCATCATCCCGGCGGTTTTGCTAGCAGGAGTTCAACCCCAACGAACACAGCCCGGAGACCCCCTGGGGCCCAAACGGCTATCGACGAACAATATTCTCTTGCTGAGGAAATCCTATCCCAAGTGGGGGTAGCCAGGTCAACAAAATGCCACACACCCAGGTGGAAGAGACAACATGGCCCAGGCACGGTCTAAGCCCCTCACCTCGTCCCTGTGCTCTGGGGAGCCGGAGGGACCCCCGAGGCCCACGGTCCTGAGGCCCGTTGGGCAGAAAGCCGGCTTCCCACGGAAACAGCTTTCCTGAGGGGCAGACCCTATCCCAAGGGCTGGTGGCAAGGGAAAGCAAATGCCATCCCCTTCTCTGGAAGAAACCCCAGTGCCCAGCCATGTTCTAATCCCTCCCCGCCTCCCTGGGCTTCTTGAAGCAGGATTGAAAAGAGAGGAGCACAGCACTGGGACCCGTTTGACAGAAACCGGCTTCCCACGACGAAGTCCTTCTCCACGTGCAGACATGCTCCCAGGTGCCTGTGGCAAGGGGAAGGAAATGCCATACACTGACCTGGAAGAGACCACAGGGCCCAGGCACAGTCTGAACCCTTCCCTCAACCCGGCGGTTTTGCTAGCAGGAGTTCAACCCCAACGAACACAGCCCGGAGACCCCTGAGGCAAAAACGGCTTCTGACGAACAATAGGCGCTTGCTGCGGAAAACCTATCCCAAGTGGGGTAGCCAGGTCAACAAAATGCCACAAACCCAGGTGTAAGAAACAACATTGCCCAGGCATGGTCTAAGCCCCTCACCTCGTCCCTGTGCTTTGGGGAGCCGGAGGGACAGCCGAGGCCCACGGCCTGAGACCCCTTTGCAAAAAGCCGGCTTCCCACGGAGACAGTTTTCCTGAGGTGCAGACCCTCTCACAAGTGGTTGTGGCAAGGTAAAGCAAATGCCCTCCACTTTTCTGGAAGAAACCACAGTGCCCAGCCATGTTCTAAGCCCTCCCATCCTCCCTGGGCTTCTGGCAGCAGGAGTGAAAAGAGAGGAGTAGAGCACTGGGACCCGTTTGACAAAAACCGGCTTCCCACGGGAAAGTCTTTCTCCACGTGCAGACATGCTCCCAGGTGCCTGTGGCAAGGGGAAGGAAATGCCATACACTGACCTGGAAGAGACCACAGGGCCCAGGCACAGTCTTAATCCTTCCATCATCCCGGCGGTTTTGCCAGCAGGAGTTCAACCCCAACGAACACAGCCCGGAGACCCCTGGGGCAAAAACGGCTTCCGACGAACAATAAGTGCTTCCTGTGGAACACCTATCCCAAGTGGGGGTAGCCAGCTCAACAAAATGCCACACACCCAGGTGTAAGAAACAACATTGCCCAGGCATGGTCTAAGCCCCTCACCTCGTCCCAGCGCTTTGGGGAGCTAGAGGGTAATCCGAGGCGCACGTCCGTGAGACCCCTTTGCAAAAAGCCGGCTTCCCACGGAGAAAGTTTTCCTGAGGTGCAGACCCTCTCACAAGTGGTTGTGGCAAGGTAACGTAAATGCCCTCCACTTCTCTGGAAGAAACCACAGTGCCCAGCCATGTTCTAAGCCCTCCCATCCTCCCTGGGCTTCTGGCAGCAGGAGTGAAAAGAGAGGAGCAGAGCACTGGGACCCGTTTGACAAAAACCGGCTTCCCACGGGAAAGTCTTTCTCCACGTGCAGACATGTTCCCAGGTGCCTGTGGCAAGGGGAAGGAAATGCCATACACTGACCTGGAAGAGACCACAGGGCCCAGGCAGTCTGAACCCTTCCCTCATCCCGGCGGTTTTGCTAGCAGGAGTTCAACCCCAACGAACACAGCCCGGAGACCCCTGAGGCAAAAACGGCTTACGACGAACAATAGGTGCTTGCTGTGGAACACCTATTCCAAGTGGGGGTAGCCAGGTCAACAAAATGCTATACACCCAGGTGTAAGAAACAACATTGCCCAGGTATGGTCTAAGCCCCTCACCTCGTCCCTGTGCTTTGGGGAGCCGGAGGGACAGCCGAGGCCCACGGCCTTGAGACCACTTTGCAAAAAGCCGGCTTCCCACGGAGACAGTTTTCCTGAGGTGCAGACCCTCTCACAAGTGGTTGTGCCAAAGTAAAGCAAATGCCCTCCCCTTCTGGAAGTAACCACAGTGCCCAGCCATGTTCTAAGCCCTCCCATCCTCCCTGGGCTCCTGGCAGCAGGAGTGAAAAGAGAGGAGCAGAGCACAGGGACCCGTTTGACAAAAACCGGCTTCCCACGGGAAAGTCTTTCTCCACGTGCAGACATGCTCCCAGGTGCCTGTGGCAAGGGGAAGGAAATGCCATACACTGACCTGGAAGAGACCACAGGGCCCAGGCACAGTCTGAACCCTTCCCTCAACCCGGCGGTTTTGCCAGCAGCAGTTCAACCCCAACGAACACAGCCCGGTGACCCCTGAAGCAAAAACCGCTTCCGACGAACAAGAGGTGCTTGCTGTGCAGAACCTTTTCCAAGTGGGGGTAGCCAGGACAACAAAATGCTACACACCCAGGTGTAAGAAACAACATTGCCCAGGCATGGTCTAAGCCCCTCACCTCGTCCCTGTTCTTTGGGGAGCCGGAGGGACAGCCGAGGCCCACGGCCCTGAGACCCCTTTGCAAAAAGCCGGCTTCCCACGGAGAAAGTTTTCCTGTGGTGCAGACCCTCTCACAAGTGGTTGTGGCAAGGTAACGCAAATGCCCTCCACTTCTCTGGAAGAAACCACAGTGCCCAGCCATGTTCTAAGCCCTCCCATCCTCCCTGGGCTTCTGGCAGCAGGAGTGAAAAGAGAGGAGCAGAGCACTGGGACCCGTTTGACAAAAACCGGCTTCCCACGGGAAAGTCTTTCTCCACGTGCAGACATGTTCCCAGGTGCCTGTGGCAAGGGGAAGGAAATGCCATACACTGACCTGGAAGAGACCACAGGGCCCAGGCACAGTCTGAACCCTTCCCTCATCCCGGCGGTTTTGCTAGCAGGAGTTCAACCCCAACGAACACAGCCCGGAGACCCCTGAGGCAAAAACGGCTTACGACGAACAATAGTTGCTTGCTGTGGAACACCTATTCCAAGTGGGGGTAGCCAGGTCAACAAAATGCTACACACCCAGGTGTAAGAAACAACATTGCCCAGGCATGGTCTAAGCCCCTCACCTCGTCCTTGTGCTTTGGGGAGCCGGAGGGACAGCCGAGGCCCACGGCCTGAGACCCCTTTGCAAAAAGCCGGCTTCCCACGGAGATAGTTTTCCTGAGGTGCAGACCCTCTCCCAAGTGGTTGTGGCAAGTTAAAGCAAATGCCCTCCACTTCTCTGGAAGAAACCACAGTGCCCAGCCATGTTCTAAGCCCTCCCATCCTCCCTGGGCTTCTGGCAGCAGGAGTGAAAAGAGAGGAGCAGAGCACTGGGACCCGTTTGACAAAAACCGGCTTCCCACGGGAAAGTCTTTCTCCACGTGCAGACATGCTCCCAGGTGCCTGTGGCAAGGGGAAGGAAATGCCATACACTGACCTGGAAGAGACCACAGGGCCCAGGTACAGTCTGAACCCTTCCCTGAACCCGGCGGTTTTGCTAGCAGGAGTTCAACCGCAACGAACACAGCCCGGAGACCCCTGAGGCAAAAACGGCTTCAGACGAACAAGAGGTGCTTGCTGTGGAAAACCAATCCCAAGTGGGGTAGCCAGGTCAACAAAATGCCACACACCCAGGTGTAAGAAACAACATTGCCCAGGCATGGTCTAAGCCCCTCACCTCGTCCCTGTGCTTTGGGGAGCCGGAGGGACAGCCGAGGCCCATGGCCCTGAGACCCCTTTGCAAAAAGCCGACTTCCCACAGAGACAGTTTTCCTGAGGTGCAGACCCTCTCACAAGTGGTTGTGGCAAGGTAAAGCAAATGCCCTCCCCTTCTCTGGAAGTAACCACAGTGCCCAGCCATGTTCTAAGCCCTCCCATCCTCCCTGGGCTTCTGGCAGCAGGAGTGAAAAGAGAGGAGCAGAGCACAGGGACCCGTTTGACAAAAACCGGCTTCCCACGGGAAAGTCTTTCTCCACGTGCAGACATGCTCCCAGGTGCCTGTGGCAAGGGGAAGGAAATGCCATACACTGACCTGGAAGAGACCACAGGGCCCAGGCACAGTCTGAACCCTTCCCTCATCCCGGCGGTTTTGCTAGCAGGCGTTCAACCCTAGGAACACAGCCCGGAGACCCCTGAGGCAAAAACGGCTTCCGACGAACAATAGGCGCTTGCTGTGGAAAACTAATCCCAAGTGGGGGTAGCCAGGTCAACAAAATGCCACACACCCAGGTGTAAGAAACAACATTGCCCAGCCATGGTCTACGCCCCTCACACCGTCCCTGTGCTTTGGGGAGCCGGAGGGACAGCCGAGGCCCACGGCCCTGAGACCCCTTTGCAAAAACCCTGCTTCCCACGGAGACAGTTTTCCTGAGGTGCAGACCCTCTCACAAGTGGTTGTGGCAAGGTAAAGCAAATGCCCTCCACTTCTCTGGAAGAAACCACAGTGCCCAGCCATGTTCTAAACCCTCCCATCCTCCCTGGGCTTCTGGCAGCAGGAGTGAAAAGAGAGGATTAGAGCACTGGGACCCGTTTGACAAAAACCGGCTTCCCACGGGAAAGTCTTTCTCCACGTGCAGACATGCTCCCAGGTGCCTATGGCAAGGGAAGGAAATGCCATACACTGACCTGGAAGAGACCGCAGGGCCCAGGCACAGTCTTAACCCTTCCCTCATCCCGGCGGTTTTGCCAGCAGGAGTTCAACCCCAACGAACACAGCCCGGAGACCCCTGGTGCAAAAACGGCTTCCGACGAACAATAGGTGCTTCCTGTGGAACACCTATCCCAAGTGGGGGTAGCCAGCTCAACAAAATGCCACACACCCAGGTGTAAGAAACAACATTGCCCAGGCATGGTCTAAGCCCCTCACCTCGTCCCAGCGCTTTGGGGAGCTGGAGGGTAATCCGAGGCCCACGGCCCTGAGACCCCTTTGCAAAATGCCGGCTTCCCACGGGGAAAGTTTTCCTGAGGTGCAGACCCTCTCACAAGTGGTTGTGGCAAGGTAACGCAAATGCCCTCCACTTCTCTGGAAGAAACCACAGTGCCCAGCCATGTTCTAAGCCCTCCCATCCTCCCTGGGCTTCTGGCAGCAGGAGTGAAAAGAGAGAAGCAGAGCACTGGGACCCGTTTGACAAAACCCGGCTTCGCACGGGAAAGTCTTTCTCCACGTGCAGACATGCTCCCAGGTGCCTGTGGCAAGGGGAAGGAAATGCCATACACTGACCTGGAAGAGACCACAGGGCCCAGGCACAGTCTGAACCCTTCCCTCAACCCGGCGGTTTTGCCAGCAGCAGTTCAACCCCAACGAACACAGCCCGGTGACACCTGAAGCAAAAACCGCTTCCGACGAACAAGAGGTGCTTGCTGTGCAGAACCTTTTCCAAGTGGGGGTAGCCAGGACAACAAAATGCTACACACCCAAGTGTAAGAAACAACATTGCCCAGGCATGGTTTAAGCCCCTCACCTCGTCCCTGTTCTTTGGGGAGCCGGAGGGACAGCCGAGGCCCACGGCCCTGAGACCCCTTTGCAAAAAGCCGGCTTCCCACGGAGAAAGTTTTCCTGTGGTGCAGACCCTCTCACAAGTGGTTGTGGCAAGGTAACGCAAATGCCCTCCACTTCTCTGGAAGAAACCACAGTGCCCAGCCATGTTCTAAGCCCTCCCATCCTCCCTGGGCTTCTGGCAGCAGGAGTGAAAAGAGAGGAGCAGAGCACTGGGACCCGTTTGACAAAAACCGGCTTCCCACGGGAAAGTCTTTCTCCACGTGCAGACATGTTCCCAGGTGCCTGTGGCAAGGGGAAGGAAATGCCATACACTGACCTGGAAGAGACCACAGGGCCCAGGCACAGTCTGAACCCTTCCCTCATCCCGGCGGTTTTGCTAGCAGGAGTTCAACCCCAACGAACACAGCCCGGAGACCCCTGAGACAAAAACGGCTTACGACGAACAATAGGTGCTTGCTGTGGAACACCTATTCCAAGTGGGGGTAGCCAGGTCAACAAAATGCTACACACCCAGGTGTAAGAAACAACATTGCCCAGGCATGGTCTAAGCCCCTCACCTCGTCCCTGTGCTTTGGGGAGCCGGAGGGACAGCCGAGGCCCACGGCCTGAGACCCCTTTGCAAAAAGCCGGCTTCCCACGGAGACAGTTTTCCTGAGGTGCAGACCCTCTCCCAAGTGGTTGTGGCAAGTTAAAGCAAATGCCCTCCACTTCTCTGGAAGAAACCACAGTGCCCAGCCATGTTCTAAGCCCTCCCATCCTCCCTGGGCTTCTGGCAGCAGGAGTGAAAAGAGAGGAGCAGAGCACTGGGACCCGTTTGACAAAAACCGGCTTCCCACGGGAAAGTCTTTCTCCACGTGCAGACATGCTCCCAGGTGCCTGTGGCAAGGGGAAGGAAATGCCATACACTGACCTGGAAGAGACCACAGGGCGCAGGCACAGTCTGAACCCTTCCCTCAACCCAGCGGTTTTGCTAGCAGGAGTTCAACCGCAACGAACACAGCCCGGAGACCCCTGAGGCAAAAACGACTTCTGACGAACAAGAGGTGCTTGCTGTGGAAAACCAATCCCAAGTGGGGTAGCCAGGTCAACAAAATGCCACACACCCAGGTGTAAGAAACAACATTGCCCAGGCATGGTCTAAGCCCCTCACTTCGTCCCTGTGCCTTGGGGAGCCGGAGGGACAGCCGAGGCCCATGGCCCTGAGACCCCTTTGCAAAAAGCCGACTTCCCACAGAGACAGTTTTCCTGAGGTGCAGACCCTCTCACAAGTGGTTGTGGCAAGGTAAAGCAAATGCCCTCCCCTTCTCTGGAAGTAACCACAGTGCCCAGCCATGTTCTAAGCCCTCCCATCCTCCCTGGGCTTCTGGCAGCAGGAGTGAAAAGAGAGGAGCAGAGCACAGGGACCCGTTTGACAAAAACCGGCTTCCCACGGGAAAGTCTTTCTCCACGTGCAGACATGCTCCCAGGTGCCTGTGGCAAGGGGAAGGAAATGCCATACACTGACCTGGAAGAGACCACAGGGCCCAGGCACAGTCTGAACCCTTCCCTCATCCCGGCGGTTTTGCTAGCAGGCGTTCAACCCTAGGAACACAGCCCGGAGACCCCTGAGGCAAAAACGGCTTACGACGAACAATAGGTGCTTGCTGTGGAACACCTATTCCAAGTGGGGGTAGCCAGGTCAACAAAATGCTACACACCCAGGTGTAAGAAACAACATTGCCCAGGCATGGTCTAAGCCCCTCACCTCGTCCCTGTGCTTTGGGGAGCCGGAGGGACAGCCGAGGCCCACGGCCTTGAGACCACTTTGCAAAAAGCCGGCTTCCCACGGAGACAGTTTTCCTGAGGTGCAGACCCTCTCCCAAGTGGTTGTGCCAAAGTAAAGCAAATGCCCTCCACTTCTCTGGAAGAAACCACAGTGCCCAGCCATGTTCTAAGCCCTCCCATCCTCCCTGGGCTTCTGGCAGCAGGAGTGAAAAGAGAGGAGCAGAGCACTGGGACCCGTTTGACAAAAACCGGCTTCCCACGGGAAAGTCTTTCTCCACGTGCAGACATGCTCCCAGGTGCCTGTGGCAAGGGGAAGGAAATGCCATACACTGACCTGGAAGAGACCACAGGGCCCAGGCACAGTCTGAGCCCTTCCATCATCCCGGCGGTTTTGCTAGCAGGAGTTCAACCCCAACGAACACAGCCCGGAGACCCCCTGGGGCCCAAACGGCTATCGACGAACAATATTCTCTTGCTGAGGAAATCCTATCCCAAGTGGGGGTAGCCAGGTCAACAAAATGCCACACACCCAGGTGGAAGAGACAACATGGCCCAGGCACGGTCTAAGCCCCTCACCTCGTCCCTGTGCTCTGGGGAGCCGGAGGGACCCCCGAGGCCCACGGCCCTGAGGCCCGTTGGGCAGAAAGCCGGCTTCCCACGGAAACAGCTTTCCTGAGGGGCAGACCCTATCCCAAGGGCTGGTGGCAAGGGAAAGCAAATGCCATCCCCTTCTCTGGAAGAAACCCCAGTGCCCAGCCATGTTCTAATCCCTCCCCGCCTTCCTGGGCTTCTGGAAGCAGGATTGAAAAGAGAGGAGCACAGCACTGGGACCCGTTTGACAGAAACCGGCTTCCCACGACGAAGTCCTTCTCCACGTGCAGACATGCTCCCAGGTGCCTGTGGCAAGGGGAAGGAAATGCCATACACTGACCTGGAAGAGACCACAGGGCCCAGGCACAGTCTGAACCCTTCCCTCAACCCGGCGGTTTTGCTAGCAGGAGTTCAACCCCAACGAACACAGCCCGGAGACCCCTGAGGCAAAAACGGCTTCTGACGAACAATAGGCGCTTGCTGCGGAAAACCTATCCCAAGTGGGGTAGCCAGGTCAACAAAATGCCACACACCCAGGTGTAAGAAACAACATTGCCCAGGCATGGTCTAAGCCCCTCACCTCGTCCCTGTGCTTTGGGGAGCCGGAGGGACAGGCGAGGCCCACGGCCCTGAGACCCCTTTGCAAAAAGCCGGCTTCCCACGGAGAAAGTTTTCCTGAGGTGCAGACCCTCTCACAAGTGGTTGTGGCAAGGTAAAGCAAATGCCCTCCACTTCTCTGGAAGAAACCACAGTGCCCAGCCATATTGTAAGCCCTCCCATCCTCCCTGGGCTTCTGGCAGCAGGAGTGAAAAGAGAGGAGCAGAGCACTGGGACCCGTTTGACAAAACCCGGCTTCCCACGGGAAAGTCTTTCTCCACGTGCAGACATGCTCCCAGGTGCCTGTGGCAAGGGGAAGGAAATGCCATACACTGACCTGGAAGAGACCACAGGGCCCAGGCACAGTCTGAACCCTTCCCTCAACCCGGCGGTTTTGCTAGCAGCAGTTCAACCCCAACGAACACAGCCCGGTGACCCCTGAAGCAAAAACCGCTTCCGAGGAAAAAGAGGTGCTTGCTGTGCAGAACCTATTCCAAGTGGGGTTAGCCAGGACAACAAAATGCTACACACCCAGGTGTAAGAAACAACATTGCCCAGGCATGGTTTAAGCCCCTCACCTCGTCCCTGTTCTTTGGGGAGCCGGAGGGACAGCCGAGGCCCACGGCCCTGAGACCCCTTTGCAAAAAGCCGGCTTCCCACGGAGAAAGTTTTCCTGTGGTGCAGACCCTCTCACAAGTGGTTGTGGCAAGGTAACGCAAATGCCCTCCACTTCTCTGGAAGAAACCACAGTGCCCAGCCATGTTCTAAGCCCTCCCATCCTCCCTGGGCTTCTGGCAGCAGGAGTGAAAAGAGAGGAGCAGAGCACTGGGACCCGTTTGACAAAAACCGGCTTCCCACGGGAAAGTCTTTCTCCACGTGCAGACATGTTCCCAGGTGCCTGTGGCAAGGGGAAGGAAATGCCATACACTGACCTGGAAGAGACCACAGGGCCCAGGCACAGTCTGAACCCTTCCCTCATCCCGGCGGTTTTGCTAGCAGGAGTTCAACCCCAACGAACACAGCCCGGAGACCCCTGAGGCAAAAACGGCTTACGACGAACAATAGGTGCTTGCTGTGGAACACCTATTCCAAGTGGGCGTAGCCAGGTCAACAAAATGCTACACACCCAGGTGTAAGAAACAACATTGCCCAGGCATGGTCTAAGCCCCTCACCTCGTCCCTGTGCTTTGGGGAGCCGGAGGGACAGCCGAGGCCCACGGCCTTGAGACCACTTTGCAAAAAGCCGGCTTCCCACGGAGACAGTTTTCCTGAGGTGCAGACCCTCTCCCAAGTGGTTGTGCCAAAGTAAAGCAAATGCCCTCCACTTCTCTGGAAGAAACCACAGTGCCCAGCCATATTGTAAGCCCTCCCATCCTCCCTGGGCTTCTGGCAGCAGGAGTGAAAAGAGAGGAGCAGAGCACTGGGACCCGTTTGACAAAACCCGGCTTCCCACGGGAAAGTCTTTCTCCACGTGCAGACATGCTCCCAGGTGCCTGTGGCAAGGGGAAGGAAATGCCATACACTGACCTGGAAGAGACCACAGGGCCCAGGCACAGTCTGAACCCTTCCCTCAACCCGGCGGTTTTGCCAGCAGCAGTTCAACCCCAACGAACACAGCCCGGTGACCCCTGAAGCAAAAACCGCTTCCGACGAACAAGAGGTGCTTGCTGTGCAGAACCTTTTCCAAGTGGGGGTAGCCAGGACAACAAAATGCTACACACCCAGGTGTAAGAAACAACATTGCCCAGGCATGGTTTAAGCCCCTCACCTCGTCCCTGTTCTTTGGGGAGCCTGAGGGACAGCCGAGGCCCACGGCCCTGAGACCCCTTTGCAAAAAGCCGGCTTCCCACGGAGAAAGTTTTCCTGTGGTGCAGACCCTCTCACAAGTGGTTGTGGCAAGGTAACGCAAATGCCCTCCACTTCTCTGGAAGAAACCACAGTGCCCAGCCATGTTCTAAGCCCTCCCATCCTCCCTGGGCTTCTGGCAGCAGGAGTGAAAAGAGAGGAGCAGAGCACTGGGACCCGTTTGACAAAAACCGGCTTCCCACGGGAAAGTCTTTCTCCACGTGCAGACATGTTCCCAGGTGCCTGTGGCAAGGGGAAGGAAATGCCATACACTGACCTGGAAGAGACCACAGGGCCCAGGCACAGTCTGAACCCTTCCCTCATCCCGGCGGTTTTGCTAGCAGGAGTTCAACCCCAACGAACACAGCCCGGAGACCCCTGAGGCAAAAACGGCTTACGACGAACAATAGTTGCTTGCTGTGGAACACCTATTCCAAGTGGGGGTAGCCAGGTCAACAAAATGCTACACACCCAGGTGTAAGAAACAACATTGCCCAGGCATGGTCTAAGCCCCTCACCTCGTCCCTGTGCTTTGGGGAGCCGGAGGGACAGCCGAGGCCCACGGCCTGAGACCCCTTTGCAAAAAGCCGGCTTCCCACGGAGACAGTTTTCCTGAGGTGCAGACCCTCTCCCAAGTGGTTGTGGCAAGTTAAAGCAAATGCCCTCCACTTCTCTGGAAGAAACCACAGTGCCCAGCCATGTTCTAAGCCCTCCCATCCTCCCTGGGCTTCTGGCAGCAGGAGTGAAAAGAGAGGAGCAGAGCACTGGGACCCGTTTGACAAAAACCGGCTTCCCACGGGAAAGTCTTTCTCCACGTGCAGACATGCTCCCAGGTGCCTGTGGCAAGGGGAAGGAAATGCCATACACTGACCTGGAAGAGACCACAGGGCCCAGGCACAGTCTGAACCCTTCCCTCATCCCGGCGGTTTTGCTAGCAGGAGTTCAACCCCAAGGAACACAGCCCGGAGACCCCTGAGGCAAAAACGGCTTCCGACGAACAATAGGCGCTTGCTGTGGAAAACCAATCCCAAGTGGGGGTAGCCAGGTCAACAAAATGCCACACACCCAGGTGTAAGAAACAACATTGCCCAGCCATGGTCTACGCCCCTCACACCGTCCCTGTGCTTTGGGGAGCCGGAGGGACAAGCGAGGCCCACGGCCCTGAGACCCCTTTGCAAAAAGCCGGCTTCCCACGGAGAAAGTTTTCCTGAGCTGCAGACCCTCTCACAAGTGGTTGTGGCAAGGTAAAGCAAATGCCCTCCACTTCTCTGGAAGAAACCACAGTGCCCAGCCATATTGTAAGCCCTCCCATCCTCCCTGGGCTTCTGGCAGCAGGAGTGAAAAGAGAGGAGCAGAGCACTGGGACCCGTTTGACAAAACCCGGCTTCCCACGGGAAAGTCTTTCTCCACGTGCAGACATGCTCCCAGGTGCCTGTGGCAAGGGGAAGGAAATGCCATACACTGACCTGGAAGAGACCACAGGGCCCAGGCACAGTCTGAACCCTTCCCTCAACCCGGCGGTTTTGCTAGCAGCAGTTCAACCCCAACGAACACAGCCCGGTGACCCCTGAAGCAAAAACCGCTTCCGACGAAAAAGAGGTGCTTGCTGTGCAGAACCTATTCCAAGTGGGGGTAGCCAGGACAACAAAATGCTACACACCCAGGTGTAAGAAACAACATTGCCCAGGCATGGTTTAAGCCCCTCACCTCGTCCCTGTTCTTTGGGGAGCCGGAGGGACAGCCGAGGCCCACGGCCCTGAGACCCCTTTGCAAAAAGCCGGCTTCCCACGGAGAAAGTTTTCCTGTGGTGCAGACCCTCTCACAAGTGGTTGTGGCAAGGTAACGCAAATGCCCTCCACTTCTCTGGAAGAAACCACAGTGCCCAGCCATGTTCTAAGCCCTCCCATCCTCCCTGGGCTTCTGGCAGCAGGAGTGAAAAGAGAGGAGCAGAGCACTGGGACCCGTTTGACAAAAACCGGCTTCCCACGGGAAAGTCTTTCTCCACGTGCAGACATGTTCCCAGGTGCCTGTGGCAAGGGGAAGGAAATGCCATACACTGACCTGGAAGAGACCACAGGGCCCAGGCACAGTCTGAACCCTTCCCTCATCCCGGCGGTTTTGCTAGCAGGAGTTCAACCCCAACGAACACAGCCCGGAGACCCCTGAGGCAAAAACGGCTTAGGACGAACAATAGGTGCTTGCTGTGGAACACCTATTCCAAGTGGGCGTAGCCAGGTCAACAAAATGCTACACACCCAGGTGTAAGAAACAACATTGCCCAGGCATGGTCTAAGCCCCTCACCTCGTCCCTGTGCTTTGGGGAGCCGGAGGGACAGCCGAGGCCCACGGCCTTGAGACCACTTTGCAAAAAGCCGGCTTCCCACGGAGACAGTTTTCCTGAGGTGCAGACCCTCTCCCAAGTGGTTGTGCCAAAGTAAAGCAAATGCCCTCCACTTCTCTGGAAGAAACCACAGTGCCCAGCCATGTTCTAAGCCCTCCCATCCTCCCTGGGCTTCTGGCAGCAGGAGTGAAAAGAGAGGAGCAGAGCACTGGGACCCGTTTGACAAAAACCGGCTTCCCACGGGAAAGTCTTTCTCCACGTGCAGACATGCTCCCAGGTGCCTGTGGCAAGGGGAAGGAAATGCCATACACTGACCTGGAAGAGACCACAGGGCCCAGGCACAGTCTGAGCCCTTCCATCATCCCGGCGGTTTTGCTAGCAGGAGTTCAACCCCAACGAACACAGCCCGGAGACCCCCTGGGGCCCAAACGGCTATCGACGAACAATATTCTCTTGCTGAGGAAATCCTATCCCAAGTGGGGGTAGCCAGGTCAACAAAATGCCACACACCCAGGTGGAAGAGACAACATGGCCCAGGCACGGTCTAAGCCCCTCACCTCGTCCCTGTGCTCTGGGGAGCCGGAGGGACCCCCGAGGCCCACGGCCCTGAGGCCCGTTGGGCAGAAAGCCGGCTTCCCACGGAAACAGCTTTCCTGAGGGGCAGACCCTATCCCAAGGGCTGGTGGCAAGGGAAAGCAAATGCCATCCCCTTCTCTGGAAGAAACCCCAGTGCCCAGCCATGTTCTAATCCCTCCCCGCCTCCCTGGGCTTCTGGAAGCAGGATTGAAAAGAGAGGAGCACAGCACTGGGACCCGTTTGACAGAAACCGGCTTCCCACGACGAAGTCCTTCTCCACGTGCAGACATGCTCCCAGGTGCCTGTGGCAAGGGGAAGGAAATGCCATACACTGACCTGGAAGAGACCACAGGGCCCAGGCACAGTCTGAACCCTTCCCTCAACCCGGCGGTTTTGCTAGCAGGAGTTCAACCCCAAGGAACACAGCCCGGAGACCCCTGAGGCAAAAACGGCTTCTGACGAACAATAGGCGCTTGCTGCGGAAAACCTATCCCAAGTGGGGTAGCCAGGTCAACAAAATGCCACACACCCAGGTGTAAGAAACAACATTGCCCAGGCATGGTCTAAGCCCCTCACCTCGTCCCTGTGCTTTGGGGAGCCGGAGGGACAGGCGAGGCCCACGGCCCTGAGACCCCTTTGCAAAAAGCCGGCTTCCCACGGAGAAAGTTTTCCTGAGGTGCAGACCCTCTCACAAGTGGTTGTGGCAAGGTAAAGCAAATGCCCTCCACTTCTCTGGAAGAAACCACAGTGCCCAGCCATATTGTAAGCCCTCCCATCCTCCCTGGGCTTCTGGCAGCAGGAGTGAAAAGAGAGGAGCAGAGCACTGGGACCCGTTTGACAAAACCCGGCTTCCCACGGGAAAGTCTTTCTCCACGTGCAGACATGCTCCCAGGTGCCTGTGGCAAGGGGAAGGAAATGCCATACACTGACCTGGAAGAGACCACAGGGCCCAGGCACAGTCTGAACCCTTCCCTCAACCCGGCGGTTTTGCTAGCAGCAGTTCAACCCCAACGAACACAGCCCGGTGACCCCTGAAGCAAAAACCGCTTCCGACGAAAAAGAGGTGCTTGCTGTGCAGAACCTATTCCAAGTGGGGGTAGCCAGGACAACAAAATGCTACACACCCAGGTGTAAGAAACAACATTGCCCAGGCATGGTTTAAGCCCCTCACCTCGTCCCTGTTCTTTGGGGAGCCGGAGGGACAGCCGAGGCCCACGGCCCTGAGACCCCTTTGCAAAAAGCCGGCTTCCCACGGAGAAAGTTTTCCTGTGGTGCAGACCCTCTCACAAGTGGTTGTGGCAAGGTAACGCAAATGCCCTCCACTTCTCTGGAAGAAACCACAGTGCCCAGCCATGTTCTAAGCCCTCCCATCCTCCCTGGGCTTCTGGCAGCAGGAGTGAAAAGAGAGGAGCAGAGCACTGGGACCCGTTTGACAAAAACCGGCTTCCCACGGGAAAGTCTTTCTCCACGTGCAGACATGTTCCCAGGTGCCTGTGGCAAGGGGAAGGAAATGCCATACACTGACCTGGAAGAGACCACAGGGCCCAGGCACAGTCTGAACCCTTCCCTCATCCCGGCGGTTTTGCTAGCAGGAGTTCAACCCCAACGAACACAGCCCGGAGACCCCTGAGGCAAAAACGGCTTACGACGAACAATAGGTGCTTGCTGTGGAACACCTATTCCAAGTGGGGGTAGCCAGGTCAACAAAATGCTACACACCCAGGTGTAAGAAACAACATTGCCCAGGCATGGTCTAAGCCCCTCACCTCGTCCCTGTGCTTTGGGGAGCCGGAGGGACAGCCGAGGCCCACGGCCTTGAGACCACTTTGCAAAAAGCCGGCTTCCCACGGAGACAGTTTTCCTGAGGTGCAGACCCTCTCCCAAGTGGTTGTGCCAAAGTAAAGCAAATGCCCTCCACTTCTCTGGAAGAAACCACAGTGCCCAGCCATGTTCTAAGCCCTCCCATCCTCCCTGGGCTTCTGGCAGCAGGAGTGAAAAGAGAGGAGCAGAGCACTGGGACCCGTTTGACAAAAACCGGCTTCCCACGGGAAAGTCTTTCTCCACGTGCAGACATGCTCCCAGGTGCCTGTGGCAAGGGGAAGGAAATGCCATACACTGACCTGGAAGAGACCACAGGGCCCAGGCACAGTCTGAGCCCTTCCATCATCCCGGCGGTTTTGCTAGCAGGAGTTCAACCCCAACGAACACAGCCCGGAGACCCCCTGGGGCCCAAACGGCTATCGACGAACAATATTCTCTTGCTGAGGAAATCCTATCCCAAGTGGGGGTAGCCAGGTCAACAAAATGCCACACACCCAGGTGGAAGAGACAACATGGCCCAGGCACGGTCTAAGCCCCTCACCTCGTCCCTGTGCTCTGGGGAGCCGGAGGGACCCCCGAGGCCCACGGCCCTGAGGCCCGTTGGGCAGAAAGCCGGCTTCCCACGGAAACAGCTTTCCTGAGGGGCAGACCCTATCCCAAGGGCTGGTGGCAAGGGAAAGCAAATGCCATCCCCTTCTCTGGAAGAAACCCCAGTGCCCAGCCATGTTCTAATCCCTCCCCGCCTCCCTGGGCTTCTGGAAGCAGGATTGAAAAGAGAGGAGCACAGCACTGGGACCCGTTTGACAGAAACCGGCTTCCCACGACGAAGTCCTTCTCCACGTGCAGACATGCTCCCAGGTGCCTGTGGCAAGGGGAAGGAAATGCCATACACTGACCTGGAAGAGACCACAGGGCCCAGGCACAGTCTGAACCCTTCCCTCAACCCGGCGGTTTTGCTAGCAGGAGTTCAACCCCAACGAACACAGCCCGGAGACCCCTGAGGCAAAAACGGCTTCTGACGAACAATAGGCGCTTGCTGCGGAAAACCTATCCCAAGTGGGGTAGCCAGGTCAACAAAATGCCACACACCCAGGTGTAAGAAACAACATTGCCCAGGCATGGTCTAAGCCCCTCACCTCGTCCCTGTGCTTTGGGGAGCCGGAGGGACAGGCGAGGCCCACGGCCCTGAGACCCCTTTGCAAAAAGCCGGCTTCCCACGGAGAAAGTTTTCCTGAGGTGCAGACCCTCTCACAAGTGGTTGTGGCAAGGTAAAGCAAATGCCCTCCACTTCTCTGGAAGAAACCACAGTGCCCAGCCATATTGTAAGCCCTCCCATCCTCCCTGGGCTTCTGGCAGCAGGAGTGAAAAGAGAGGAGCAGAGCACTGGGACCCGTTTGACAAAACCCGGCTTCCCACGGGAAAGTCTTTCTCCACGTGCAGACATGCTCCCAGGTGCCTGTGGCAAGGGGAAGGAAATGCCATACACTGACCTGGAAGAGACCACAGGGCCCAGGCACAGTCTGAACCCTTCCCTCAACCCGGCGGTTTTGCTAGCAGCAGTTCAACCCCAACGAACACAGCCCGGTGACCCCTGAAGCAAAAACCGCTTCCGACGAAAAAGAGGTGCTTGCTGTGCAGAACCTATTCCAAGTGGGGGTAGCCAGGACAACAAAATGCTACACACCCAGGTGTAAGAAACAACATTGCCCAGGCATGGTTTAAGCCCCTCACCTCGTCCCTGTTCTTTGGGGAGCCGGAGGGACAGCCGAGGCCCACGGCCCTGAGACCCCTTTGCAAAAAGCCGGCTTCCACGGAGAAAGTTTTCCTGTGGTGCAGACCCTCTCACAAGTGGTTGTGGCAAGGTAACGCAAATGCCCTCCACTTCTCTGGAAGAAACCACAGTGCCCAGCCATGTTCTAAGCCCTCCCATCCTCCCTGGGCTTCTGGCAGCAGGAGTGAAAAGAGAGGAGCAGAGCACTGGGACCCGTTTGACAAAAACCGGCTTCCCACGGGAAAGTCTTTCTCCACGTGCAGACATGTTCCCAGGTGCCTGTGGCAAGGGGAAGGAAATGCCATACACTGACCTGGAAGAGACCACAGGGCCCAGGCACAGTCTGAACCCTTCCCTCATCCCGGCGGTTTTGCTAGCAGGAGTTCAACCCCAAGGAACACAGCCCGGAGACCCCTGAGGCAAAAACGGCTTAGGACGAACAATAGGTGCTTGCTGTGGAACACCTATTCCAAGTGGGCGTAGCCAGGTCAACAAAATGCTACACACCCAGGTGTAAGAAACAACATTGCCCAGGCATGGTCTAAGCCCCTCACCTCGTCCCTGTGCTTTGGGGAGCCGGAGGGACAGCCGAGGCCCACGGCCTTGAGACCACTTTGCAAAAAGCCGGCTTCCCACGGAGACAGTTTTCCTGAGGTGCAGACCCTCTCCCAAGTGGTTGTGCCAAAGTAAAGCAAATGCCCTCCACTTCTCTGGAAGAAACCACAGTGCCCAGCCATGTTCTAAGCCCTCCCATCCTCCCTGGGCTTCTGGCAGCAGGAGTGAAAAGAGAGGAGCAGAGCACTGGGACCCGTTTGACAAAAACCGGCTTCCCACGGGAAAGTCTTTCTCCACGTGCAGACATGCTCCCAGGTGCCTGTGGCAAGGGGAAGGAAATGCCATACACTGACCTGGAAGAGACCACAGGGCCCAGGCACAGTCTGAGCCCTTCCATCATCCCGGCGGTTTTGCTAGCAGGAGTTCAACCCCAACGAACACAGCCCGGAGACCCCCTGGGGCCCAAACGGCTATCGACGAACAATATTCTCTTGCTGAGGAAATCCTATCCCAAGTGGGGGTAGCCAGGTCAACAAAATGCCACACACCCAGGTGGAAGAGACAACATGGCCCAGGCACGGTCTAAGCCCCTCACCTCGTCCCTGTGCTCTGGGGAGCCGGAGGGACCCCCGAGGCCCACGGCCCTGAGGCCCGTTGGGCAGAAAGCCGGCTTCCCACGGAAACAGCTTTCCTGAGGGGCAGACCCTATCCCAAGGGCTGGTGGCAAGGGAAAGCAAATGCCATCCCCTTCTCTGGAAGAAACCCCAGTGCCCAGCCATGTTCTAATCCCTCCCCGCCTCCCTGGGCTTCTGGAAGCAGGATTGAAAAGAGAGGAGCACAGCACTGGGACCCGTTTGACAGAAACCGGCTTCCCACGACGAAGTCCTTCTCCACGTGCAGACATGCTCCCAGGTGCCTGTGGCAAGGGGAAGGAAATGCCATACACTGACCTGGAAGAGACCACAGGGCCCAGGCACAGTCTGAACCCTTCCCTCAACCCGGCGGTTTTGCTAGCAGGAGTTCAACCCCAACGAACACAGCCCGGAGACCCCTGAGGCAAAAACGGCTTCTGACGAACAATAGGCGCTTGCTGCGGAAAACCTATCCCAAGTGGGGTAGCCAGGTCAACAAAATGCCACACACCCAGGTGTAAGAAACAACATTGCCCAGGCATGGTCTAAGCCCCTCACCTCGTCCCTGTGCTTTGGGGAGCCGGAGGGACAGGCGAGGCCCACGGCCCTGAGACCCCTTTGCAAAAAGCCGGCTTCCCACGGAGAAAGTTTTCCTGAGGTGCAGACCCTCTCACAAGTGGTTGTGGCAAGGTAAAGCAAATGCCCTCCACTTCTCTGGAAGAAACCACAGTGCCCAGCCATATTGTAAGCCCTCCCATCCTCCCTGGGCTTCTGGCAGCAGGAGTGAAAAGAGAGGAGCAGAGCACTGGGACCCGTTTGACAAAACCCGGCTTCCCACGGGAAAGTCTTTCTCCACGTGCAGACATGCTCCCAGGTGCCTGTGGCAAGGGGAAGGAAATGCCATACACTGACCTGGAAGAGACCACAGGGCCCAGGCACAGTCTGAACCCTTCCCTCAACCCGGCGGTTTTGCTAGCAGCAGTTCAACCCCAACGAACACAGCCCGGTGACCCCTGAAGCAAAAACCGCTTCCGACGAAAAAGAGGTGCTTGCTGTGCAGAACCTATTCCAAGTGGGGGTAGCCAGGACAACAAAATGCTACACACCCAGGTGTAAGAAACAACATTGCCCAGGCATGGTTTAAGCCCCTCACCTCGTCCCTGTTCTTTGGGGAGCCGGAGGGACAGCCGAGGCCCACGGCCCTGAGACCCCTTTGCAAAAAGCCGGCTTCCCACGGAGAAAGTTTTCCTGTGGTGCAGACCCTCTCACAAGTGGTTGTGGCAAGGTAACGCAAATGCCCTCCACTTCTCTGGAAGAAACCACAGTGCCCAGCCATGTTCTAAGCCCTCCCATCCTCCCTGGGCTTCTGGCAGCAGGAGTGAAAAGAGAGGAGCAGAGCACTGGGACCCGTTTGACAAAAACCGGCTTCCCACGGGAAAGTCTTTCTCCACGTGCAGACATGTTCCCAGGTGCCTGTGGCAAGGGGAAGGAAATGCCATACACTGACCTGGAAGAGACCACAGGGCCCAGGCACAGTCTGAACCCTTCCCTCATCCCGGCGGTTTTGCTAGCAGGAGTTCAACCCCAACGAACACAGCCCGGAGACCCCTGAGGCAAAAACGGCTTACGACGAACAATAGGTGCTTGCTGTGGAACACCTATTCCAAGTGGGGGTAGCCAGGTCAACAAAATGCTACACACCCAGGTGTAAGAAACAACATTGCCCAGGCATGGTCTAAGCCCCTCACCTCGTCCCTGTGCTTTGGGGAGCCGGAGGGACAGCCGAGGCCCACGGCCTTGAGACCACTTTGCAAAAAGCCGGCTTCCCACGGAGACAGTTTTCCTGAGGTGCAGACCCTCTCCCAAGTGGTTGTGCCAAAGTAAAGCAAATGCCCTCCACTTCTCTGGAAGAAACCACAGTGCCCAGCCATGTTCTAAGCCCTCCCATCCTCCCTGGGCTTCTGGCAGCAGGAGTGAAAAGAGAGGAGCAGAGCACTGGGACCCGTTTGACAAAAACCGGCTTCCCACGGGAAAGTCTTTCTCCACGTGCAGACATGCTCCCAGGTGCCTGTGGCAAGGGGAAGGAAATGCCATACACTGACCTGGAAGAGACCACAGGGCCCAGGCACAGTCTGAGCCCTTCCATCATCCCGGCGGTTTTGCTAGCAGGAGTTCAACCCCAACGAACACAGCCCGGAGACCCCCTGGGGCCCAAACGGCTATCGACGAACAATATTCTCTTGCTGAGGAAATCCTATCCCAAGTGGGGGTAGCCAGGTCAACAAAATGCCACACACCCAGGTGGAAGAGACAACATGGCCCAGGCACGGTCTAAGCCCCTCACCTCGTCCCTGTGCTCTGGGGAGCCGGAGGGACCCCCGAGGCCCACGGCCCTGAGGCCCGTTGGGCAGAAAGCCGGCTTCCCACGGAAACAGCTTTCCTGAGGGGCAGACCCTATCCCAAGGGCTGGTGGCAAGGGAAAGCAAATGCCATCCCCTTCTCTGGAAGAAACCCCAGTGCCCAGCCATGTTCTAATCCCTCCCCGCCTCCCTGGGCTTCTGGAAGCAGGATTGAAAAGAGAGGAGCACAGCACTGGGACCCGTTTGACAGAAACCGGCTTCCCACGACGAAGTCCTTCTCCACGTGCAGACATGCTCCCAGGTGCCTGTGGCAAGGGGAAGGAAATGCCATACACTGACCTGGAAGAGACCACAGGGCCCAGGCACAGTCTGAACCCTTCCCTCAACCCGGCGGTTTTGCTAGCAGGAGTTCAACCCCAACGAACACAGCCCGGAGACCCCTGAGGCAAAAACGGCTTCTGACGAACAATAGGCGCTTGCTGCGGAAAACCTATCCCAAGTGGGGTAGCCAGGTCAACAAAATGCCACACACCCAGGTGTAAGAAACAACATTGCCCAGGCATGGTCTAAGCCCCTCACCTCGTCCCTGTGCTTTGGGGAGCCGGAGGGACAGGCGAGGCCCACGGCCCTGAGACCCCTTTGCAAAAAGCCGGCTTCCCACGGAGAAAGTTTTCCTGAGGTGCAGACCCTCTCACAAGTGGTTGTGGCAAGGTAAAGCAAATGCCCTCCACTTCTCTGGAAGAAACCACAGTGCCCAGCCATATTGTAAGCCCTCCCATCCTCCCTGGGCTTCTGGCAGCAGGAGTGAAAAGAGAGGAGCAGAGCACTGGGACCCGTTTGACAAAACCCGGCTTCCCACGGGAAAGTCTTTCTCCACGTGCAGACATGCTCCCAGGTGCCTGTGGCAAGGGGAAGGAAATGCCATACACTGACCTGGAAGAGACCACAGGGCCCAGGCACAGTCTGAACCCTTCCCTCAACCCGGCGGTTTTGCTAGCAGCAGTTCAACCCCAACGAACACAGCCCGGTGACCCCTGAAGCAAAAACCGCTTCCGACGAAAAAGAGGTGCTTGCTGTGCAGAACCTATTCCAAGTGGGGGTAGCCAGGACAACAAAATGCTACACACCCAGGTGTAAGAAACAACATTGCCCAGGCATGGTTTAAGCCCCTCACCTCGTCCCTGTTCTTTGGGGAGCCGGAGGGACAGCCGAGGCCCACGGCCCTGAGACCCCTTTGCAAAAAGCCGGCTTCCCACGGAGAAAGTTTTCCTGTGGTGCAGACCCTCTCACAAGTGGTTGTGGCAAGGTAACGCAAATGCCCTCCACTTCTCTGGAAGAAACCACAGTGCCCAGCCATGTTCTAAGCCCTCCCATCCTCCCTGGGCTTCTGGCAGCAGGAGTGAAAAGAGAGGAGCAGAGCACTGGGACCCGTTTGACAAAAACCGGCTTCCCACGGGAAAGTCTTTCTCCACGTGCAGACATGCTCCCAGGTGCCTGTGGCAAGGGGAAGGAAATGCCATACACTGACCTGGAAGAGACCACAGGGCCCAGGCACAGTCTGAGCCCTTCCATCATCCCGGCGGTTTTGCTAGCAGGAGTTCAACCCCAACGAACACAGCCCGGAGACCCCCTGGGGCCCAAACGGCTATCGACGAACAATATTCTCTTGCTGAGGAAATCCTATCCCAAGTGGGGGTAGCCAGGTCAACAAAATGCCACACACCCAGGTGGAAGAGACAACATGGCCCAGGCACGGTCTAAGCCCCTCACCTCGTCCCTGTGCTCTGGGGAGCCGGAGGGACCCCCGAGGCCCACGGCCCTGAGGCCCGTTGGGCAGAAAGCCGGCTTCCCACGGAAACAGCTTTCCTGAGGGGCAGACCCTATCCCAAGGGCTGGTGGCAAGGGAAAGCAAATGCCATCCCCTTCTCTGGAAGAAACCCCAGTGCCCAGCCATGTTCTAATCCCTCCCCGCCTCCCTGGGCTTCTGGAAGCAGGATTGAAAAGAGAGGAGCACAGCACTGGGACCCGTTTGACAGAAACCGGCTTCCCACGACGAAGTCCTTCTCCACGTGCAGACATGCTCCCAGGTGCCTGTGGCAAGGGGAAGGAAATGCCATACACTGACCTGGAAGAGACCACAGGGCCCAGGCACAGTCTGAACCCTTCCCTCAACCCGGCGGTTTTGCTAGCAGGAGTTCAACCCCAACGAACACAGCCCGGAGACCCCTGAGGCAAAAACGGCTTCTGACGAACAATAGGCGCTTGCTGCGGAAAACCTATCCCAAGTGGGGTAGCCAGGTCAACAAAATGCCACACACCCAGGTGTAAGAAACAACATTGCCCAGGCATGGTCTAAGCCCCTCACCTCGTCCCTGTGCTTTGGGGAGCCGGAGGGACAGGCGAGGCCCACGGCCCTGAGACCCCTTTGCAAAAAGCCGGCTTCCCACGGAGAAAGTTTTCCTGAGGTGCAGACCCTCTCACAAGTGGTTGTGGCAAGGTAAAGCAAATGCCCTCCACTTCTCTGGAAGAAACCACAGTGCCCAGCCATATTGTAAGCCCTCCCATCCTCCCTGGGCTTCTGGCAGCAGGAGTGAAAAGAGAGGAGCAGAGCACTGGGACCCGTTTGACAAAACCCGGCTTCCCACGGGAAAGTCTTTCTCCACGTGCAGACATGCTCCCAGGTGCCTGTGGCAAGGGGAAGGAAATGCCATACACTGACCTGGAAGAGACCACAGGGCCCAGGCACAGTCTGAACCCTTCCCTCAACCCGGCGGTTTTGCTAGCAGCAGTTCAACCCCAACGAACACAGCCCGGTGACCCCTGAAGCAAAAACCGCTTCCGACGAAAAAGAGGTGCTTGCTGTGCAGAACCTATTCCAAGTGGGGGTAGCCAGGACAACAAAATGCTACACACCCAGGTGTAAGAAACAACATTGCCCAGGCATGGTTTAAGCCCCTCACCTCGTCCCTGTTCTTTGGGGAGCCGGAGGGACAGCCGAGGCCCACGGCCCTGAGACCCCTTTGCAAAAAGCCGGCTTCCCACGGAGAAAGTTTTCCTGTGGTGCAGACCCTCTCACAAGTGGTTGTGGCAAGGTAACGCAAATGCCCTCCACTTCTCTGGAAGAAACCACAGTGCCCAGCCATGTTCTAAGCCCTCCCATCCTCCCTGGGCTTCTGGCAGCAGGAGTGAAAAGAGAGGAGCAGAGCACTGGGACCCGTTTGACAAAAACCGGCTTCCCACGGGAAAGTCTTTCTCCACGTGCAGACATGCTCCCAGGTGCCTGTGGCAAGGGGAAGGAAATGCCATACACTGACCTGGAAGAGACCACAGGGCCCAGGCACAGTCTGAGCCCTTCCATCATCCCGGCGGTTTTGCTAGCAGGAGTTCAACCCCAACGAACACAGCCCGGAGACCCCCTGGGGCCCAAACGGCTATCGACGAACAATATTCTCTTGCTGAGGAAATCCTATCCCAAGTGGGGGTAGCCAGGTCAACAAAATGCCACACACCCAGGTGGAAGAGACAACATGGCCCAGGCACGGTCTAAGCCCCTCACCTCGTCCCTGTGCTCTGGGGAGCCGGAGGGACCCCCGAGGCCCACGGCCCTGAGGCCCGTTGGGCAGAAAGCCGGCTTCCCACGGAAACAGCTTTCCTGAGGGGCAGACCCTATCCCAAGGGCTGGTGGCAAGGGAAAGCAAATGCCATCCCCTTCTCTGGAAGAAACCCCAGTGCCCAGCCATGTTCTAATCCCTCCCCGCCTCCCTGGGCTTCTGGAAGCAGGATTGAAAAGAGAGGAGCACAGCACTGGGACCCGTTTGACAGAAACCGGCTTCCCACGACGAAGTCCTTCTCCACGTGCAGACATGCTCCCAGGTGCCTGTGGCAAGGGGAAGGAAATGCCATACACTGACCTGGAAGAGACCACAGGGCCCAGGCACAGTCTGAACCCTTCCCTCAACCCGGCGGTTTTGCTAGCAGGAGTTCAACCCCAACGAACACAGCCCGGAGACCCCTGAGGCAAAAACGGCTTCTGACGAACAATAGGCGCTTGCTGCGGAAAACCTATCCCAAGTGGGGTAGCCAGGTCAACAAAATGCCACACACCCAGGTGTAAGAAACAACATTGCCCAGGCATGGTCTAAGCCCCTCACCTCGTCCCTGTGCTTTGGGGAGCCGGAGGGACAGGCGAGGCCCACGGCCCTGAGACCCCTTTGCAAAAAGCCGGCTTCCCACGGAGAAAGTTTTCCTGAGGTGCAGACCCTCTCACAAGTGGTTGTGGCAAGGTAAAGCAAATGCCCTCCACTTCTCTGGAAGAAACCACAGTGCCCAGCCATATTGTAAGCCCTCCCATCCTCCCTGGGCTTCTGGCAGCAGGAGTGAAAAGAGAGGAGCAGAGCACTGGGACCCGTTTGACAAAACCCGGCTTCCCACGGGAAAGTCTTTCTCCACGTGCAGACATGCTCCCAGGTGCCTGTGGCAAGGGGAAGGAAATGCCATACACTGACCTGGAAGAGACCACAGGGCCCAGGCACAGTCTGAACCCTTCCCTCAACAAGGCGGTTTTGCTAGCAGCAGTTCAACCCCAACGAACACAGCCCGGTGACCCCTGAAGCAAAAACCGCTTCCGACGAAAAAGAGGTGCTTGCTGTGCAGAACCTATTCCAAGTGGGGGTAGCCAGGACAACAAAATGCTACACACCCAGGTGTAAGAAACAACATTGCCCAGGCATGGTTTAAGCCCCTCACCTCGTCCCTGTTCTTTGGGGAGCCGGAGGGACAGCCGAGGCCCACGGCCCTGAGACCCCTTTGCAAAAAGCCGGCTTCCCACGGAGAAAGTTTTCCTGTGGTGCAGACCCTCTCACAAGTGGTTGTGGCAAGGTAACGCAAATGCCCTCCACTTCTCTGGAAGAAACCACAGTGCCCAGCCATGTTCTAAGCCCTCCCATCCTCCCTGGGCTTCTGGCAGCAGGAGTGAAAAGAGAGGAGCAGAGCACTGGGACCCGTTTGACAAAAACCGGCTTCCCACGGGAAAGTCTTTCTCCACGTGCAGACATGTTCCCAGGTGCCTGTGGCAAGGGGAAGGAAATGCCATACACTGACCTGGAAGAGACCACAGGGCCCAGGCACAGTCTGAACCCTTCCCTCATCCCGGCGGTTTTGCTAGCAGGAGTTCAACCCCAACGAACACAGCCCGGAGACCCCTGAGGCAAAAACGGCTTACGACGAACAATAGGTGCTTGCTGTGGAACACCTATTCCAAGTGGGGGTAGCCAGGTCAACAAAATGCTACACACCCAGGTGTAAGAAACAACATTGCCCAGGCATGGTCTAAGCCCCTCACCTCGTCCCTGTGCTTTGGGGAGCCGGAGGGACAGCCGAGGCCCACGGCCTTGAGACCACTTTGCAAAAAGCCGGCTTCCCACGGAGACAGTTTTCCTGAGGTGCAGACCCTCTCCCAAGTGGTTGTGCCAAAGTAAAGCAAATGCCCTCCACTTCTCTGGAAGAAACCACAGTGCCCAGCCATGTTCTAAGCCCTCCCATCCTCCCTGGGCTTCTGGCAGCAGGAGTGAAAAGAGAGGAGCAGAGCACTGGGACCCGTTTGACAAAAACCGGCTTCCCACGGGAAAGTCTTTCTCCACGTGCAGACATGCTCCCAGGTGCCTGTGGCAAGGGGAAGGAAATGCCATACACTGACCTGGAAGAGACCACAGGGCCCAGGCACAGTCTGAGCCCTTCCATCATCCCGGCGGTTTTGCTAGCAGGAGTTCAACCCCAACGAACACAGCCCGGAGACCCCCTGGGGCCCAAACGGCTATCGACGAACAATATTCTCTTGCTGAGGAAATCCTATCCCAAGTGGGGGTAGCCAGGTCAACAAAATGCCACACACCCAGGTGGAAGAGACAACATGGCCCAGGCACGGTCTAAGCCCCTCACCTCGTCCCTGTGCTCTGGGGAGCCGGAGGGACCCCCGAGGCCCACGGCCCTGAGGCCCGTTGGGCAGAAAGCCGGCTTCCCACGGAAACAGCTTTCCTGAGGGGCAGACCCTATCCCAAGGGCTGGTGGCAAGGGAAAGCAAATGCCATCCCCTTCTCTGGAAGAAACCCCAGTGCCCAGCCATGTTCTAATCCCTCCCCGCCTCCCTGGGCTTCTGGAAGCAGGATTGAAAAGAGAGGAGCACAGCACTGGGACCCGTTTGACAGAAACCGGCTTCCCACGACGAAGTCCTTCTCCACGTGCAGACATGCTCCCAGGTGCCTGTGGCAAGGGGAAGGAAATGCCATACACTGACCTGGAAGAGACCACAGGGCCCAGGCACAGTCTGAACCCTTCCCTCAACCCGGCGGTTTTGCTAGCAGGAGTTCAACCCCAACGAACACAGCCCGGAGACCCCTGAGGCAAAAACGGCTTCTGACGAACAATAGGCGCTTGCTGCGGAAAACCTATCCCAAGTGGGGTAGCCAGGTCAACAAAATGCCACACACCCAGGTGTAAGAAACAACATTGCCCAGGCATGGTCTAAGCCCCTCACCTCGTCCCTGTGCTTTGGGGAGCCGGAGGGACAGGCGAGGCCCACGGCCCTGAGACCCCTTTGCAAAAAGCCGGCTTCCCACGGAGAAAGTTTTCCTGAGGTGCAGACCCTCTCACAAGTGGTTGTGGCAAGGTAAAGCAAATGCCCTCCACTTCTCTGGAAGAAACCACAGTGCCCAGCCATATTGTAAGCCCTCCCATCCTCCCTGGGCTTCTGGCAGCAGGAGTGAAAAGAGAGGAGCAGAGCACTGGGACCCGTTTGACAAAACCCGGCTTCCCACGGGAAAGTCTTTCTCCACGTGCAGACATGCTCCCAGGTGCCTGTGGCAAGGGGAAGGAAATGCCATACACTGACCTGGAAGAGACCACAGGGCCCAGGCACAGTCTGAACCCTTCCCTCAACCCGGCGGTTTTGCTAGCAGCAGTTCAACCCCAACGAACACAGCCCGGTGACCCCTGAAGCAAAAACCGCTTCCGACGAAAAAGAGGTGCTTGCTGTGCAGAACCTATTCCAAGTGGGGGTAGCCAGGACAACAAAATGCTACACACCCAGGTGTAAGAAACAACATTGCCCAGGCATGGTTTAAGCCCCTCACCTCGTCCCTGTTCTTTGGGGAGCCGGAGGGACAGCCGAGGCCCACGGCCCTGAGACCCCTTTGCAAAAAGCCGGCTTCCCACGGAGAAAGTTTTCCTGTGGTGCAGACCCTCTCACAAGTGGTTGTGGCAAGGTAACGCAAATGCCCTCCACTTCTCTGGAAGAAACCACAGTGCCCAGCCATGTTCTAAGCCCTCCCATCCTCCCTGGGCTTCTGGCAGCAGGAGTGAAAAGAGAGGAGCAGAGCACTGGGACCCGTTTGACAAAAACCGGCTTCCCACGGGAAAGTCTTTCTCCACGTGCAGACATGCTCCCAGGTGCCTGTGGCAAGGGGAAGGAAATGCCATACACTGACCTGGAAGAGACCACAGGGCCCAGGCACAGTCTGAGCCCTTCCATCATCCCGGCGGTTTTGCTAGCAGGAGTTCAACCCCAACGAACACAGCCCGGAGACCCCCTGGGGCCCAAACGGCTATCGACGAACAATATTCTCTTGCTGAGGAAATCCTATCCCAAGTGGGGGTAGCCAGGTCAACAAAATGCCACACACCCAGGTGGAAGAGACAACATGGCCCAGGCACGGTCTAAGCCCCTCACCTCGTCCCTGTGCTCTGGGGAGCCGGAGGGACCCCCGAGGCCCACGGCCCTGAGGCCCGTTGGGCAGAAAGCCGGCTTCCCACGGAAACAGCTTTCCTGAGGGGCAGACCCTATCCCAAGGGCTGGTGGCAAGGGAAAGCAAATGCCATCCCCTTCTCTGGAAGAAACCCCAGTGCCCAGCCATGTTCTAATCCCTCCCCGCCTCCCTGGGCTTCTGGAAGCAGGATTGAAAAGAGAGGAGCACAGCACTGGGACCCGTTTGACAGAAACCGGCTTCCCACGACGAAGTCCTTCTCCACGTGCAGACATGCTCCCAGGTGCCTGTGGCAAGGGGAAGGAAATGCCATACACTGACCTGGAAGAGACCACAGGGCCCAGGCACAGTCTGAACCCTTCCCTCAACCCGGCGGTTTTGCTAGCAGGAGTTCAACCCCAACGAACACAGCCCGGAGACCCCTGAGGCAAAAACGGCTTCTGACGAACAATAGGCGCTTGCTGCGGAAAACCTATCCCAAGTGGGGTAGCCAGGTCAACAAAATGCCACACACCCAGGTGTAAGAAACAACATTGCCCAGGCATGGTCTAAGCCCCTCACCTCGTCCCTGTGCTTTGGGGAGCCGGAGGGACAGGCGAGGCCCACGGCCCTGAGACCCCTTTGCAAAAAGCCGGCTTCCCACGGAGAAAGTTTTCCTGAGGTGCAGACCCTCTCACAAGTGGTTGTGGCAAGGTAAAGCAAATGCCCTCCACTTCTCTGGAAGAAACCACAGTGCCCAGCCATATTGTAAGCCCTCCCATCCTCCCTGGGCTTCTGGCAGCAGGAGTGAAAAGAGAGGAGCAGAGCACTGGGACCCGTTTGACAAAACCCGGCTTCCCACGGGAAAGTCTTTCTCCACGTGCAGACATGCTCCCAGGTGCCTGTGGCAAGGGGAAGGAAATGCCATACACTGACCTGGAAGAGACCACAGGGCCCAGGCACAGTCTGAACCCTTCCCTCAACCCGGCGGTTTTGCTAGCAGCAGTTCAACCCCAACGAACACAGCCCGGTGACCCCTGAAGCAAAAACCGCTTCCGACGAAAAAGAGGTGCTTGCTGTGCAGAACCTATTCCAAGTGGGGGTAGCCAGGACAACAAAATGCTACACACCCAGGTGTAAGAAACAACATTGCCCAGGCATGGTTTAAGCCCCTCACCTCGTCCCTGTTCTTTGGGGAGCCGGAGGGACAGCCGAGGCCCACGGCCCTGAGACCCCTTTGCAAAAAGCCGGCTTCCCACGGAGAAAGTTTTCCTGTGGTGCAGACCCTCTCACAAGTGGTTGTGGCAAGGTAACGCAAATGCCCTCCACTTCTCTGGAAGAAACCACAGTGCCCAGCCATGTTCTAAGCCCTCCCATCCTCCCTGGGCTTCTGGCAGCAGGAGTGAAAAGAGAGGAGCAGAGCACTGGGACCCGTTTGACAAAAACCGGCTTCCCACGGGAAAGTCTTTCTCCACGTGCAGACATGCTCCCAGGTGCCTGTGGCAAGGGGAAGGAAATGCCATACACTGACCTGGAAGAGACCACAGGGCCCAGGCACAGTCTGAGCCCTTCCATCATCCCGGCGGTTTTGCTAGCAGGAGTTCAACCCCAACGAACACAGCCCGGAGACCCCCTGGGGCCCAAACGGCTATCGACGAACAATATTCTCTTGCTGAGGAAATCCTATCCCAAGTGGGGGTAGCCAGGTCAACAAAATGCCACACACCCAGGTGGAAGAGACAACATGGCCCAGGCACGGTCTAAGCCCCTCACCTCGTCCCTGTGCTCTGGGGAGCCGGAGGGACCCCCGAGGCCCACGGCCCTGAGGCCCGTTGGGCAGAAAGCCGGCTTCCCACGGAAACAGCTTTCCTGAGGGGCAGACCCTATCCCAAGGGCTGGTGGCAAGGGAAAGCAAATGCCATCCCCTTCTCTGGAAGAAACCCCAGTGCCCAGCCATGTTCTAATCCCTCCCCGCCTCCCTGGGCTTCTGGAAGCAGGATTGAAAAGAGAGGAGCACAGCACTGGGACCCGTTTGACAGAAACCGGCTTCCCACGACGAAGTCCTTCTCCACGTGCAGACATGCTCCCAGGTGCCTGTGGCAAGGGGAAGGAAATGCCATACACTGACCTGGAAGAGACCACAGGGCCCAGGCACAGTCTGAACCCTTCCCTCAACCCGGCGGTTTTGCTAGCAGGAGTTCAACCCCAACGAACACAGCCCGGAGACCCCTGAGGCAAAAACGGCTTCTGACGAACAATAGGCGCTTGCTGCGGAAAACCTATCCCAAGTGGGGTAGCCAGGTCAACAAAATGCCACACACCCAGGTGTAAGAAACAACATTGCCCAGGCATGGTCTAAGCCCCTCACCTCGTCCCTGTGCTTTGGGGAGCCGGAGGGACAGGCGAGGCCCACGGCCCTGAGACCCCTTTGCAAAAAGCCGGCTTCCCACGGAGAAAGTTTTCCTGAGGTGCAGACCCTCTCACAAGTGGTTGTGGCAAGGTAAAGCAAATGCCCTCCACTTCTCTGGAAGAAACCACAGTGCCCAGCCATATTGTAAGCCCTCCCATCCTCCCTGGGCTTCTGGCAGCAGGAGTGAAAAGAGAGGAGCAGAGCACTGGGACCCGTTTGACAAAACCCGGCTTCCCACGGGAAAGTCTTTCTCCACGTGCAGACATGCTCCCAGGTGCCTGTGGCAAGGGGAAGGAAATGCCATACACTGACCTGGAAGAGACCACAGGGCCCAGGCACAGTCTGAACCCTTCCCTCAACCCGGCGGTTTTGCTAGCAGCAGTTCAACCCCAACGAACACAGCCCGGTGACCCCTGAAGCAAAAACCGCTTCCGACGAAAAAGAGGTGCTTGCTGTGCAGAACCTATTCCAAGTGGGGGTAGCCAGGACAACAAAATGCTACACACCCAGGTGTAAGAAACAACATTGCCCAGGCATGGTTTAAGCCCCTCACCTCGTCCCTGTTCTTTGGGGAGCCGGAGGGACAGCCGAGGCCCACGGCCCTGAGACCCCTTTGCAAAAAGCCGGCTTCCCACGGAGAAAGTTTTCCTGTGGTGCAGACCCTCTCACAAGTGGTTGTGGCAAGGTAACGCAAATGCCCTCCACTTCTCTGGAAGAAACCACAGTGCCCAGCCATGTTCTAAGCCCTCCCATCCTCCCTGGGCTTCTGGCAGCAGGAGTGAAAAGAGAGGAGCAGAGCACTGGGACCCGTTTGACAAAAACCGGCTTCCCACGGGAAAGTCTTTCTCCACGTGCAGACATGTTCCCAGGTGCCTGTGGCAAGGGGAAGGAAATGCCATACACTGACCTGGAAGAGACCACAGGGCCCAGGCACAGTCTGAACCCTTCCCTCATCCCGGCGGTTTTGCTAGCAGGAGTTCAACCCCAACGAACACAGCCCGGAGACCCCTGAGGCAAAAACGGCTTAGGACGAACAATAGGTGCTTGCTGTGGAACACCTATTCCAAGTGGGCGTAGCCAGGTCAACAAAATGCTACACACCCAGGTGTAAGAAACAACATTGCCCAGGCATGGTCTAAGCCCCTCACCTCGTCCCTGTGCTTTGGGGAGCCGGAGGGACAGCCGAGGCCCACGGCCTTGAGACCACTTTGCAAAAAGCCGGCTTCCCACGGAGACAGTTTTCCTGAGGTGCAGACCCTCTCCCAAGTGGTTGTGCCAAAGTAAAGCAAATGCCCTCCACTTCTCTGGAAGAAACCACAGTGCCCAGCCATGTTCTAAGCCCTCCCATCCTCCCTGGGCTTCTGGCAGCAGGAGTGAAAAGAGAGGAGCAGAGCACTGGGACCCGTTTGACAAAAACCGGCTTCCCACGGGAAAGTCTTTCTCCACGTGCAGACATGCTCCCAGGTGCCTGTGGCAAGGGGAAGGAAATGCCATACACTGACCTGGAAGAGACCACAGGGCCCAGGCACAGTCTGAGCCCTTCCATCATCCCGGCGGTTTTGCTAGCAGGAGTTCAACCCCAACGAACACAGCCCGGAGACCCCCTGGGGCCCAAACGGCTATCGACGAACAATATTCTCTTGCTGAGGAAATCCTATCCCAAGTGGGGGTAGCCAGGTCAACAAAATGCCACACACCCAGGTGGAAGAGACAACATGGCCCAGGCACGGTCTAAGCCCCTCACCTCGTCCCTGTGCTCTGGGGAGCCGGAGGGACCCCCGAGGCCCACGGCCCTGAGGCCCGTTGGGCAGAAAGCCGGCTTCCCACGGAAACAGCTTTCCTGAGGGGCAGACCCTATCCCAAGGGCTGGTGGCAAGGGAAAGCAAATGCCATCCCCTTCTCTGGAAGAAACCCCAGTGCCCAGCCATGTTCTAATCCCTCCCCGCCTCCCTGGGCTTCTGGAAGCAGGATTGAAAAGAGAGGAGCACAGCACTGGGACCCGTTTGACAGAAACCGGCTTCCCACGACGAAGTCCTTCTCCACGTGCAGACATGCTCCCAGGTGCCTGTGGCAAGGGGAAGGAAATGCCATACACTGACCTGGAAGAGACCACAGGGCCCAGGCACAGTCTGAACCCTTCCCTCAACCCGGCGGTTTTGCTAGCAGGAGTTCAACCCCAACGAACACAGCCCGGAGACCCCTGAGGCAAAAACGGCTTCTGACGAACAATAGGCGCTTGCTGCGGAAAACCTATCCCAAGTGGGGTAGCCAGGTCAACAAAATGCCACACACCCAGGTGTAAGAAACAACATTGCCCAGGCATGGTCTAAGCCCCTCACCTCGTCCCTGTGCTTTGGGGAGCCGGAGGGACAGGCGAGGCCCACGGCCCTGAGACCCCTTTGCAAAAAGCCGGCTTCCCACGGAGAAAGTTTTCCTGAGGTGCAGACCCTCTCACAAGTGGTTGTGGCAAGGTAAAGCAAATGCCCTCCACTTCTCTGGAAGAAACCACAGTGCCCAGCCATATTGTAAGCCCTCCCATCCTCCCTGGGCTTCTGGCAGCAGGAGTGAAAAGAGAGGAGCAGAGCACTGGGACCCGTTTGACAAAACCCGGCTTCCCACGGGAAAGTCTTTCTCCACGTGCAGACATGCTCCCAGGTGCCTGTGGCAAGGGGAAGGAAATGCCATACACTGACCTGGAAGAGACCACAGGGCCCAGGCACAGTCTGAACCCTTCCCTCAACCCGGCGGTTTTGCTAGCAGCAGTTCAACCCCAACGAACACAGCCCGGTGATCCCTGAAGCAAAAACCGCTTCCGACGAAAAAGAGGTGCTTGCTGTGCAGAACCTATTCCAAGTGGGGGTAGCCAGGACAACAAAATGCTACACACCCAGGTGTAAGAAACAACATTGCCCAGGCATGGTTTAAGCCCCTCACCTCGTCCCTGTTCTTTGGGGAGCCGGAGGGACAGCCGAGGCCCACGGCCCTGAGACCCCTTTGCAAAAAGCCGGCTTCCCACGGAGAAAGTTTTCCTGTGGTGCAGACCCTCTCACAAGTGGTTGTGGCAAGGTAACGCAAATGCCCTCCACTTCTCTGGAAGAAACCACAGTGCCCAGCCATGTTCTAAGCCCTCCCATCCTCCCTGGGCTTCTGGCAGCAGGAGTGAAAAGAGAGGAGCAGAGCACTGGGACCCGTTTGACAAAAACCGGCTTCCCACGGGAAAGTCTTTCTCCACGTGCAGACATGTTCCCAGGTGCCTGTGGCAAGGGGAAGGAAATGCCATACACTGACCTGGAAGAGACCACAGGGCCCAGGCACAGTCTGAACCCTTCCCTCAACCCGGCGGTTTTGCTAGCAGGAGTTCAACCCCAACGAACACAGCCCGGAGACCCCTGAGGCAAAAACGGCTTCTGACGAACAATAGGCGCTTGCTCTGGAAAACCTATCCCAAGTGGGGTAGCCAGGTCAACAAAATGCCACACACCCAGGTGTAAGAAACAACATTGCCCAGGCATGGTCTAAGCCCCTCACCTCGTCCCTGTGCTTTGGGGAGCCGGAGGGACAGGCGAGGCCCACGGCCCTGAGACCCCTTTGCAAAAAGCCGGCTTCCCACGGAGAAAGTTTTCCTGAGGTGCAGACCCTCTCACAAGTGGTTGTGGCAAGGTAAAGCAAATGCCCTCCACTTCTCTGGAAGAAACCACAGTGCCCAGCCATATTGTAAGCCCTCCCATCCTCCCTGGGCTTCTGGCAGCAGGAGTGAAAAGAGAGGAGCAGAGCACTGGGACCCGTTTGACAAAACCCGGCTTCCCACGGGAAAGTCTTTCTCCACGTGCAGACATGCTCCCAGGTGCCTGTGGCAAGGGGAAGGAAATGCCATACACTGACCTGGAAGAGACCACAGGGCCCAGGCACAGTCTGAACCCTTCCCTCAACCCGGCGGTTTTGCTAGCAGCAGTTCAACCCCAACGAACACAGCCCGGTGACCCCTGAAGCAAAAACCGCTTCCGACGAAAAAGAGGTGCTTGCTGTGCAGAACCTATTCCAAGTGGGGGTAGCCAGGACAACAAAATGCTACACACCCAGGTGTAAGAAACAACATTGCCCAGGCATGGTTTAAGCCCCTCACCTCGTCCCTGTTCTTTGGGGAGCCGGAGGGACAGCCGAGGCCCACGGCCCTGAGACCCCTTTGCAAAAAGCCGGCTTCCCACGGAGAAAGTTTTCCTGTGGTGCAGACCCTCTCACAAGTGGTTGTGGCAAGGTAACGCAAATGCCCTCCACTTCTCTGGAAGAAACCACAGTGCCCAGCCATGTTCTAAGCCCTCCCATCCTCCCTGGGCTTCTGGCAGCAGGAGTGAAAAGAGAGGAGCAGAGCACTGGGACCCGTTTGACAAAAACCGGCTTCCCACGGGAAAGTCTTTCTCCACGTGCAGACATGTTCCCAGGTGCCTGTGGCAAGGGGAAGGAAATGCCATACACTGACCTGGAAGAGACCACAGGGCCCAGGCACAGTCTGAACCCTTCCCTCATCCCGGCGGTTTTGCTAGCAGGAGTTCAACCCCAACGAACACAGCCCGGAGACCCCTGAGGCAAAAACGGCTTACGACGAACAATAGGTGCTTGCTGTGGAACACCTATTCCAAGTGGGGGTAGCCAGGTCAACAAAATGCTACACACCCAGGTGTAAGAAACAACATTGCCCAGGCATGGTCTAAGCCCCTCACCTCGTCCCTGTGCTTTGGGGAGCCGGAGGGACAGCCGAGGCCCACGGCCTTGAGACCACTTTGCAAAAAGCCGGCTTCCCACGGAGACAGTTTTCCTGAGGTGCAGACCCTCTCCCAAGTGGTTGTGCCAAAGTAAAGCAAATGCCCTCCACTTCTCTGGAAGAAACCACAGTGCCCAGCCATGTTCTAAGCCCTCCCATCCTCCCTGGGCTTCTGGCAGCAGGAGTGAAAAGAGAGGAGCAGAGCACTGGGACCCGTTTGACAAAAACCGGCTTCCCACGGGAAAGTCTTTCTCCACGTGCAGACATGCTCCCAGGTGCCTGTGGCAAGGGGAAGGAAATGCCATACACTGACCTGGAAGAGACCACAGGGCCCAGGCACAGTCTGAGCCCTTCCATCATCCCGGCGGTTTTGCTAGCAGGAGTTCAACCCCAACGAACACAGCCCGGAGACCCCCTGGGGCCCAAACGGCTATCGACGAACAATATTCTCTTGCTGAGGAAATCCTATCCCAAGTGGGGGTAGCCAGGTCAACAAAATGCCACACACCCAGGTGGAAGAGACAACATGGCCCAGGCACGGTCTAAGCCCCTCACCTCGTCCCTGTGCTCTGGGGAGCCGGAGGGACCCCCGAGGCCCACGGCCCTGAGGCCCGTTGGGCAGAAAGCCGGCTTCCCACGGAAACAGCTTTCCTGAGGGGCAGACCCTATCCCAAGGGCTGGTGGCAAGGGAAAGCAAATGCCATCCCCTTCTCTGGAAGAAACCCCAGTGCCCAGCCATGTTCTAATCCCTCCCCGCCTCCCTGGGCTTCTGGAAGCAGGATTGAAAAGAGAGGAGCACAGCACTGGGACCCGTTTGACAGAAACCGGCTTCCCACGACGAAGTCCTTCTCCACGTGCAGACATGCTCCCAGGTGCCTGTGGCAAGGGGAAGGAAATGCCATACACTGACCTGGAAGAGACCACAGGGCCCAGGCACAGTCTGAACCCTTCCCTCAACCCGGCGGTTTTGCTAGCAGGAGTTCAACCCCAACGAACACAGCCCGGAGACCCCTGAGGCAAAAACGGCTTCTGACGAACAATAGGCGCTTGCTGCGGAAAACCTATCCCAAGTGGGGTAGCCAGGTCAACAAAATGCCACACACCCAGGTGTAAGAAACAACATTGCCCAGGCATGGTCTAAGCCCCTCACCTCGTCCCTGTGCTTTGGGGAGCCGGAGGGACAGGCGAGGCCCACGGCCCTGAGACCCCTTTGCAAAAAGCCGGCTTCCCACGGAGAAAGTTTTCCTGAGGTGCAGACCCTCTCACAAGTGGTTGTGGCAAGGTAAAGCAAATGCCCTCCACTTCTCTGGAAGAAACCACAGTGCCCAGCCATATTGTAAGCCCTCCCATCCTCCCTGGGCTTCTGGCAGCAGGAGTGAAAAGAGAGGAGCAGAGCACTGGGACCCGTTTGACAAAACCCGGCTTCCCACGGGAAAGTCTTTCTCCACGTGCAGACATGCTCCCAGGTGCCTGTGGCAAGGGGAAGGAAATGCCATACACTGACCTGGAAGAGACCACAGGGCCCAGGCACAGTCTGAACCCTTCCCTCAACCCGGCGGTTTTGCTAGCAGCAGTTCAACCCCAACGAACACAGCCCGGTGACCCCTGAAGCAAAAACCGCTTCCGACGAAAAAGAGGTGCTTGCTGTGCAGAACCTATTCCAAGTGGGGGTAGCCAGGACAACAAAATGCTACACACCCAGGTGTAAGAAACAACATTGCCCAGGCATGGTTTAAGCCCCTCACCTCGTCCCTGTTCTTTGGGGAGCCGGAGGGACAGCCGAGGCCCACGGCCCTGAGACCCCTTTGCAAAAAGCCGGCTTCCCACGGAGAAAGTTTTCCTGTGGTGCAGACCCTCTCACAAGTGGTTGTGGCAAGGTAACGCAAATGCCCTCCACTTCTCTGGAAGAAACCACAGTGCCCAGCCATGTTCTAAGCCCTCCCATCCTCCCTGGGCTTCTGGCAGCAGGAGTGAAAAGAGAGGAGCAGAGCACTGGGACCCGTTTGACAAAAACCGGCTTCCCACGGGAAAGTCTTTCTCCACGTGCAGACATGCTCCCAGGTGCCTGTGGCAAGGGGAAGGAAATGCCATACACTGACCTGGAAGAGACCACAGGGCCCAGGCACAGTCTGAACCCTTCCCTCATCCCGGCGGTTTTGCTAGCAGGAGTTCAACCCCAACGAACACAGCCCGGAGACCCCTGAGGCAAAAACGGCTTACGACGAACAATAGGTGCTTGCTGTGGAACACCTATTCCAAGTGGGGGTAGCCAGGTCAACAAAATGCTACACACCCAGGTGTAAGAAACAACATTGCCCAGGCATGGTCTAAGCCCCTCACCTCGTCCCTGTGCTTTGGGGAGCCGGAGGGACAGCCGAGGCCCACGGCCTTGAGACCACTTTGCAAAAAGCCGGCTTCCCACGGAGACAGTTTTCCTGAGGTGCAGACCCTCTCCCAAGTGGTTGTGCCAAAGTAAAGCAAATGCCCTCCACTTCTCTGGAAGAAACCACAGTGCCCAGCCATGTTCTAAGCCCTCCCATCCTCCCTGGGCTTCTGGCAGCAGGAGTGAAAAGAGAGGAGCAGAGCACTGGGACCCGTTTGACAAAAACCGGCTTCCCACGGGAAAGTCTTTCTCCACGTGCAGACATGCTCCCAGGTGCCTGTGGCAAGGGGAAGGAAATGCCATACACTGACCTGGAAGAGACCACAGGGCCCAGGCACAGTCTGAGCCCTTCCATCATCCCGGCGGTTTTGCTAGCAGGAGTTCAACCCCAACGAACACAGCCCGGAGACCCCCTGGGGCCCAAACGGCTATCGACGAACAATATTCTCTTGCTGAGGAAATCCTATCCCAAGTGGGGGTAGCCAGGTCAACAAAATGCCACACACCCAGGTGGAAGAGACAACATGGCCCAGGCACGGTCTAAGCCCCTCACCTCGTCCCTGTGCTCTGGGGAGCCGGAGGGACCCCCGAGGCCCACGGCCCTGAGGCCCGTTGGGCAGAAAGCCGGCTTCCCACGGAAACAGCTTTCCTGAGGGGCAGACCCTATCCCAAGGGCTGGTGGCAAGGGAAAGCAAATGCCATCCCCTTCTCTGGAAGAAACCCCAGTGCCCAGCCATGTTCTAATCCCTCCCCGCCTCCCTGGGCTTCTGGAAGCAGGATTGAAAAGAGAGGAGCACAGCACTGGGACCCGTTTGACAGAAACCGGCTTCCCACGACAAAGTCCTTCTCCACGTGCAGACATGCTCCCAGGTGCCTGTGGCAAGGGGAAGGAAATGCCATACACTGACCTGGAAGAGACCACAGGGCCCAGGCACAGTCTGAACCCTTCCCTCAACCCGGCGGTTTTGCCAGCAGCAGTTCAACCCCAACGAACACAGCCCGGTGACCCCTGAAGCAAAAACCGCTTCCGACGAACAAGAGGTGCTTGCTGTGCAGAACCTTTTCCAAGTGGGGGTAGCCAGGACAACAAAATGCTACACACCCAGGTGTAAGAAACAACATTGCCCAGGCATGGTTTAAGCCCCTCACCTCGTCCCTGTTCTTTGGGGAGCCGGAGGGACAGCCGAGGCCCATGGCCCTGAGACCCCTTTGCAAAAAGCCGGCTTCCCACGGAGAAAGTTTTCCTGTGGTGCAGACCCTCTCACAAGTGGTTGTGGCAAGGTAACGCAAATGCCCTCCACTTCTCTGGAAGAAACCACAGTGCCCAGCCATGTTCTAAGCCCTCCCATCCTCCCTGGGCTTCTGGCAGCAGGAGTGAAAAGAGAGGAGCAGAGCACTGGGACCCGTTTGACAAAAACCGGCTTCCCACGGGAAAGTCTTTCTCCACGTGCAGACATGTTCCCAGGTGCCTGTGGCAAGGGGAAGGAAATGCCATACACTGACCTGGAAGAGACCACAGGGCCCAGGCACAGTCTGAACCCTTCCCTCATCCCGGCGGTTTTGCTAGCAGGAGTTCAACCCCAACGAACACAGCCCGGAGACCCCTGAGGCAAAAACGGCTTACGACGAACAATAGTTGCTTGCTGTGGAACACCTATTCCAAGTGGGGGTAGCCAGGTCAACAAAATGCTACACACCCAGGTGTAAGAAACAACATTGCCCAGGCATGGTCTAAGCCCCTCACCTCGTCCTTGTGCTTTGGGGAGCCGGAGGGACAGCCGAGGCCCACGGCCTGAGACCCCTTTGCAAAAAGCCGGCTTCCCACGGAGACAGTTTTCCTGAGGTGCAGACCCTCTCCCAAGTGGTTGTGGCAAGTTAAAGCAAATGCCCTCCACTTCTCTGGAAGAAACCACAGTGCCCAGCCATGTTCTAAGCCCTCCCATCCTCCCTGGGCTTCTGGCAGCAGGAGTGAAAAGAGAGGAGCAGAGCACTGGGACCCGTTTGACAAAAACCGGCTTCCCACGGGAAAGTCTTTCTCCACGTGCAGACATGCTCCCAGGTGCCTGTGGCAAGGGGAAGGAAATGCCATACACTGACCTGGAAGAGACCACAGGGCGCAGGCACAGTCTGAACCCTTCCCTCAACCCGGCGGTTTGGCTAGCAGGAGTTCAACCGCAACGAACACAGCCCGGAGACCCCTGAGGCAAAAATGACTTCTGACGAACAAGAGGTGCTTGCTGTGGAAAACCAATCCCAAGTGGGGTAGCCAGGTCAACAAAATGCCACACACCCAGGTGTAAGAAACAACATTGCCCAGGCATGGTCTAAGCCCCTCACCTCGTCCCTGTGCTTTGGGGAGCCGGAGGGACAGCCGAGGCCCATGGCCCTGAGACCCCTTTGCAAAAAGCCGACTTCCCACAGAGACAGTTTTCCTGAGGTGCAGACCCTCTCACAAGTGGTTGTGGCAAGGTAAAGCAAATGCCCTCCCCTTCTGTGGAAGTAACCACAGTGCCCAGCCATGTTCTAAGCCCTCCCATCCTCCCTGGGCTTCTGGCAGCAGGAGTGAAAAGAGAGGAGCAGAGCACAGGGACCCGTTTGACAAAAACCGGCTTCCCACGGGAAAGTCTTTCTCCACGTGCAGACATGTTCCCAGGTGCCTGTGGCAAGGGGAAGGAAATGCCATACACTGACCTGGAAGAGACCACAGGGCCCAGGCAGTCTGAACCCTTCCCTCATCCCGGCGGTTTTGCTAGCAGGAGTTCAACCCCAACGAACACAGCCCGGAGACCCCTGAGGCAAAAACGGCTTACGACGAACAATAGGTGCTTGCTGTGGAACACCTATTCCAAGTGGGGGTAGCCAGGTCAACAAAATGCTATACACCCAGGTGTAAGAAACAACATTGCCCAGGCATGGTCTAAGCCCCTCACCTCGTCCCTGTGCTTTGGGGAGCCGGAGGGACAGCCGAGGCCCACGGCCTTGAGACCACTTTGCAAAAAGCCGGCTTCCCACGGAAACAGTTTTCCTGAGGTGCAGACCCTCTCACAAGTGGTTGTGGCAAGGTAAAGCAAATGCCCTCCACTTTTCTGGAAGAAACCACAGTGCCCAGCCATGTTCTAAGCCCTCCCATCCTCCCTGGGCTTCTGGCAGCAGGAGTGAAAAGAGAGGAGCAGAGCACTGGGACCCGTTTGACAAAAACCGGCTTCCCACGGGAAAGGCTTTCTCCACGTGCAGACATGTTCCCAGGTGCCTGTGGCAAGGGGAAGGAAATGCCATACACTGACCTGGAAGAGACCACAGGGCCCAGGCAGTCTGAACCCTTCCCTCATCCCGGCGGTTTTGCTAGCAGGAGTTCAACCCCAACGAACACAGCCCGGAGACCCCTGAGGCAAAAACGGCTTACGACGAACAATAGGTGCTTGCTGTGGAACACCTATTCCAAGTGGGGGTAGCCAGGTCAACAAAATGCTATACACCCAGGTGTAAGAAACAACATTGCCCAGGCATGGTCTAAGCCCCTCACCTCGTCCCTGTGCTTTGGGGAGCCGGAGGGACAGCCGAGGCCCACGGCCTTGAGACCACTTTGCAAAAAGCCGGCTTCCCACGGAGAAAGTTTTCCTGAGGTGCAGACCCTCTCACAAGTGGTTGTGCCAAAGTAAAGTAAATGCCCTCTCCTTCTCTGGAAGTAACCACAGTGCCCAGCCATGTTCTAAGCCCTCCCATCCTCCCTGGGCTCCTGGCAGCAGGAGTGAAAAGAGAGGAGCAGAGCACAGGGACCCGTTTGACAAAAACCGGCTTCCCACGGGAAAGTCTTTCTCCACGTGCAGACATGCTCCCAGGTGCCTGTGGCAAGGGGAAGGAAATGCCATACACTGACCTGGAAGAGACCACAGGGCCCAGGCACAGTCTGAACCCTTCCCTCATCCCGGCGGTTTTGCTAGCAGGAGTTCAACCCCAAGGAACACAGCCCGGAGACCCCTGAGGCAAAAACGGCTTCCGACGAACAATAGGCGCTTGCTGTGGAAAACCAATCCCAAGTGGGGGTAGCCAGGTCAACAAAATGCCACACACCCAGGTGTAAGAAACAGCATTGCCCAGCCATGGTCTACGCCCCTCACACCGTCCCTGTGCTTTGGGGAACCGGAGGGACAGCCGAGGCCCACGGCCCTGAGACCCCTTTGCAAAAAGCCGGCTTCCCACGGAGAAAGTTTTCCTGAGGTGCAGACCCTCTCACAAGTGGTTGTGGCAAGGTAAAGCAAATGCCCTCCACTTCTCTGGAAGAAACCACAGTGCCCAGCCATATTGTAAGCCCTCCCATCCTCCCTGGGCTTCTGGCAGCAGGAGTGAAAAGAGAGGAGCAGAGCACTGGGACCCGTTTGACAAAACCCGGCTTCCCACGGGAAAGTCTTTCTCCACGTGCAGACATGCTCCCAGGTGCCTGTGGCAAGGGGAAGGAAATGCCATACACTGACCTGGAAGAGACCACAGGGCCCAGGCACAGTCTGAACCCTTCCCTCAACCCGGCGGTTTTGCCAGCAGCAGTTCAACCCCAACGAACACAGCCCGGTGACCCCTGAAGCAAAAACCGCTTCCGACGAACAAGAGGTGCTTGCTGTGCAGAACCTTTTCCAAGTGGGGGTAGCCAGGACAACAAAATGCTACACACCCAGGTGTAAGAAACAACATTGCCCAGGCATGGTTTAAGCCCCTCACCTCGTCCCTGTACTTTGGGGAGCCTGAGGGACAGCCGAGGCCCACGGCCCTGAGACCCCTTTGCAAAAAGCCGGCTTCCCACGGAGAAAGTTTTCCTGTGGTGCAGACCCTCTCACAAGTGGTTGTGGCAAGGTAACGCAAATGCCCTCCACTTCTCTGGAAGAAACCACAGTGCCCAGCCATGTTCTAAGCCCTCCCATCCTCCCTGGGCTTCTGGCAGCAGGAGTGAAAAGAGAGGAGCAGAGCACTGGGACCCGTTTGACAAAAACCGGCTTCCCACGGGAAAGTCTTTCTCCACGTGCAGACATGTTCCCAGGTGCCTGTGGCAAGGGGAAGGAAATGCCATACACTGAATTGGAAGAGACCACAGGGCCCAGGCACAGTCTGAACCCTTCCCTCATCCCGGCGGTTTTGCTAGCAGGAGTTCAACCCCAAGGAACACAGCCCGGAGACCCCTGAGGCAAAAACGGCTTACGACGAACAATAGTTGCTTGCTGTGGAACACCTATTCCAAGTGGGGGTAGCCAGGTCAACAAAATGCTACACACCCAGGTGTAAGAAACAACATTGCCCAGGCATGGTCTAAGCCCCTCACCTCGTCCTTGTGCTTTGGGGAGCCGGAGGGACAGCCGAGGCCCACGGCCTGAGACCCCTTTGCAAAAAGCCGGCTTCCCACGGAGACAGTTTTCCTGAGGTGCAGACCCTCTCCCAAGTGGTTGTGGCAAGTTAAAGCAAATGCCCTCCACTTCTCTGGAAGAAACCACAGTGCCCAGCCATGTTCTAAGCCCTCCCATCCTCCCTGGGCTTCTGGCAGCAGGAGTGAAAAGAGAGGAGCAGAGCACTGGGACCCGTTTGACAAAAACCGGCTTCCCACGGGAAAGTCTTTCTCCACGTGCAGACATGCTCCCAGGTGCCTGTGGCAAGGGGAAGGAAATGCCATACACTGACCTGGAAGAGACCACAGGGCGCAGGCACAGTCTGAACCCTTCCCTCAACCCGGCGGTTTGGCTAGCAGGAGTTCAACCGCAACGAACACAGCCCGGAGACCCCTGAGGCAAAAACGACTTCTGACGAACAAGAGGTGCTTGCTGTGGAAAACCAATCCCAAGTGGGGTAGCCAGGTCAACAAAATGCCACACACCCAGGTGTAAGAAACAACATTGCCCAGGCATGGTCTAAGCCCCTCACTTCGTCCCTGTGCTTTGGGGAGCCGGAGGGACAGCCGAGGCCCATGGCCCTGAGACCCCTTTGCAAAAAGCCGACTTCCCACAGAGACAGTTTTCCTGAGGTGCAGACCCTCTCACAAGTGGTTGTGGCAAGGTAAAGCAAATGCCCTCCCCTTCTCTGGAAGTAACCACAGTGCCCAGCCATGTTCTAAGCCCTCCCATCCTCCCTGGGCTTCTGGCAGCAGGAGTGAAAAGAGAGGAGCAGAGCACAGGGACCCGTTTGACAAAAACCGGCTTCCCACGGGAAAGTCTTTCTCCACGTGCAGACATGCTCCCAGGTGCCTGTGGCAAGGGGAAGGAAATGCCATACACTGACCTGGAAGAGACCACAGGGCCCAGGCACAGTCTGAACCCTTCCCTCATCCCGGCGGTTTTGCTAGCAGGAGTTCAACCCCAACGAACACAGCCCGGAGACCCCTGAGGCAAAAACGGCTTCCGACGAACAATAGGCGCTTGCTGTGGAAAACTAATCCCAAGTGGGGGTAGCCAGGTCAACAAAATGCCACACACCCAGGTGTAAGAAACAACATTGCCCAGCCATGGTCTACGCCCCTCACACCGTCCCTGTGCTTTGGGGAGCCGGAGGGACAGCCGAGGCCCACGGCCCTGAGACCCCTTTGCAAAATGCCTGCTTCCCACGGAGACAGTTTTCCTGAGGTGCAGACCCTCTCACAAGTGGTTGTGGCAAGGTAAAGCAAATGCCCTCCACTTCTCTGGAAGAAACCACAGTGCCCAGCCACGTTCTAAACCCTCCCATCCTCCCTGGGCTTCTGGCAGCAGGAGTGAAAAGAGAGGAGTAGAGCACTGGGACCCGTTTGACAAAAACCGGCTTCCCACGGGAAAGTCTTTCTCCACGTGCAGACATGCTCCCAGGTGCCTATGGCAAGGGAAGGAAAAGCCATACACTGACCTGGAAGAGACCGCAGGGCCCAGGCACAGTCTTAACCCTTCCCTCATCCCGGCGGTTTTGCCAGCAGGAGTTCAACCCCAACGAACACAGCCCGGAGACCCCTGGGGCAAAAACGGCTTCCGACGAACAATAGGTGCTTCCTGTGGATCACCTATCCCAAGTGGGGGTAGCCAGCTCAACAAAATGCCACACACCCAGGTGTAAGAAACAACATTGCCCAGGCATGGTGTAAGCCCCTCACCTCGTCCCTGTGCTTTGGGGAGCCGGAGGGACAGCCGAGGCCCACGGCCTGAGACCCCTTTGCAAAAAGCCGGCTTCCCACGGAGACAGTTTTCCTGAGGTGCAGACCCTCCTCCAAGTGGTTGTGGCAAGGTAAAGCAAATGCCCTCCACTTCTCTGGAAGAAACCACAGTGCCCAGCCATGTTCTAAGCCCTCCCATCCTCCCTGGGCTTCTGGCAGCAGGAGTGAAAAGAGAGGAGCAGAGCACTGGGACCCGTTTGACAAAAACCGGCTTCCCACGGGAAAGTCTTTCTCCACGTGCAGACATGCTCCCAGGTGCCTGTGGCAAGGGGAAGGAAATGCCATACACTGACCTGGAAGAGACCACAGGGCCCAGGCACAGTCTGAACCCTTCCCTCATCCCGGCGGTTTTGCTAGCAGGAGTTCAACCCCAAGGAACACAGCCCGGAGACCCCTGAGGCAAAAACGGCTTCCGACGAACAATAGGCCCTTGCTGTGGAAAACAAATCCCAAGTGGGGGTAGCCAGGTCAACAAAATGCCACACACCCAGGTGTAAGAAACAACATTGCCCAGGCATGGTCTACGCCCCTCACACCGTCCCTGTGCTTTGGGGAGCCGGAGGGACAAGCGAGGCCCACGGCCCTGAGACCCCTTTGCAAAAAGCCGGCTTCCCACGGAGAAAGTTTTCCTGAGCTGCAGACCCTCTCACAAGTGGTTGTGGCAAGGTAAAGCAAATGCCCTCCACTTCTCTGGAAGAAACCACAGTGCCCAGCCATATTGTAAGCCCTCCCATCCTCCCTGGGCTTCTGGCAGCAGGAGTGAAAAGAGAGGAGCAGAGCACTGGGACCCGTTTGACAAAACCCGGCTTCCCACGGGAAAGTCTTTCTCCACGTGCAGACATGCTCCCAGGTGCCTGTGGCAAGGGGAAGGAAATGCCATACACTGACCTGGAAGAGACCACAGGGCCCAGGCACAGTCTGAACCCTTCCCTCAACCCGGCGGTTTTGCTAGCAGCAGTTCAACCCCAACGAACACAGCCCGGTGACCCCTGAAGCAAAAACCGCTTCCGACGAAAAAGAGGTGCTTGCTGTGCAGAACCTATTCCAAGTGGGGGTAGCCAGGACAACAAAATGCTACACACCCAGGTGTAAGAAACAACATTGCCCAGGCATGGTTTAAGCCCCTCACCTCGTCCCTGTTCTTTGGGGAGCCGGAGGGACAGCCGAGGCCCACGGCCCTGAGACCCCTTTGCAAAAAGCCGGCTTCCCACGGAGAAAGTTTTCCTGTGGTGCAGACCCTCTCACAAGTGGTTGTGGCAAGGTAACGCAAATGCCCTCCACTTCTCTGGAAGAAACCACAGTGCCCAGCCATGTTCTAAGCCCTCCCATCCTCCCTGGGCTTCTGGCAGCAGGAGTGAAAAGAGAGGAGCAGAGCACTGGGACCCGTTTGACAAAAACCGGCTTCCCACGGGAAAGTCTTTCTCCACGTGCAGACATGTTCCCAGGTGCCTGTGGCAAGGGGAAGGAAATGCCATACACTGACCTGGAAGAGACCACAGGGCCCAGGCACAGTCTGAACCCTTCCCTCATCCCGGCGGTTTTGCTAGCAGGAGTTCAACCCCAACGAACACAGCCCGGAGACCCCTGAGGCAAAAACGGCTTACGACGAACAATAGGTGCTTGCTGTGGAACACCTATTCCAACTGGGGGTAGCCAGGTCAACAAAATGCTACACACCCAGGTGTAAGAAACAACATTGCCCAGGCATGGTCTAAGCCCCTCACCTCGTCCCTGTGCTTTGGGGAGCTGGAGGGACAGCCGAGGCCCACGGCCTTGAGACCACTTTGCAAAAAGCCGGCTTCCCACGGAGACAGTTTTCCTGAGGTGCAGACCCTCTCCCAAGTGGTTGTGCCAAAGTAAAGCAAATGCCCTCCACTTCTCTGGAAGAAACCACAGTGCCCAGCCATGTTCTAAGCCCTCCCATCCTCCCTGGGCTTCTGGCAGCAGGAGTGAAAAGAGAGGAGCAGAGCACTGGGACCCGTTTGACAAAACCCGGCTTCCCACGGGAAAGTCTTTCTCCACGTGCAGACATGCTCCCAGGTGCCTGTGGCAAGGGGAAGGAAATGCCATACACTGACCTGGAAGAGACCACAGGGCCCAGGCACAGTCTGAGCCCTTCCATCATCCCGGCGGTTTTGCTAGCAGGAGTTCAACCCCAACGAACACAGCCCGGAGACCCCCTGGGGCCCAAACGGCTATCGACGAACAATATTCTCTTGCTGAGGAAATCCTATCCCAAGTGGGGGTAGCCAGGTCAACAAAATGCCACACACCCAGGTGGAAGAGACAACATGGCCCAGGCACGGTCTAAGCCCCTCACCTCGTCCCTGTGCTCTGGGGAGCCGGAGGGACCCCCGAGGCCCACGGCCCTGAGGCCCGTTGGGCAGAAAGCCGGCTTCCCACGGAAACAGCTTTCCTGAGGGGCAGACCCTATCCCAAGGGCTGGTGGCAAGGGAAAGCAAATGCCATCCCCTTCTCTGGAAGAAACCCCAGTGCCCAGCCATGTTCTAATCCCTCCCCGCCTCCCTGGGCTTCTGGAAGCAGGATTGAAAAGAGAGGAGCACAGCACTGGGACCCGTTTGACAGAAACCGGCTTCCCACGACGAAGTCCTTCTCCACGTGCAGACATGCTCCCAGGTGCCTGTGGCAAGGGGAAGGAAATGCCATACACTGACCTGGAAGAGACCACAGGGCCCAGGCACAGTCTGAACCCTTCCCTCAACCCGGCGGTTTTGCTAGCAGGAGTTCAACCCCAACGAACACAGCCCGGAGACCCCTGAGGCAAAAACGGCTTCTGACGAACAATAGGCGCTTGCTGCGGAAAACCTATCCCAAGTGGGGTAGCCAGGTCAACAAAATGCCACACACCCAGGTGTAAGAAACAACATTGCCCAGGCATGGTCTAAGCCCCTCACCTCGTCCCTGTGCTTTGGGGAGCCGGAGGGACAGGCGAGGCCCACGGCCCTGAGACCCCTTTGCAAAAAGCCGGCTTCCCACGGAGACAGTTTTCCTGAGGTGCAGACCCTCTCAGAAGTGGTTGTGGCAAGGTAAAGCAAATGCCCTCCACTTCTCTGGAAGAAACCACAGTGCCCAGCCATATTGTAAGCCCTCCCATCCTCCCTGGGCTTCTGGCAGCAGGAGTGAAAAGAGAGGAGCAGAGCACTGGGACCCGTTTGACAAAACCCGGCTTCCCACGGGAAAGTCTTTCTCCACGTGCAGACATGCTCCCAGGTGCCTGTGGCAAGGGGAAGGAAATGCCATACACTGACCTGGAAGAGACCACAGGGCCCAGGCACAGTCTGAACCCTTCCCTCAACCCGGCGGTTTTGCTAGCAGCAGTTCAACCCCAACGAACACAGCCCGGTGACCCCTGAAGCAAAAACCGCTTCCGACGAAAAAGAGGTGCTTGCTGTGCAGAACCTATTCCAAGTGGGGTTAGCCAGGACAACAAAATGCTACACACCCAGGTGTAAGAAACAACATTGCCCAGGCATGGTTTAAGCCCCTCACCTCGTCCCTGTTCTTTGGGGAGCCGGAGGGACAGCCGAGGCCCTCGGCCCTGAGACCCCTTTGCAAAAAGCCGGCTTCCCACAGAGAAAGTTTTCCTGTGGTGCAGACCCTCTCACAAGTGGTTGTGGCAAGGTAACGCAAATGCCCTCCACTTCTCTGGAAGAAACCACAGTGCCCAGCCATGTTCTAAGCCCTCCCATCCTCCCTGGGCTTCTGGCAGCAGGAGTGAAAAGAGAGGAGCAGAGCACTGGGACCCGTTTGACAAAAACCGGCTTCCCACGGGAAAGTCTTTCTCCACGTGCAGACATGTTCCCAGGTGCCTGTGGCAAGGGGAAGGAAATGCCATACACTGACCTGGAAGAGACCACAGGGCCCAGGCACAGTCTGAACCCTTCCCTCATCCCGGCGGTTTTGCTAGCAGGAGTTCAACCCCAACGAACACAGCCCGGAGACCCCTGAGGCAAAAACGGCTTACGACGAACAATAGGTGCTTGCTGTGGAACACCTATTCCAAGTGGGGGTAGCCAGGTCAACAAAATGCTACACACCCAGGTGTAAGAAACAACATTGCCCAGGCATGGTCTAAGCCCCTCACCTCGTCCCTGTGCTTTGGGGAGCCGGAGGGACAGCCGAGGCCCACGGCCTTGAGACCACTTTGCAAAAAGCCGGCTTCCCACGGAGACAGTTTTCCTGAGGTGCAGACCCTCTCCCAAGTGGTTGTGCCAAAGTAAAGCAAATGCCCTCCACTTCTCTGGAAGAAACCACAGTGCCCAGCCATGTTCTAAGCCCTCCCATCCTCCCTGGGCTTCTGGCAGCAGGAGTGAAAAGAGAGGAGCAGAGCACTGGGACCCGTTTGACAAAAACCGGCTTCCCACGGGAAAGTCTTTCTCCACGTGCAGACATGCTCCCAGGTGCCTGTGGCAAGGGGAAGGAAATGCCATACACTGACCTGGAAGAGACCACAGGGCCCAGGCACAGTCTGAGCCCTTCCATCATCCCGGCGGTTTTGCTAGCAGGAGTTCAACCCCAACGAACACAGCCCGGAGACCCCCTGGGGCCCAAACGGCTATCGACGAACAATATTCTCTTGCTGAGGAAATCCTATCCCAAGTGGGGGTAGCCAGGTCAACAAAATGCCACACACCCAGGTGGAAGAGACAACATGGCCCAGGCACGGTCTAAGCCCCTCACCTCGTCCCTGTGCTCTGGGGAGCCGGAGGGACCCCCGAGGCCCACGGCCCTGAGGCCCGTTGGGCAGAAAGCCGGCTTCCCACGGAAACAGCTTTCCTGAGGGGCAGACCCTATCCCAAGGGCTGGTGGCAAGGGAAAGCAAATGCCATCCCCTTCTCTGGAAGAAACCCCAGTGCCCAGCCATGTTCTAATCCCTCCCCGCCTCCCTGGGCTTCTGGAAGCAGGATTGAAAAGAGAGGAGCACAGCACTGGGACCCGTTTGACAGAAACCGGCTTCCCACGACGAAGTCCTTCTCCACGTGCAGACATGCTCCCAGGTGCCTGTGGCAAGGGGAAGGAAATGCCATACACTGACCTGGAAGAGACCACAGGGCCCAGGCACAGTCTGAACCCTTCCCTCAACCCGGCGGTTTTGCCAGCAGCAGTTCAACCCCAACGAACACAGCCCGGTGACCCCTGAAGCAAAAACCGCTTCCGACGAACAAGAGGTGCTTGCTGTGCAGAACCTTTTCCTAGTGGGGGTAGCCAGGACAACAAAATGCTACACACCCAGGTGTAAGAAACAACATTGCCCAGGCATGGTTTAAGCCCCTCACCTCGTCCCTGTTCTTTGGGGAGCCGGAGGGACAGCCGAGGCCCACGGCCCTGAGACCCCTTTGCAAAAAGCCGGCTTCCCACGGAGAAAGTTTTCCTGTGGTGCAGACCCTCTCACAAGTGGTTGTGGCAAGGTAACGCAAATGCCCTCCACTTCTCTGGAAGAAACCACAGTGCCCAGCCATGTTCTAAGCCCTCCCATCCTCCCTGGGCTTCTGGCAGCAGGAGTGAAAAGAGAGGAGCAGAGCACTGGGACCCGTATGACAAAAACCGGCTTCCCACGGGAAAGTCTTTCTCCACGTGCAGACATGTTCCCAGGTGCCTGTGGCAAGGGGAAGGAAATGCCATACACTGACCTGGAAGAGACCACAGGGCCCAGGCACAGTCTGAACCCTTCCCTCATCCCGGCGGTTTTGCTAGCAGGAGTTCAACCCCAACGAACACAGCCCGGAGACCCCTGAGGCAAAAACGGCTTACGACGAACAATAGTTGCTTGCTGTGGAACACCTATTCCAAGTGGGGGTAGCCAGGTCAACAAAATGCTACAAACCCAGGTGTAAGAAACAACATTGCCCAGGCATGGTCTAAGCCCCTCACCTCGTCCTTGTGCTTTGGGGAGCCGGAGGGACAGCCGAGGCCCACGGCCTGAGACCCCTTTGCAAAAAGCCGGCTTCCCACGGAGACAGTTTTCCTGAGGTGCAGACCCTCTTCCAAGTGGTTGTGGCAAGTTAAAGCAAATGCCCTCCACTTTTCTGGAAGAAACCACAGTGCCCAGCCATGTTCTAAGCCCTCCCATCCTCCCTGGGCTTCTGGCAGCAGGAGTGAAAAGAGAGGAGCAGAGCACTGGGACCCGTTTGACAAAACCCGGCTTCCCACGGGAAAGGCTTTCTCCACGTGCAGACATGTTCCCAGGTGCCTGTGGCAAGGGGAAGGAAATGCCATACACTGACCTGGAAGAGACCACAGGGCCCAGGCAGTCTGAACCCTTCCCTCATCCCGGCGGTTTTGCTAGCAGGAGTTCAACCCCAACGAACACAGCCCGGAGACCCCTGAGGCAAAAACGGCTTACGACGAACAATAGGTGCTTGCTGTGGAACACCTATTCCAAGTGGGGGTAGCCAGGTCAACAAAATGCTATACACCCAGGTGTAAGAAACAACATTGCCCAGGCATGGTGTAAGCCCCTCACCTCGTCCCTGTGCTTTGGGGAGCCGGAGGGACAGCCGAGGCCCACGGCCTTGAGACCACTTTGCAAAAAGCCGGCTTCCCACGGAGAAAGTTTTCCTGAGGTGCAGACCCTCTCACAAGTGGTTGTGCCAAAGTAAAGTAAATGCCCTCCCCTTCTCTGGAAGTAACCACAGTGCCCAGCCATGTTCTAAGCCCTCCCATCCTCCCTGGGCTCCTGGCAGCAGGAGTGAAAAGAGAGGAGCAGAGCACAGGGACCCGTTTGACAAAAACCGGCTTCCCACGGGAAAGTCTTTCTCCACGTGCAGACATGCTCCCAGGTGCCTGTGGCAAGGGGAAGGAAATGCCATACACTGACCTGGAAGAGACCACAGGGCCCAGGCACAGTCTGAACCCTTCCCTCATCCCGGCGGTTTTGCTAGCAGGAGTTCAACCCCAAGGAACACAGCCCGGAGACCCCTGAGGCAAAAACGGCTTCCGACGAACAATAGGCGCTTGCTGTGGAAAACCAATCCCAAGTGGGGGTAGCCAGGTCAACAAAATGCCACACACCCAGGTGTAAGAAACAGCATTGCCCAGCCATGGTCTACGCCCCTCACACCGTCCCTGTGCTTTGGGGAGCCGGAGGGACAGCCGAGGCCCACGGCCCTGAGACCCCTTTGCAAAAAGCCGGCTTCCCACGGGGAAAGTTTTCCTGAGGTGCAGACCCTCTCACAAGTGGTTGTGGCAAGGTAAAGCAAATGCCCTCCACTTCTCTGGAAGAAACCACAGTGCCCAGCCATATTGTAAGCCCTCCCATCCTCCCTGGGCTTCTGGCAGCAGGAGTGAAAAGAGAGGAGCAGAGCACTGGGACCCGTTTGACAAAACCCGGCTTCCCACGGGAAAGTCTTTCTCCACGTGCAGACATGCTCCCAGGTGCCTGTGGCAAGGGGAAGGAAATGCCATACACTGACCTGGAAGAGACCACAGGGCCCAGGCACAGTCTGAACCCTTCCCTCAACCCGGCGGTTTTGCCAGCAGCAGTTCAACCCCAACGAACACAGCCCGGTGACCCCTGAAGCAAAAACCGCTTCCGACGAACAAGAGGTGCTTGCTGTGCAGAACCTTTTCCAAGTGGGGGTAGCCAGGACAACAAAATGCTACACACCCAGGTGTAAGAAACAACATTGCCCAGGCATGGTTTAAGCCCCTCACCTCGTCCCTGTACTTTGGGGAGCCTGAGGGACAGCCGAGGCCCACGGCCCTGAGACCCCTTTGCAAAAAGCCGGCTTCCCACGGAGAAAGTTTTCCTGTGGTGCAGACCCTCTCACAAGTGGTTGTGGCAAGGTAACGCAAATGCCCTCCACTTCTCTGGAAGAAACCACAGTGCCCAGCCATGTTCTAAGCCCTCCCATCCTCCCTGGGCTTCTGGCAGCAGGAGTGAAAAGAGAGGAGCAGAGCACTGGGACCCGTTTGACAAAAACCGGCTTCCCACGGGAAAGTCTTTCTCCACGTGCAGACATGTTCCCAGTTGCCTGTGGCAAGGGGAAGGAAATGCCATACACTGAATTGGAAGAGACCACAGGGCCCAGGCACAGTCTGAACCCTTCCCTCATCCCGGCGGTTTTGCTAGCAGGAGTTCAACCCCAACGAACACAGCCCGGAGACCCCTGAGGCAAAAACGGCTTACGACGAACAATAGTTGCTTGCTGTGGAACACCTATTCCAAGTGGGGGTAGCCAGGTCAACAAAATGCTACACACCCAGGTGTAAGAAACAACATTGCCCAGGCATGGTCTAAGCCCCTCACCTCGTCCTTGTGCTTTGGGGAGCCGGAGGGACAGCCGAGGCCCACGGCCTGAGACCCCTTTGCAAAAAGCCGGCTTCCCACGGAGACAGTTTTCCTGAGGTGCAGACCCTCTCCCAAGTGGTTGTGGCAAGGTAACGCAAATGCCCTCCACTTCTCTGGAAGAAACCACAGTGCCCAGCCATGTTCTAAGCCCTCCCATCCTCCCTGGGCTTCTGGCAGCAGGAGTGAAAAGAGAGGAGCAGAGCACTGGGACCCGTTTGACAAAAACCGGCTTCCCACGGGAAAGTCTTTCTCCACGTGCAGACATGCTCCGAGGTGCCTGTGGCAAGGGGAAGGAAATGCCATACACTGACCTGGAAGAGACCACAGGGCGCAGGCACAGTCTGAACCCTTCCCTCAACCCGGCGGTTTGGCTAGCAGGAGTTCAACCGCAACGAACACAGCCCGGAGACCCCTGAGGCAAAAACGCCTTCTGACGAACAAGAGGTGCTTGCTGTGGAAAACCAATCCCAAGTGGGGTAGCCAGGTCAACAAAATGCCACACACCCAGGTGTAAGAAACAACATTGCCCAGGCATGGTCTAAGCCCCTCACTTCGTCCCTGTGCTTTGGGGAGCCGGAGGGACAGCCGAGGCCCATGGCCCTGAGACCCCTTTGCAAAAAGCCGACTTCCCACAGAGACAGTTTTCCTGAGGTGCAGACCCTCTCACAAGTGGTTGTGGCAAGGTAAAGCAAATGCCCTCCCCTTCTGTGGAAGTAACCACAGTGCCCAGCCATGTTCTAAGCCCTCCCATCCTCCCTGGGCTTCTGGCAGCAGGAGTGAAAAGAGAGGAGCAGAGCACAGGGACCCGTTTGACAAAAACCGGCTTCCCACGGGAAAGTCTTTCTCCACGTGCAGACATGCTCCCAGGTGCCTGTGGCAAGGGGAAGGAAATGCCATACACTGACCTGGAAGAGACCACAGGGCCCAGGCACAGTCTGAACCCTTCCCTCATCCCGGCGGTTTTGCTAGCAGGCGTTCAACCCTAGGAACACAGCCCGGAGACCCCTGAGGCAAAAACGGCTTCCGACGAACAATAGGCGCTTGCTGTGGAAAACTAATCCCAAGTGGGGGTAGCCAGGTCAACAAAATGCCACACACCCAGGTGTAAGAAACAACATTGCCCAGCCATGGTCTACGCCCCTCACACCGTCCCTGTGCTTTGGGGAGCCGGAGGGACAGCCGAGGCCCACGGCCCTGAGACCCCTTTGAAAATGCCTGCTTCCCACGGAGACAGTTTTCCTGAGGTGCAGACCCTCTCACAAGTGGTTGTGGCAAGGTAAAGCAAATGCCCTCCACTTCTCTGGAAGAAACCACAGTGCCCAGCCATGTTCTAAACCCTCCCATCCTCCCTGGGCTTCTGGCAGCAGGAGTGAAAAGAGAGGAGTAGAGCACTGGGACCCGTTTGACAAAAACCGGCTTCCCACGGGAAAGTCTTTCTCCACGTGCAGACATGCTCCCAGGTGCCTATGGCAAGGGAAGGAAAAGCCATACACTGACCTGGAAGAGACCGCAAGGCCCAGGCACAGTCTTAACCCTTCCCTCATCCCGGCGGTTTTGCCAGCAGGAGTTCAACCCCAACGAACACAGCCCGGAGACCCCTGGGGCAAAAACGGCTTCCGACGAACAATAGGTGCTTCCTGTGGAACACCTATCCCAAGTGGGGGTAGCCAGCTCAACAAAATGCCACACACCCAGGTGTAAGAAACAACATTGCCCAGGCATGGTCTAAGCCCCTCACCTCGTCCCTGTGCTTTGGGGAGCCGGAGGGACAGCCGAGGCCCACGGCCTGAGACCCCTTTGCAAAAAGCCGGCTTCCCACGGAGACAGTTTTCCTGAGGTGCAGACCCTCCTCCAAGTGGTTGTGGCAAGGTAAAGCAAATGCCCTCCACTTCTCTGGAAGAAACCACTGTGCCCAGCCACGTTCTAAGCCCTCCCATCCTCCCTGGGCTTCTGGCAGCAGGAGTGAAAAGAGAGGAGCAGAGCACTGGGACCCGTTTGACAAAAACCGGCTTCCCACGGGAAAGTCTTTCTCCACGTGCAGACATGCTCCCAGGTGCCTGTGGCAAGGGGAAGGAAATGCCATACACTGACCTGGAAGAGACCACAGGGCCCAGGCACAGTCTGAACCCTTCCCTCAACCCGGCGGTTTTGCTAGCAGGAGTTCAACCGCAACGAACACAGCCCGGAGACCCCTGAGGCAAAAACGGCTTCTGACGAACAAGAGGTGCTTGCTGTGGAAAACCAATCCCAAGTGGGGTAGCCAGGTCAACAAAATGCCACACACCCAGGTGTAAGAAACAACATTGCCCAGGCATGGTCTAAGCCCCTCACCTCGTCCCTGTGCTTTGGGGAGCCGGAGGGACAGCCGAGGCCCATGGCCCTGAGACCCCTTTGCAAAAAGCCGACTTCCCACAGAGACAGTTTTCCTGAGGTGCAGACCCTCTCACAAGTGGTTGTGACAAGGTAAAGCAAATGCCCTCCCCTTCTCTGGAAGTAACCACAGTGCCCAGCCATGTTCTAAACCCAACCATCCTCCCTGGGCTTCTGGCAGCAGGAGTGAAAAGAGAGGAGCAGAGCACAGGGACCCGTTTGACAAAAACCGGCTTCCCACGGGAAAGTCTTTCTCCACGTGCAGACATGCTCCCAGGTGCCTGTGGCAAGGGGAAGGAAATGCCATACACTGACCTGGAAGAGACCACAGGGCCCAGTCACAGTCTGAACCCTTCCCTCATCCCAGCGGTTTTGCCAGCAGGAGTTCAACCCCACCGAACACAGCCCGGAGACCCCTGGGGCAAAAACGGCTTCCGACGAACAATAGGTGCTTCCTGTGGAACACCTATCCCAAGTGGGGGTAGCCAGCTCAACAAAATGCCACACACCCAGGTGTAAGAAACAACATTGCCCAGGCATGGTGTAAGCCCCTCACCTCGTCCCTGTGCTTTGGGGAGCCGGAGGGACAGCCGAGGCCCACGGCCTGAGACCCCTTTGCAAAAAGCCGGCTTCCCACGGAGACAGTTTTCCTGAGGTGCAGACCCTCTTCCAAGTGGTTGTGGCAAGGTAAAGCAAATGCCCTCCACTTCTCTGGAAGAAACCACAGTGCCCAGCCATGTTCTAAGCCCTCCCATCCTCCCTGGGCTTCTGGCAGCAGGAGTGAAAAGAGAGGAGCAGAGCACTGGGACCCGTTTGACAAAAACCGGCTTCCCACGGGAAAGTCTTTCTCCACGTGCAGACATGCTCCCAGGTGCCTGTGGCAAGGGGAAGGAAATGCCATACACTGACCTGGAAGAGACCACAGGGCCCAGGCACAGTCTGAGCCCTTCCATCATCCCGGCGGTTTTGCTAGCAGGAGTTCAACCCCAACGAACACAGCCCGGAGACCCCCTGGGGCCCAAACGGCTATCGACGAACAATATTCTCTTGCTGAGGAAATCCTATCCCAAGTGGGGGTAGCCAGGTCAACAAAATGCCACACACCCAGGTGGAAGAGACAACATGGCCCAGGCACGGTCTAAGCCCCTCACCTCGTCCCTGTGCTCTGGGGAGCCGGAGGGACCCCCGAGGCCCACGGCCCTGAGGCCCGTTGGGCAGAAAGCCGGCTTCCCACGGAAACAGCTTTCCTGAGGGGCAGACCCTATCCCAAGGGCTGGTGGCAAGGGAAAGCAAATGCCATCCCCTTCTCTGGAAGAAACCCCAGTGCCCAGCCATGTTCTAATCCCTCCCCGCCTCCCTGGGCTTCTGGAAGCAGGATTGAAAAGAGAGGAGCACAGCACTGGGACCCGTTTGACAGAAACCGGCTTCCCACGACGAAGTCCTTCTCCACGTGCAGACATGCTCCCAGGTGCCTGTGGCAAGGGGAAGGAAATGCCATACACTGACCTGGAAGAGACCACAGGGCCCAGGCACAGTCTGAACCCTTCCCTCAACCCGGCGGTTTTGCCAGCAGCAGTTCAACCCCAACGAACACAGCCCGGTGACCCCTGAAGCAAAAACCGCTTCCGACGAACAAGAGGTGCTTGCTGTGCAGAACCTTTTCCTAGTGGGGGTAGCCAGGACAACAAAATGCTACACACCCAGGTGTAAGAAACAACATTGCCCAGGCATGGTTTAAGCCCCTCACCTCGTCCCTGTTCTTTGGGGAGCCGGAGGGACAGCCGAGGCCCACGGCCCTGAGACCCCTTTGCAAAAAGCCGGCTTCCCACGGAGAAAGTTTTCCTGTGGTGCAGACCCTCTCACAAGTGGTTGTGGCAAGGTAACGCAAATGCCCTCCACTTCTCTGGAAGAAACCACAGTGCCCAGCCATGTTCTAAGCCCTCCCATCCTCCCTGGGCTTCTGGCAGCAGGAGTGAAAAGAGAGGAGCAGAGCACTGGGACCCGTATGACAAAAACCGGCTTCCCACGGGAAAGTCTTTCTCCACGTGCAGACATGTTCCCAGGTGCCTGTGGCAAGGGGAAGGAAATGCCATACACTGACCTGGAAGAGACCACAGGGCCCAGGCACAGTCTGAACCCTTCCCTCATCCCGGCGGTTTTGCTAGCAGGAGTTCAACCCCAACGAACACAGCCCGGAGACCCCTGAGGCAAAAACGGCTTACGACGAACAATAGTTGCTTGCTGTGGAACACCTATTCCAAGTGGGGGTAGCCAGGTCAACAAAATGCTACAAACCCAGGTGTAAGAAACAACATTGCCCAGGCATGGTCTAAGCCCCTCACCTCGTCCTTGTGCTTTGGGGAGCCGGAGGGACAGCCGAGGCCCACGGCCTGAGACCCCTTTGCAAAAAGCCGGCTTCCCACGGAGACAGTTTTCCTGAGGTGCAGACCCTCTTCCAAGTGGTTGTGGCAAGTTAAAGCAAATGCCCTCCACTTTTCTGGAAGAAACCACAGTGCCCAGCCATGTTCTAAGCCCTCCCATCCTCCCTGGGCTTCTGGCAGCAGGAGTGAAAAGAGAGGAGCAGAGCACTGGGACCCGTTTGACAAAACCCGGCTTCCCACGGGAAAGGCTTTCTCCACGTGCAGACATGTTCCCAGGTGCCTGTGGCAAGGGGAAGGAAATGCCATACACTGACCTGGAAGAGACCACAGGGCCCAGGCAGTCTGAACCCTTCCCTCATCCCGGCGGTTTTGCTAGCAGGAGTTCAACCCCAACGAACACAGCCCGGAGACCCCTGAGGCAAAAACGGCTTACGACGAACAATAGGTGCTTGCTGTGGAACACCTATTCCAAGTGGGGGTAGCCAGGTCAACAAAATGCTATACACCCAGGTGTAAGAAACAACATTGCCCAGGCATGGTGTAAGCCCCTCACCTCGTCCCTGTGCTTTGGGGAGCCGGAGGGACAGCCGAGGCCCACGGCCTTGAGACCACTTTGCAAAAAGCCGGCTTCCCACGGAGAAAGTTTTCCTGAGGTGCAGACCCTCTCACAAGTGGTTGTGCCAAAGTAAAGTAAATGCCCTCCCCTTCTCTGGAAGTAACCACAGTGCCCAGCCATGTTCTAAGCCCTCCCATCCTCCCTGGGCTCCTGGCAGCAGGAGTGAAAAGAGAGGAGCAGAGCACAGGGACCCGTTTGACAAAAACCGGCTTCCCACGGGAAAGTCTTTCTCCACGTGCAGACATGCTCCCAGGTGCCTGTGGCAAGGGGAAGGAAATGCCATACACTGACCTGGAAGAGACCACAGGGCCCAGGCACAGTCTGAACCCTTCCCTCATCCCGGCGGTTTTGCTAGCAGGAGTTCAACCCCAAGGAACACAGCCCGGAGACCCCTGAGGCAAAAACGGCTTCCGACGAACAATAGGCGCTTGCTGTGGAAAACCAATCCCAAGTGGGGGTAGCCAGGTCAACAAAATGCCACACACCCAGGTGTAAGAAACAGCATTGCCCAGCCATGGTCTACGCCCCTCACACCGTCCCTGTGCTTTGGGGAGCCGGAGGGACAGCCGAGGCCCACGGCCCTGAGACCCCTTTGCAAAAAGCCGGCTTCCCACGGGGAAAGTTTTCCTGAGGTGCAGACCCTCTCACAAGTGGTTGTGGCAAGGTAAAGCAAATGCCCTCCACTTCTCTGGAAGAAACCACAGTGCCCAGCCATATTGTAAGCCCTCCCATCCTCCCTGGGCTTCTGGCAGCAGGAGTGAAAAGAGAGGAGCAGAGCACTGGGACCCGTTTGACAAAACCCGGCTTCCCACGGGAAAGTCTTTCTCCACGTGCAGACATGCTCCCAGGTGCCTGTGGCAAGGGGAAGGAAATGCCATACACTGACCTGGAAGAGACCACAGGGCCCAGGCACAGTCTGAACCCTTCCCTCAACCCGGCGGTTTTGCCAGCAGCAGTTCAACCCCAACGAACACAGCCCGGTGACCCCTGAAGCAAAAACCGCTTCCGACGAACAAGAGGTGCTTGCTGTGCAGAACCTTTTCCAAGTGGGGGTAGCCAGGACAACAAAATGCTACACACCCAGGTGTAAGAAACAACATTGCCCAGGCATGGTTTAAGCCCCTCACCTCGTCCCTGTACTTTGGGGAGCCTGAGGGACAGCCGAGGCCCACGGCCCTGAGACCCCTTTGCAAAAAGCCGGCTTCCCACGGAGAAAGTTTTCCTGTGGTGCAGACCCTCTCACAAGTGGTTGTGGCAAGGTAACGCAAATGCCCTCCACTTCTCTGGAAGAAACCACAGTGCCCAGCCATGTTCTAAGCCCTCCCATCCTCCCTGGGCTTCTGGCAGCAGGAGTGAAAAGAGAGGAGCAGAGCACTGGGACCCGTTTGACAAAAACCGGCTTCCCACGGGAAAGTCTTTCTCCACGTGCAGACATGTTCCCAGTTGCCTGTGGCAAGGGGAAGGAAATGCCATACACTGAATTGGAAGAGACCACAGGGCCCAGGCACAGTCTGAACCCTTCCCTCATCCCGGCGGTTTTGCTAGCAGGAGTTCAACCCCAACGAACACAGCCCGGAGACCCCTGAGGCAAAAACGGCTTACGACGAACAATAGTTGCTTGCTGTGGAACACCTATTCCAAGTGGGGGTAGCCAGGTCAACAAAATGCTACACACCCAAGTGTAAGAAACAACATTGCCCAGGCATGGTCTAAGCCCCTCACCTCGTCCTTGTGCTTTGGGGAGCCGGAGGGACAGCCGAGGCCCACGGCCTGAGACCCCTTTGCAAAAAGCCGGCTTCCCACGGAGACAGTTTTCCTGAGGTGCAGACCCTCTCCCAAGTGGTTGTGGCAAGGTAACGCAAATGCCCTCCACTTCTCTGGAAGAAACCACAGTGCCCAGCCATGTTCTAAGCCCTCCCATCCTCCCTGGGCTTCTGGCAGCAGGAGTGAAAAGAGAGGAGCAGAGCACTGGGACCCGTTTGACAAAAACCGGCTTCCCACGGGAAAGTCTTTCTCCACGTGCAGACATGCTCCCAGGTGCCTGTGGCAAGGGGAAGGAAATGCCATACACTGACCTGGAAGAGACCACAGGGCGCAGGCACAGTCTGAACCCTTCCCTCAACCCGGCGGTTTGGCTAGCAGGAGTTCAACCGCAACGAACACAGCCCGGAGACCCCTGAGGCAAAAACGACTTCTGACGAACAAGAGGTGCTTGCTGTGGAAAACCAATCCCAAGTGGGGTAGCCAGGTCAACAAAATGCCACACACCCAGGTGTAAGAAACAACATTGCCCAGGCATGGTCTAAGCCCCTCACTTCGTCCCTGTGCTTTGGGGAGCCGGAGGGACAGCCGAGGCCCATGGCCCTGAGACCCCTTTGCAAAAAGCCGACTTCCCACAGAGACAGTTTTCCTGAGGTGCAGACCCTCTCACAAGTGGTTGTGGCAAGGTAAAGCAAATGCCCTCCCCTTCTGTGGAAGTAACCACAGTGCCCAGCCATGTTCTAAGCCCTCCCATCCTCCCTGGGCTTCTGGCAGCAGGAGTGAAAAGAGAGGAGCAGAGCACAGGGACCCGTTTGACAAAAACCGGCTTCCCACGGGAAAGTCTTTCTCCACGTGCAGATATGCTCCCAGGTGCCTGTGGCAAGGGGAAGGAAATGCCATACACTGACCTGGAAGAGACCACAGGGCCCAGGCACAGTCTGAACCCTTCCCTCATCCCGGCGGTTTTGCTAGCAGGCGTTCAACCCTAGGAACACAGCCCGGAGACCCCTGAGGCAAAAACGGCTTCCGACGAACAATAGGCGCTTGCTGTGGAAAACTAATCCCAAGTGGGGGTAGCCAGGTCAACAAAATGCCACACACCCAGGTGTAAGAAACAACATTGCCCAGCCATGGTCTACGCCCCTCACACCGTCCCTGTGCTTTGGGGAGCCGGAGGGACAGCCGAGGCCCACGGCCCTGAGACCCCTTTGCAAAATGCCTGCTTCCCACGGAGACAGTTTTCCTGAGGTGCAGACCCTCTCACAAGTGGTTGTGGCAAGGTAAAGCAAATGCCCTCCACTTCTCTGGAAGAAACCACAGTGCCCAGCCATGTTCTAAACCCTCCCATCCTCCCTGGGCTTCTGGCAGCAGGAGTGAAAAGAGAGGAGTAGAGCACTGGGACCCGTTTGACAAAAACCGGCTTCCCACGGGAAAGTCTTTCTCCACGTGCAGACATGCTCCCAGGTGCCTATGGCAAGGGAAGGAAAAGCCATACACTGACCTGGAAGAGACCGCAAGGCCCAGGCACAGTCTTAACCCTTCCCTCATCCCGGCGGTTTTGCCAGCAGGAGTTCAACCCCAACGAACACAGCCCGGAGACCCCTGGGGCAAAAACGGCTTCCGACGAACAATAGGTGCTTCCTGTGGAACACCTATCCCAAGTGGGGGTAGCCAGCTCAACAAAATGCCACACACCCAGGTGTAAGAAACAACATTGCCCAGGCATGGTGTAAGCCCCTCACCTCGTCCCTGTGCTTTGGGGAGCCGGAGGGACAGCCGAGGCCCACGGCCTGAGACCCCTTTGCAAAAAGCCGGCTTCCCACGGAGACAGTTTTCCTGAGGTGCAGACCCTCCTCCAAGTGGTTGTGGCAAGGTAAAGCAAATGCCCTCCACTTCTCTGGAAGAAACCACTGTGCCCAGCCATGTTCTAAGCCCTCCCATCCTCCCTGGGCTTCTGGCAGCAGGAGTGAAAAGAGAGGAGCAGAGCACTGGGACCCGTTTGACAAAAACCGGCTTCCCACGGGAAAGTCTTTCTCCACGTGCAGACATGCTCCCAGGTGCCTGTGGCAAGGGGAAGGAAATGCCATACACTGACCTGGAAGAGACCACAGGGCCCAGGCACAGTCTGAACCCTTCCCTCAACCCGGCGGTTTTGCTAGCAGGAGTTCAACCGCAACGAACACAGCCCGGAGACCCCTGAGGCAAAAACGGCTTCTGACGAACAAGAGGTGCTTGCTGTGGAAAACCAATCCCAAGTGGGGTAGCCAGGTCAACAAAATGCCACACACCCAGGTGTAAGAAACAACATTGCCCAGGCATGGTCTAAGCCCCTCACCTCGTCCCTGTGCTTTGGGGAGCCGGAGGGACAGCCGAGGCCCATGGCCCTGAGACCCCTTTGCAAAAAGCCGACTTCCCACAGAGACAGTTTTCCTGAGGTGCAGACCCTCTCACAAGTGGTTGTGACAAGGTAAAGCAAATGCCCTCCCCTTCTCTGGAAGTAACCACAGTGCCCAGCCATGTTCTAAACCCAACCATCCTCCCTGGGCTTCTGGCAGCAGGAGTGAAAAGAGAGGAGCAGAGCACAGGGACCCGTTTGACAAAAACCGGCTTCCCACGGGAAAGTCTTTCTCCACGTGCAGACATGCTCCCAGGTGCCTGTGGCAAGGGGAAGGAAATGCCATACACTGACCTGGAAGAGACCACAGGGCCCAGGCACAGTCTGAACCCTTCCCTCATCCCAGCGGTTTTGCCAGCAGGAGTTCAACCCCACCGAACACAGCCCGGAGACCCCTGGGGCAAAAACGGCTTCCGACGAACAATAGGTGCTTCCTGTGGAACACCTATCCCAAGTGGGGGTAGCCAGCTCAACAAAATGCCACACACCCAGGTGTAAGAAACAACATTGCCCAGGCATGGTGTAAGCCCCTCACCTCGTCCCTGTGCTTTGGGGAGCCGGAGGGACAGCCGAGGCCCACGGCCTGAGACCCCTTTGCAAAAAGCCGGCTTCCCACGGAGACAGTTTTCCTGAGGTGCAGACCCTCTTCCAAGTGGTTGTGGCAAGGTAAAGCAAATGCCCTCCACTTCTCTGGAAGAAACCACAGTGCCCAGCCATGTTCTAAGCCCTCCCATCCTCCCTGGGCTTCTGGCAGCAGGAGTGAAAAGAGAGGAGCAGAGCACTGGGACCCGTTTGACAAAAACCGGCTTCCCACGGGAAAGTCTTTCTCCACGTGCAGACATGCTCCCAGGTGCCTGTGGCAAGGGGAAGGAAATGCCATACACTGACCTGGAAGAGACCACAGGGCCCAGGCACAGTCTGAACCCTTCCCTCAACCCGGCGGTTTTGCTAGCAGGAGTTCAACCACAACGAACACAGCCCGGAGACCCCTGAGGCAAAAACGGCTTCTGACGAACAAGAGGTGCTTGCTGTGGAAAACCAATCCCAAGTGGGGTAGCCAGGTCAACAAAATGCCACACACCCAGGTGTAAGAAACAACATTGCCCAGGCATGGTCTAAGCCCCTCACCTCGTCCCTGTGCTTTGGGGAGCCGGAGGGACAGCCGAGGCCCATGGCCCTGAGACCCCTTTGCAAAAAGCCGACTTCCCACAGAGACAGTTTTCCTGAGGTGCAGACCCTCTCACAAGTGGTTGTGACAAGGTAAAGCAAATGCCCTCCCCTTCTCTGGAAGTAACCACAGTGCCCAGCCATGTTCTAAACCCAACCATCCTCCCTGGGCTTCTGGCAGCAGGAGTGAAAAGAGAGGAGCAGAGCACAGGGACCCGTTTGACAAAAACCGGCTTCCCACGGGAAAGTCTTTCTCCACGTGCAGACATGCTCCCAGGTGCCTGTGGCAAGGGGAAGGAAATGCCATACACTGACCTGGAAGAGACCACAGGGCCCAGGCACAGTCTGAACCCTTCCCTCATCCAGGCGGTTTTGCTAGCAGGCGTTCAACCCTAGGAACACAGCCCGGAGACCCCTGAGGCAAAAACGGCTTCCGACGAACAATAGGCGCTTGCTGTGGAAAACTAATCCCAAGTGGGGGTAGCCAGGTCAACAAAATGCCACACACCCAGGTGTAAGAAACAACATTGCCCAGCCATGGTCTACGCCCCTCACACCGTCCCTGTGCTTTGGGGAGCCGGAGGGACAGCCGAGGCCCACGGCCCTGAGACCCCTTTGCAAAAAGCCTGCTTCCCACGGAGACAGTTTTCCTGAGGTGCAGACCCTCTCACAAGTGGTTGTGGCAAGGTAAAGCAAATGCCCTCCACTTCTCTGGAAGAAACCACAGTGCCCAGCCATGTTCTAAACCCTCCCATCCTCCCTGGGCTTCTGGCAGCAGGAGTGAAAAGAGAGGAGTAGAGCACTGGGACCCGTTTGACAAAAACCGGCTTCCCACGGGAAAGTCTTTCTCCACGTGCAGACATGCTCCCAGTTGCCTATGGCAAGGGAAGGAAATGCCATACACTGACCTGGAAGAGACCGCAGGGCCCAGGCACAGTCTTAACCCTTCCCTCATCCCAGCGGTTTTGCCAGCAGGAGTTCAACCCCAACGAACACAGCCCGGAGACCCCTGGGGCAAAAACGGCTTCCGACGAACAATAGGTGCTTCCTGTGGAACACCTATCCCAAGTGGGGGTAGCCAGCTCAACAAAATGCCACACACCCAGGTGTAAGAAACAACATTGCCCAGGCATGGTGTAAGCCCCTCACCTCGTCCCAGCGCTTTGGGGAGCTAGAGGGTAATCCGAGGCCCACGGCCCTGAGACCCCTTTGCAAAATGCCGGCTTCCCACGGGGAAAGTTTTCCTGAGGTGCAGACCCTCTCACAAGTGGTTGTGGCAAGGTAACGCAAATGCCCTCCACTTCTCTGGAAGAAACCACAGTGCCCAGCCATGTTCTAAGCCCTCCCATCCTCCCTGGGCTTCTGGCAGCAGGAGTGAAAAGAGAGGAGCAGAGCACTGGGACCCGTTTGACAAAACCCGGCTTCCCACGGGAAAGTCTTTCTCCACGTGCAGACATGCTCCCAGGTGCCTGTGGCAAGGGGAAGGAAATGCCATACACTGACCTGGAAGAGACCACAGGGCCCAGGCACAGTCTGAACCCTTCCCTCAACCCGGCGGTTTTGCCAGCAGCACTTCAACCCCAACGAACACAGCCCGGTGACGCCTGAAGCAAAAACCGCTTCCGACGAACAAGAGGTGCTTGCTGTGCAGAACCTTTTCCAAGTGGGGGTAGCCAGGACAACAAAATGCTACACACCCAGGTGTAAGAAACAACATTGCCCAGGCATGGTTTAAGCCCCTCACCTCGTCCCTGTTCTTTGGGGAGCCGGAGGGACAGCCGAGGCCCACGGCCCTGAGACCCCTTTGCAAAAAGCCGGCTTCCCACGGAGAAAGTTTTCCTGTGGTGCAGACCCTCTCACAAGTGGTTGTGGCAAGGTAACGCAAATGCCCTCCACTTCTCTGGAAGAAACCACAGTGCCCAGCCATGTTCTAAGCCCTCCCATCCTCCCTGGGCTTCTGGCAGCAGGAGTGAAAAGAGAGGAGCAGAGCACTGGGACCCGTTTGACAAAAACCGGCTTCCCACGGGAAAGTCTTTCTCCACGTGCAGACATGTTCCCAGCTGCCTGTGGCAAGGGGAAGGAAATGCCATACACTGACCTGGAAGAGACCACAGGGCCCAGGCACAGTCTGAACCCTTCCCTCATCCCGGCGGTTTTGCTAGCAGGAGTTCAACCCCAACGAACACAGCCCGGAGACCCCTGAGGCAAAAACGGCTTACGACGAACAATAGTTGCTTGCTGTGGAACACCTATTCCAAGTGGGGGTAGCCAGGTCAACAAAATGCTACACACCCAGGTGTAAGAAACAACATTGCCCAGGCATGGTCTAAGCCCCTCACCTCGTCCTTGTGCTTTGGGGAGCCGGAGGGACAGCCGAGGCCCACGGCCTGAGACCCCTTTGCAAAAAGCCGGCTTCCCACGGAGACAGTTTTCCTGAGGTGCAGACCCTCTCCCAAGTGGTTGTGGCAAGTTAAAGCAAATGCCCTCCACTTCTCTGGAAGAAACCACAGTGCCCAGCCATGTTCTAAGCCCTCCCATCCTCCCTGGGCTTCTGGCAGCAGGAGTGAAAAGAGAGGAGCAGAGCACTGGGACCCGTTTGACAAAAACCGGCTTCCCACGGGAAAGTCTTTCTCCACGTGCAGACATGCTCCCAGGTGCCTGTGGCAAGGGGAAGGAAATGCCATACACTGACCTGGAAGAGACCACAGGGCGCAGGCACAGTCTGAACCCTTCCCTCAACCCGGCGGTTTTGCTAGCAGGAGTTCAACCGCAACGAACACAGCCCGGAGACCCCTGAGGCAAAAACGACTTCTGACGAACAAGAGGTGCTTGCTGTGGAAAACCAATCCCAAGTGGGGTAGCCAGGTCAACAAAATGCCACACACCCAGGTGTAAGAAACAACATTGCCCAGGCATGGTCTAAGCCCCTCACCTCGTCCCTGTGCTTTGGGGAGCCGGAGGGACAGCCGAGGCCCATGGCCCTGAGACCCCTTTGCAAAAAGCCGACTTCCCACAGAGACAGTTTTCCTGAGGTGCAGACCCTCTCACAAGTGGTTGTGGCAAGGTAAAGCAAATGCCCTCCCCTTCTCTGGAAGTAACCACAGTGCCCAGCCATGTTCTAAGCCCTCCCATCCTCCCTGGGCTTCTGGCAGCAGGAGTGAAAAGAGAGGAGCAGAGCACAGGGACATGTTTGACAAAAACCGGCTTCCCACGGGAAAGTCTTTCTCCACGTGCAGACATGCTCCCAGTTGCCTGTGGCAAGGGGAAGGAAATGCCATACACTGACCTGGAAGAGACCACAGGGCCCAGGCACAGTCTGAACCCTTCCCTCATCCCGGCGGTTTTGCTAGCAGGCGTTCAACCCTAGGAACACAGCCCGGAGACCCCTGAGGCAAAAACGGCTTCTGACGAACAAGAGGTGCTTGCTGTGGAAAACCAATCCCAAGTGGGGTAGCCAGGTCAACAAAATGCCACACACCCAGGTGTAAGAAACAACATTGCCCAGGCATGGTCTAAGCCCCTCACCTCGTCCCTGTGCTTTGGGGAGCCGGAGGGACAGCCAAGGCCCATGGCCCTGAGACCCCTTTGCAAAAAGCCGACTTCCCACAGAGACAGTTTTCCTGAGGTGCAGACCCTCTCACAAGTGGTTGTGACAAGGTAAAGCAAATGCCCTCCCCTTCTCTGGAAGTAACCACAGTGCCCAGCCATGTTCTAAACCCAACCATCCTCCCTGGGCTTCTGGCAGCAGGAGTGAAAAGAGAGGAGCAGAGCACAGGGACCCGTTTGACAAAAACCGGCTTCCCACGGGAAAGTCTTTCTCCACGTGCAGACATGCTCCCAGGTGCCTGTGGCAAGGGGAAGGAAATGCCATACACTGACCTGGAAGAGACCACAGGGCCCAGGCACAGTCTGAACCCTTCCCTCAACCCGGCGGTTTTGCTAGCAGGAGTTCAACCGCAACGAACACAGCCCGGAGACCCCTGAGGCAAAAACGGCTTCTGACGAACAAGAGGTGCTTGCTGTGGAAAACCAATCCCAAGTGGGGTAGCCAGGTCAACAAAATGCCACACACCCAGGTGTAAGAAACAACATTGCCCAGGCATGGTCTAAGCCCCTCACCTCGTCCCTGTGCTTTGGGGAGCCGGAGGGACAGCCGAGGCCCATGGCCCTGAGACCCCTTTGCAAAAAGCCGACTTCCCACAGAGACAGTTTTCCTGAGGTGCAGACCCTCTCACAAGTGGTTGTGACAAGGTAAAGCAAATGCCCTCCCCTTCTCTGGAAGTAACCACAGTGCCCAGCCATGTTCTAAACCCAACCATCCTCCCTGGGCTTCTGGCAGCAGGAGTGAAAAGAGAGGAGCAGAGCACAGGGACCCGTTTGACAAAAACCGGCTTCCCACGGGAAAGTCTTTCTCCACGTGCAGACATGCTCCCAGGTGCCTGTGGCAAGGGGAAGGAAATGCCATACACTGACCTGGAAGAGACCACAGGGCCCAGGCACAGTCTGAACCCTTCCCTCATCCCAGCGGTTTTGCCAGCAGGAGTTCAACCCCACCGAACACAGCCCGGAGACCCCTGGGGCAAAAACGGCTTCCGACGAACAATAGGTGCTTCCTGTGGAACACCTATCCCAAGTGGGGGTAGCCAGCTCAACAAAATGCCACACACCCAGGTGTAAGAAACAACATTGCCCAGGCATGGTGTAAGCCCCTCACCTCGTCCCTGTGCTTTGGGGAGCCGGAGGGACAGCCGAGGCCCACGGCCTGAGACCCCTTTGCAAAAAGCCGGCTTCCCACGGAGACAGTTTTCCTGAGGTGCAGACCCTCTTCCAAGTGGTTGTGGCAAGGTAAAGCAAATGCCCTCCACTTCTCTGGAAGAAACCACAGTGCCCAGCCATGTTCTAAGCCCTCCCATCCTCCCTGGGCTTCTGGCAGCAGGAGTGAAAAGAGAGGAGCAGAGCACTGGGACCCGTTTGACAAAAACCGGCTTCCCACGGGAAAGTCTTTCTCCACGTGCAGACATGCTCCCAGGTGCCTGTGGCAAGGGGAAGGAAATGCCATACACTGACCTGGAAGAGACCACAGGGCCCAGGCACAGTCTGAACCCTTCCCTCAACCCGGCGGTTTTGCTAGCAGGAGTTCAACCACAACGAACACAGCCCGGAGACCCCTGAGGCAAAAACGGCTTCTGACGAACAAGAGGTGCTTGCTGTGGAAAACCAATCCCAAGTGGGGTAGCCAGGTCAACAAAATGCCACACACCCAGGTGTAAGAAACAACATTGCCCAGGCATGGTCTAAGCCCCTCACCTCGTCCCTGTGCTTTGGGGAGCCGGAGGGACAGCCGAGGCCCATGGCCCTGAGACCCCTTTGCAAAAAGCCGACTTCCCACAGAGACAGTTTTCCTGAGGTGCAGACCCTCTCACAAGTGGTTGTGACAAGGTAAAGCAAATGCCCTCCCCTTCTCTGGAAGTAACCACAGTGCCCAGCCATGTTCTAAACCCAACCATCCTCCCTGGGCTTCTGGCAGCAGGAGTGAAAAGAGAGGAGCAGAGCACAGGGACCCGTTTGACAAAAACCGGCTTCCCACGGGAAAGTCTTTCTCCACGTGCAGACATGCTCCCAGGTGCCTGTGGCAAGGGGAAGGAAATGCCATACACTGACCTGGAAGAGACCACAGGGCCCAGGCACAGTCTGAACCCTTCCCTCATCCAGGCGGTTTTGCTAGCAGGCGTTCAACCCTAGGAACACAGCCCGGAGACCCCTGAGGCAAAAACGGCTTCCGACGAACAATAGGCGCTTGCTGTGGAAAACTAATCCCAAGTGGGGGTAGCCAGGTCAACAAAATGCCACACACCCAGGTGTAAGAAACAACATTGCCCAGCCATGGTCTACGCCCCTCACACCGTCCCTGTGCTTTGGGGAGCCGGAGGGACAGCCGAGGCCCACGGCCCTGAGACCCCTTTGCAAAAAGCCTGCTTCCCACGGAGACAGTTTTCCTGAGGTGCAGACCCTCTCACAAGTGGTTGTGGCAAGGTAAAGCAAATGCCCTCCACTTCTCTGGAAGAAACCACAGTGCCCAGCCATGTTCTAAACCCTCCCATCCTCCCTGGGCTTCTGGCAGCAGGAGTGAAAAGAGAGGAGTAGAGCACTGGGACCCGTTTGACAAAAACCGGCTTCCCACGGGAAAGTCTTTCTCCACGTGCAGACATGCTCCCAGTTGCCTATGGCAAGGGAAGGAAATGCCATACACTGACCTGGAAGAGACCGCAGGGCCCAGGCACAGTCTTAACCCTTCCCTCATCCCAGCGGTTTTGCCAGCAGGAGTTCAACCCCAACGAACACAGCCCGGAGACCCCTGGGGCAAAAACGGCTTCCGACGAACAATAGGTGCTTCCTGTGGAACACCTATCCCAAGTGGGGGTAGCCAGCTCAACAAAATGCCACACACCCAGGTGTAAGAAACAACATTGCCCAGGCATGGTGTAAGCCCCTCACCTCGTCCCAGCGCTTTGGGGAGCTAGAGGGTAATCCGAGGCCCACGGCCCTGAGACCCCTTTGCAAAATGCCGGCTTCCCACGGGGAAAGTTTTCCTGAGGTGCAGACCCTCTCACAAGTGGTTGTGGCAAGGTAACGCAAATGCCCTCCACTTCTCTGGAAGAAACCACAGTGCCCAGCCATGTTCTAAGCCCTCCCATCCTCCCTGGGCTTCTGGCAGCAGGAGTGAAAAGAGAGGAGCAGAGCACTGGGACCCGTTTGACAAAACCCGGCTTCCCACGGGAAAGTCTTTCTCCACGTGCAGACATGCTCCCAGGTGCCTGTGGCAAGGGGAAGGAAATGCCATACACTGACCTGGAAGAGACCACAGGGCCCAGGCACAGTCTGAACCCTTCCCTCAACCCGGCGGTTTTGCCAGCAGCACTTCAACCCCAACGAACACAGCCCGGTGACGCCTGAAGCAAAAACCGCTTCCGACGAACAAGAGGTGCTTGCTGTGCAGAACCTTTTCCAAGTGGGGGTAGCCAGGACAACAAAATGCTACACACCCAGGTGTAAGAAACAACATTGCCCAGGCATGGTTTAAGCCCCTCACCTCGTCCCTGTTCTTTGGGGAGCCGGAGGGACAGCCGAGGCCCACGGCCCTGAGACCCCTTTGCAAAAAGCCGGCTTCCCACGGAGAAAGTTTTCCTGTGGTGCAGACCCTCTCACAAGTGGTTGTGGCAAGGTAACGCAAATGCCCTCCACTTCTCTGGAAGAAACCACAGTGCCCAGCCATGTTCTAAGCCCTCCCATCCTCCCTGGGCTTCTGGCAGCAGGAGTGAAAAGAGAGGAGCAGAGCACTGGGACCCGTTTGACAAAAACCGGCTTCCCACGGGAAAGTCTTTCTCCACGTGCAGACATGTTCCCAGCTGCCTGTGGCAAGGGGAAGGAAATGCCATACACTGACCTGGAAGAGACCACAGGGCCCAGGCACAGTCTGAACCCTTCCCTCATCCCGGCGGTTTTGCTAGCAGGAGTTCAACCCCAACGAACACAGCCCGGAGACCCCTGAGGCAAAAACGGCTTACGACGAACAATAGTTGCTTGCTGTGGAACACCTATTCCAAGTGGGGGTAGCCAGGTCAACAAAATGCTACACACCCAGGTGTAAGAAACAACATTGCCCAGGCATGGTCTAAGCCCCTCACCTCGTCCTTGTGCTTTGGGGAGCCGGAGGGACAGCCGAGGCCCACGGCCTGAGACCCCTTTGCAAAAAGCCGGCTTCCCACGGAGACAGTTTTCCTGAGGTGCAGACCCTCTCCCAAGTGGTTGTGGCAAGTTAAAGCAAATGCCCTCCACTTCTCTGGAAGAAACCACAGTGCCCAGCCATGTTCTAAGCCCTCCCATCCTCCCTGGGCTTCTGGCAGCAGGAGTGAAAAGAGAGGAGCAGAGCACTGGGACCCGTTTGACAAAAACCGGCTTCCCACGGGAAAGTCTTTCTCCACGTGCAGACATGCTCCCAGGTGCCTGTGGCAAGGGGAAGGAAATGCCATACACTGACCTGGAAGAGACCACAGGGCGCAGGCACAGTCTGAACCCTTCCCTCAACCCGGCGGTTTTGCTAGCAGGAGTTCAACCGCAACGAACACAGCCCGGAGACCCCTGAGGCAAAAACGACTTCTGACGAACAAGAGGTGCTTGCTGTGGAAAACCAATCCCAAGTGGGGTAGCCAGGTCAACAAAATGCCACACACCCAGGTGTAAGAAACAACATTGCCCAGGCATGGTCTAAGCCCCTCACCTCGTCCCTGTGCTTTGGGGAGCCGGAGGGACAGCCGAGGCCCATGGCCCTGAGACCCCTTTGCAAAAAGCCGACTTCCCACAGAGACAGTTTTCCTGAGGTGCAGACCCTCTCACAAGTGGTTGTGACAAGGTAAAGCAAATGCCCTCCCCTTCTCTGGAAGTAACCACAGTGCCCAGCCATGTTCTAAACCCAACCATCCTCCCTGGGCTTCTGGCAGCAGGAGTGAAAAGAGAGGAGCAGAGCACAGGGACCCGTTTGACAAAAACCGGCTTCCCACGGGAAAGTCTTTCTCCACGTGCAGACATGCTCCCAGGTGCCTGTGGCAAGGGGAAGGAAATGCCATACACTGACCTGGAAGAGACCACAGGGCCCAGGCACAGTCTGAACCCTTCCCTCATCCCAGCGGTTTTGCCAGCAGGAGTTCAACCCCAACGAACACAGCCCGGAGACCCCTGGGGCAAAAACGGCTTCCGACGAACAATAGGTGCTTCCTGTGGAACACCTATCCCAAGTGGGGGTAGCCAGCTCAACAAAATGCCACACACCCAGGTGTAAGAAACAACATTGCCCAGGCATGGTGTAAGCCCCTCACCTCGTCCCTGTGCTTTGGGGAGCCGGAGGGACAGCCGAGGCCCACGGCCTGAGACCCCTTTGCAAAAAGCCGGCTTCCCACGGAGACAGTTTTCCTGAGGTGCAGACCCTCTTCCAAGTGGTTGTGGCAAGGTAAAGCAAATGCCCTCCACTTCTCTGGAAGAAACCACAGTGCCCAGCCATGTTCTAAGCCCTCCCATCCTCCCTGGGCTTCTGGCAGCAGGAGTGAAAAGAGAGGAGCAGAGCACTGGGACCCGTTTGACAAAAACCGGCTTCCCACGGGAAAGTCTTTCTCCACGTGCAGACATGCTCCCAGGTGCCTGTGGCAAGGGGAAGGAAATGCCATACACTGACCTGGAAGAGACCACAGGGCCCAGGCACAGTCTGAACCCTTCCCTCAACCCGGCGGTTTTGCTAGCAGGAGTTCAACCACAACGAACACAGCCCGGAGACCCCTGAGGCAAAAACGGCTTCTGACGAACAAGAGGTGCTTGCTGTGGAAAACCAATCCCAAGTGGGGTAGCCAGGTCAACAAAATGCCACACACCCAGGTGTAAGAAACAACATTGCCCAGGCATGGTCTAAGCCCCTCACCTCGTCCCTGTGCTTTGGGGAGCCGGAGGGACAGCCGAGGCCCATGGCCCTGAGACCCCTTTGCAAAAAGCCGACTTCCCACAGAGACAGTTTTCCTGAGGTGCAGACCCTCTCACAAGTGGTTGTGACAAGGTAAAGCAAATGCCCTCCCCTTCTCTGGAAGTAACCACAGTGCCCAGCCATGTTCTAAACCCAACCATCCTCCCTGGGCTTCTGGCAGCAGGAGTGAAAAGAGAGGAGCAGAGCACAGGGACCCGTTTGACAAAAACCGGCTTCCCACGGGAAAGTCTTTCTCCACGTGCAGACATGCTCCCAGGTGCCTGTGGCAAGGGGAAGGAAATGCCATACACTGACCTGGAAGAGACCACAGGGCCCAGGCACAGTCTGAACCCTTCCCTCATCCAGGCGGTTTTGCTAGCAGGCGTTCAACCCTAGGAACACAGCCCGGAGACCCCTGAGGCAAAAACGGCTTCCGACGAACAATAGGCGCTTGCTGTGGAAAACTAATCCCAAGTGGGGGTAGCCAGGTCAACAAAATGCCACACACCCAGGTGTAAGAAACAACATTGCCCAGCCATGGTCTACGCCCCTCACACCGTCCCTGTGCTTTGGGGAGCCGGAGGGACAGCCGAGGCCCACGGCCCTGAGACCCCTTTGCAAAAAGCCTGCTTCCCACGGAGACAGTTTTCCTGAGGTGCAGACCCTCTCACAAGTGGTTGTGGCAAGGTAAAGCAAATGCCCTCCACTTCTCTGGAAGAAACCACAGTGCCCAGCCATGTTCTAAACCCTCCCATCCTCCCTGGGCTTCTGGCAGCAGGAGTGAAAAGAGAGGAGTAGAGCACTGGGACCCGTTTGACAAAAACCGGCTTCCCACGGGAAAGTCTTTCTCCACGTGCAGACATGCTCCCAGTTGCCTATGGCAAGGGAAGGAAATGCCATACACTGACCTGGAAGAGACCGCAGGGCCCAGGCACAGTCTTAACCCTTCCCTCATCCCAGCGGTTTTGCCAGCAGGAGTTCAACCCCAACGAACACAGCCCGGAGACCCCTGGGGCAAAAACGGCTTCCGACGAACAATAGGTGCTTCCTGTGGAACACCTATCCCAAGTGGGGGTAGCCAGCTCAACAAAATGCCACACACCCAGGTGTAAGAAACAACATTGCCCAGGCATGGTGTAAGCCCCTCACCTCGTCCCAGCGCTTTGGGGAGCTAGAGGGTAATCCGAGGCCCACGGCCCTGAGACCCCTTTGCAAAATGCCGGCTTCCCACGGGGAAAGTTTTCCTGAGGTGCAGACCCTCTCACAAGTGGTTGTGGCAAGGTAACGCAAATGCCCTCCACTTCTCTGGAAGAAACCACAGTGCCCAGCCATGTTCTAAGCCCTCCCATCCTCCCTGGGCTTCTGGCAGCAGGAGTGAAAAGAGAGGAGCAGAGCACTGGGACCCGTTTGACAAAACCCGGCTTCCCACGGGAAAGTCTTTCTCCACGTGCAGACATGCTCCCAGGTGCCTGTGGCAAGGGGAAGGAAATGCCATACACTGACCTGGAAGAGACCACAGGGCCCAGGCACAGTCTGAACCCTTCCCTCAACCCGGCGGTTTTGCCAGCAGCACTTCAACCCCAACGAACACAGCCCGGTGACGCCTGAAGCAAAAACCGCTTCCGACGAACAAGAGGTGCTTGCTGTGCAGAACCTTTTCCAAGTGGGGGTAGCCAGGACAACAAAATGCTACACACCCAGGTGTAAGAAACAACATTGCCCAGGCATGGTTTAAGCCCCTCACCTCGTCCCTGTTCTTTGGGGAGCCGGAGGGACAGCCGAGGCCCACGGCCCTGAGACCCCTTTGCAAAAAGCCGGCTTCCCACGGAGAAAGTTTTCCTGTGGTGCAGACCCTCTCACAAGTGGTTGTGGCAAGGTAACGCAAATGCCCTCCACTTCTCTGGAAGAAACCACAGTGCCCAGCCATGTTCTAAGCCCTCCCATCCTCCCTGGGCTTCTGGCAGCAGGAGTGAAAAGAGAGGAGCAGAGCACTGGGACCCGTTTGACAAAAACCGGCTTCCCACGGGAAAGTCTTTCTCCACGTGCAGACATGTTCCCAGCTGCCTGTGGCAAGGGGAAGGAAATGCCATACACTGACCTGGAAGAGACCACAGGGCCCAGGCACAGTCTGAACCCTTCCCTCATCCCGGCGGTTTTGCTAGCAGGAGTTCAACCCCAACGAACACAGCCCGGAGACCCCTGAGGCAAAAACGGCTTACGACGAACAATAGTTGCTTGCTGTGGAACACCTATTCCAAGTGGGGGTAGCCAGGTCAACAAAATGCTACACACCCAGGTGTAAGAAACAACATTGCCCAGGCATGGTCTAAGCCCCTCACCTCGTCCTTGTGCTTTGGGGAGCCGGAGGGACAGCCGAGGCCCACGGCCTGAGACCCCTTTGCAAAAAGCCGGCTTCCCACGGAGACAGTTTTCCTGAGGTGCAGACCCTCTCCCAAGTGGTTGTGGCAAGTTAAAGCAAATGCCCTCCACTTCTCTGGAAGAAACCACAGTGCCCAGCCATGTTCTAAGCCCTCCCATCCTCCCTGGGCTTCTGGCAGCAGGAGTGAAAAGAGAGGAGCAGAGCACTGGGACCCGTTTGACAAAAACCGGCTTCCCACGGGAAAGTCTTTCTCCACGTGCAGACATGCTCCCAGGTGCCTGTGGCAAGGGGAAGGAAATGCCATACACTGACCTGGAAGAGACCACAGGGCGCAGGCACAGTCTGAACCCTTCCCTCAACCCGGCGGTTTTGCTAGCAGGAGTTCAACCGCAACGAACACAGCCCGGAGACCCCTGAGGCAAAAACGACTTCTGACGAACAAGAGGTGCTTGCTGTGGAAAACCAATCCCAAGTGGGGTAGCCAGGTCAACAAAATGCCACACACCCAGGTGTAAGAAACAACATTGCCCAGGCATGGTCTAAGCCCCTCACCTCGTCCCTGTGCTTTGGGGAGCCGGAGGGACAGCCGAGGCCCATGGCCCTGAGACCCCTTTGCAAAAAGCCGACTTCCCACAGAGACAGTTTTCCTGAGGTGCAGACCCTCTCACAAGTGGTTGTGGCAAGGTAAAGCAAATGCCCTCCCCTTCTCTGGAAGTAACCACAGTGCCCAGCCATGTTCTAAGCCCTCCCATCCTCCCTGGGCTTCTGGCAGCAGGAGTGAAAAGAGAGGAGCAGAGCACAGGGACATGTTTGACAAAAACCGGCTTCCCACGGGAAAGTCTTTCTCCACGTGCAGACATGCTCCCAGTTGCCTGTGGCAAGGGGAAGGAAATGCCATACACTGACCTGGAAGAGACCACAGGGCCCAGGCACAGTCTGAACCCTTCCCTCATCCCGGCGGTTTTGCTAGCAGGCGTTCAACCCTAGGAACACAGCCCGGAGACCCCTGAGGCAAAAACGGCTTCTGACGAACAAGAGGTGCTTGCTGTGGAAAACCAATCCCAAGTGGGGTAGCCAGGTCAACAAAATGCCACACACCCAGGTGTAAGAAACAACATTGCCCAGGCATGGTCTAAGCCCCTCACCTCGTCCCTGTGCTTTGGGGAGCCGGAGGGACAGCCAAGGCCCATGGCCCTGAGACCCCTTTGCAAAAAGCCGACTTCCCACAGAGACAGTTTTCCTGAGGTGCAGACCCTCTCACAAGTGGTTGTGACAAGGTAAAGCAAATGCCCTCCCCTTCTCTGGAAGTAACCACAGTGCCCAGCCATGTTCTAAACCCAACCATCCTCCCTGGGCTTCTGGCAGCAGGAGTGAAAAGAGAGGAGCAGAGCACAGGGACCCGTTTGACAAAAACCGGCTTCCCACGGGAAAGTCTTTCTCCACGTGCAGACATGCTCCCAGGTGCCTGTGGCAAGGGGAAGGAAATGCCATACACTGACCTGGAAGAGACCACAGGGCCCAGGCACAGTCTGAACCCTTCCCTCATCCCGGCGGTTTTGCTAGCAGGCGTTCAACCCTAGGAACACAGCCCGGAGACCCCTGAGGCAAAAACGGCTTCCGACGAACAATAGGCGCTTGCTGTGGAAAACTAATCCCAAGTGGGGGTAGCCAGGTCAACAAAATGCCACACACCCAGGTGTAAGAAACAACATTGCCCAGCCATGGTCTACGCCCCTCACACCGTCCCTGTGCTTTGGGGAGCCGGAGGGACAGCCGAGGCCCACGGCCCTGAGACCCCTTTGCAAAAAGCCTGCTTCCCACGGAGACAGTTTTCCTGAGGTGCAGACCCTCTCACAAGTGGTTGTGGCAAGGTAAAGCAAATGCCCTCCACTTCTCGGGAAGAAACCACAGTGCCCAGCCATGTTCTAAACCCTCCCATCCTCCCTGGGCTTCTGGCAGCAGGAGTGAAAAGAGAGGAGTAGAGCACTGGGACCCGTTTGACAAAAACCGGCTTCCCACGGGAAAGTCTTTCTCCACGTGCAGACATGCTCCCAGTTGCCTATGGCAAGGGAAGGAAATGCCATACACTGACCTGGAAGAGACCGCAGGGCCCAGGCACAGTCTTAACCCTTCCCTCATCCCAGCGGTTTTGCCAGCAGGAGTTCAACCCCAACGAACACAGCCCGGAGACCCCTGGGGCAAAAACGGCTTCCGACGAATAATAGGTGCTTCCTGTGGAACACCTATCCCAAGTGGGGGTAGCCAGCTCAACAAAATGCCACACACCCAGGTGTAAGAAACAACATTGCCCAGGCATGGTCTAAGCCCCTCACCTCGTCCCAGCGCTTTGGGGAGCTGGAGGGTAATCCGAGGCCCACGGCCCTGAGACCCCTTTGCAAAATGCCGGCTTCCCACGGGGAAAGTTTTCCTGAGGTGCAGACCCTCTCACAAGTGGTTGTGGCAAGGTAACGCAAATGCCCTCCACTTCTCTGGAAGAAACCACAGTGCCCAGCCACGTTCTAAGCCCTCCCATCCTCCCTGGGCTTCTGGCAGCAGGAGTGAAAAGAGAGGAGCAGAGCACTGGGACCCGTTTGACAAAAACCGGCTTCCCACGGGAAAGTCTTTCTCCACGTGCAGACATGCTCCCAGGTGCCTGTGGCAAGGGGAAGGAAATGCCATACACTGACCTGGAAGAGACCACAGGGCCCAGGCACAGTCTGAACCCTTCCCTCAACCCGGCGGTTTTGCTAGCAGGAGTTCAACCCCAACGAACACAGCCCGGAGACCCCTGAGGCAAAAACGGCTTCTGACGAACAATAGGCGCTTGCTGCGGAAAACCTATCCCAAGTGGGGTAGCCAGGTCAACAAAATGCCACACACCCAGGTGTAAGAAACAACATTGCCCAGGCATGGTCTAAGCCCCTCACCTCGTCCCTGTGCTTTGGGGAGCCGGAGGGACAGCCGAGGCCCACGGTCTGAGACCCCTTTGCAAAAAGCCGGCTTCACACGGAGACAGTTTTCCTGAGGTGCAGACCCTCTCACAAGTGGTTGTGGCAAGGTAAAGCAAATGCCCTCCACTTCTCTGGAAGAAACCACAGTGCCCAGCCATGTTCTAAGCCCTCCCATCCTCCCTGGGCTTCTGGCAGCAGGAGTGAAAAGAGAGGAGTAGAGCACTGGGACCCGTTTGACAAAAACCGGCTTCCCACGGGAAAGTCTTTCTCCACGTGCAGACATGCTCCCAGGTGCCTATGGCAAGGGGACGGAAATGCCATACACTGACCTGGAAGAGACCACAGGGCCCAGGCACAGTCTGAACCCTTCCCTCATCCCGGCGGTTGTGCCAGCAGGAGTTCAACCCCAACGAACACAGCCCGGAGACCCCTGGGGCAAAAACGGCTTCCGACGAACAATAGGTGCTTCCTGTGGAACACCTATCCCAAGTGGGGGTAGCCAGCTCAACAAAATGCCACACACCCAGGTGTAAGAAACAACATTGCCCAGGCATGGTCTAAGCCCCTCACCTCGTCCCTGTGCTTTGCGGAGCCGGAGGGACAGCCGAGGCCCACGGCCTGAGACCCCTTTGCAAAAAGCCGGCTTCCCACGGAGACAGTTTTCCTGAGGTGCAGACCCTCTCCCAAGTGGTTGTGGCAAGTTAAAGCAAATGCCCTCCACTTCTCTGGAAGAAACCACAGTGCCCAGCCATGTTCTAAGCCCTCCCATCCTCCCTGGGCTTCTGGCAGCAGGAGTGAAAAGAGAGGAGCAGAGCACTGGGACCCGTTTGACAAAAACCGGCTTCCCACGGGAAAGTCTTTCTCCACGTGCAGACATGCTCCCAGGTGCCTGTGGCAAGGGGAAGGAAATGCCATACACTGACCTGGAAGAGACCACAGGGCGCAGGCACAGTCTGAACCCTTCCCTCAACCCGGCGGTTTTGCTAGCAGGAGTTCAACCGCAACGAACACAGCCCGGAGACCCCTGAGGCAAAAACGGCTTCTGACGAACAAGAGGTGCTTGCTGTGGAAAACCAATCCCAAGTGGGGTAGCCAGGTCAACAAAATGCCACACACCCAGGTGTAAGAAACAACATTGCCCAGGCATGGTCTAAGCCCCTCACCTCGTCCCAGGGCTTTGGGGAGCTGGAGGGTAATCCGAGGCCCACGGCCCTGAGACCCCTTTGCAAAATGCTGGCTTCCCACGGAGACAGTTTTCCTGAGGTGCAGACCCTCTCACAAGTGGTTGTGGCAAGGTAACGCAAATGCCCTCCACTTCTCTGGAAGAAACCACAGTGCCCAGCCATGTTCTAAGCCTTCCCATCCTCCCTGGGCTTCTGGCAGCAGGAGTGAAAAGAGAGGAGCAGAGCACTGGGACCCGTTTGACAAAAACCGGCTTCCCACGGGAAAGTCTTTCTCCACGTGCAGACATGCTCCCAGGTGCCTGTGGCAAGGGGAAGGAAATGCCATACACTGACCTGGAAGAGACCACAGGGCCCAGGCACAGTCTGAACCCTTCCCTCAACCCGGCGGTTTTGCTAGCAGGAGTTCAAACCCAACGAACACAGCACGGAGACCCCTGAGGCAAAAACGGCTTCTGACGAACAATAGGCGCTTGCTGTGGAAAACCTATCCCAAGTGGGGTAGCCAGGTCAACAAAATGCCACACACCGAGGTGTAAGAAACAACATTGCCCAGGCATGGTCTAAGCCCCTCACCTCGTCCCTGTGCTTTGGGGAGCCGGAGGGACAGCCGAGGCACACGGCCCTGAGACCCCTTTGCAAAAAGCCGGCTTCCCACGGAGACAGTTTTCCTGAGGTGCAGACCCTCTCCCAAGTGGTTGTGGCAAGGTAAAGCAAATGCCCTCCACTTTTCTGGAAGAAACCACAGTGCCCAGCCATGTTCTAAGCCCTCCCATCCTCCCTGGGCTTCTGGCAGCAGGAGTGAAAAGAGAGGAGCAGAGCACTGGGACCCGTTTGACAAAAACCGGCTTCCCACGGGAAAGTCTTTCTCCACGTGCAGACATGCTCCCAGTTGCCTGTGGCAAGGGGAAGGAAATGCCATACACTGACCTGAAAGAGACCACAGGGCCCAGGCACAGTCTGAACCCTTCCCTCAACCCGGCGGTTTTGCTAGCAGGAGTTCAACCGCAACGAACACAGCCCGGAGACCCCTGAGGCAAAAACGGCTACTGACGAACAAGAGGTGCTTGCTGTGGAAAAACTATCCCAAGTGGGGTAGCCAGGTCAACAAAATGCCACACACCCAGGTGTAAGAAACAACATTGCCCAGCCATGGTCTAAGCCCCTCACCTCGTCCCTGTGCTTTGGGGAGCCGGAGGGACAGCCGAGGCCCATGGCCCTGAGACCCCTTTGCAAAAAGCCGACTTCCCACAGAGACAGTTTTCCTGAGGTGCAGACCCTCTCACAAGTGGTTGTGGCAAGGTAAAGCAAATGCCCTCCACTTCTCTGGAAGAAACCACACTGCCCAGCCATGTTCTCAGCCCACCCATCCTCCCTGGGCTTCTGGCAGCAGGAGTGAAAAGAGAGGACCAGAGCACTGGGACCCGTTTGACAAAAACCGGCTTCCCACGGGAAAGTCTTTCTCCACGTGCAGACATGTTCCCAGGTGCCTGTGGCAAGGGGAAGGAAATGCCATACACTGACCTGGAAGAGACCACAGGGCCCAGGCACAGTCTGAACCCTTCCCTCATCCCGGCGGTTCTGCTAGCAGGAGTTCAACCCCAACGAACACAGCCCGGAGACCCCTGGGGCAAAAACGGCTTCCGACGAACAATAGGTGCTTCCTGTGGAACACCTATCCCAAGTGGGGGTAGCCAGCTCAACAAAATGCCACACACCCAGGTGTAAGAAACAACATTGCCCAGGCATGGTCTAAGCCCCTCACCTCGTCCCAGCGCTTTGGGGAGCTGGAGGGTAATCCGAGGCCCACGGCCCTGAGACCCCTTTGCAAAATGCCGGCTTCCCACGGGGAAAGTTTTCCTGAGGTGCAGACCCTCTCACAAGTGGTTGTGGCAAGGTAACGCAAATGCCCTCCACTTCTCTGGAAGAAACCACAGTGCCCAGCCATGTTGTAAGCCCTCCCATCCTCCCTGGGCTTCTGGCAGCAGGAGTGAAAAGAGAGGAGCAGAGCACTGGGACCCGTTTGACAAAAACCGGATTCCCACGGGAAAGTCTTTCTCCACGTGCAGACATGCTCCCAGGTGCCTGTGGCAAGGGGAAGGAAATGCCATACACTGACCTGGAAGAGACCACAGGGCCCAGGCACAGTCTGAACCCTTCCCTCAACCCGGCGGTTTTGCTAGCAGGAGTTCAACCGCAACGAACACAGCCCGGAGACCCCTGAGGCAAAAACGCCTTCTGACGAACAAGAGGTGCTTGCTGTGGAAAACCTATCCCAAGTGGGGTAGCCAGGTCAACAAAATGCCACACACCCAGGTGTAAGAAACAACATTGCCCAGGCATGGTCTAAGCCCCTCACCTCGTCCCTGTGCTTTGGGGAGCCGGAGGGACAGCCGAGGCCCACGGCCTGAGACCCCTTTGCAAAAAGCCGGCTTCACACGGAGACAGTTTTCCTGAGGTGCAGACCCTCTCACAAGTGGTTGTGGCAAGGTAAAGCAAATGCCCTCCACTTCTCTGGAAGAAACCACAGTGCCCAGCCATGTTCTAAGCCCTCCCATCCTCCCTGGGCTTCTGGCAGCAGGAGTGAAAAGAGAGGAGTAGAGCACTGGGACCCGTTTGACAAAAACCGGCTTCCCACGGGAAAGTCTTTCTCCACGTGCAGACATGCTCCCAGGTGCCTATGGCAAGGGGAAGGAAATGCCATACACTGACCTGGAAGAGACCACAGGGCCCAGGCACAGTCTGAACCCTTCCCTCATCCCGGCGGTTGTGCCAGCAGGAGTTCAACCCCAACGAACACAGCCCGGAGACCCCTGGGGCAAAAACGGCTTCCGACGAACAATAGGTGCTTCCTGTGGAACACCTATCCCAAGTGGGGGTAGCCAGCTCAACAAAATGCCACACACCCAGGTGTAAGAAACAACATTGCCCAGGCATGGTTTAAGCCCCTCACCTCGTCCCTGTGCTTTGGGGAGCCGGAGGGACAGCCGAGGCCCACGGCCTGAGACCCCTTTGCAAAAAGCCGGCTTCCCACGGAGACAGTTTTCCTGAGGTGCAGACCCTCTTCCAAGTGGTTGTGGCAAGGTAAAGCAAATGCCCTCCACTTCTCTGGAAGAAACCACAGTGCCCAGCCATGTTCTAAGCCCTCCCATCCTCCCTGGGCTTCTGGCAGCAGGAGTGAAAAGAGAGGAGCAGAGCACTGGGACCCGTTTGACAAAAACCGGCTTCCCACGGGAGTCTTTCTCCACGTGCAGACATGCTCCCAGGTGCCTGTGGCAAGGGGAAGGAAATGCCATACACTGACCTGGAAGAGACCACAGGGCCCAGGCACAGTCTGAACCCTTCCCTCATCCCGGCGGTTTTGCTAGCAGGAGTTCAACCCCAAGGAACACAGCCCGGAGACCCCTGAGGCAAAAACGGCTTCCGACGAACAATAGGCGCTTGCTGTGGAAAACCAATCCCAAGTGGGGGTAGCCAGGTCAACAAAATGCCACACACCCAGGTGTAAGAAACAACATTGCCCAGGCATGGTCTAAGCCCCTCACCTCGTCCCAGGGCTTTGGGGAGCTGGAGGGTAATCCGAGGCCCACGGCCCTGAGACCCCTTTGCAAAATGCTGGCTTCCCACGGAGACAGTTTTCCTGAGGTGCAGACCCTCTCACAAGTGGTTGTGGCAAGGTAACGCAAATGCCCTCCACTTCTCTGGAAGAAACCACAGTGCCCAGCCATGTTCTAAGCCTTCCCATCCTCCCTGGGCTTCTGGCAGCAGGAGTGAAAAGAGGGGAGCAGAGCACTGGGACCCGTTTGACAAAAACCGGCTTCCCACGGGAAAGTCTTTCTCCACGTGCAGACATGCTCCCAGGTGCCTGTGGCAAGGGGAAGGAAATGCCATACACTGACCTGGAAGAGACCACAGGGCCCAGGCACAGTCTGAACCCTTCCCTCAACCCGGCGGTTTTGCTAGCAGGAGTTCAAACCCAACGAACACAGCCCGGAGACCCCTGAGGCAAAAACGGCTTCTGACGAACAATAGGCGCTTGCTGTGGAAAACCTTCACAAGTGGGGTAGCCAGGTCAACAAAATGCCACACACCGAGGTGTAAGAAACAACATTGCCCAGGCATGGTCTAAGCCCCTCACCTCGTCCCTGTGCTTTGGGGAGCCGGAGGGACAGCCGAGGCACACGGCCCTGAGACCCCTTTGCAAAAAGCCGGCTTCCCACGGAGACAGTTTTCCTGAGGTGCAGACCCTTTCCCAAGTGGTTGTGGCAAGGTAAAGCAAATGCCCTCCACTTTTCTGGAAGAAACCACAGTGCCCAGCCATGTTCTAAGCCCTCCCATCCTCCCTGGGCTTCTGGCAGCAGGAGTGAAAAGAGAGGAGCAGAGCACTGGGACCCGTTTGACAAAAACCGGCTTCCCACGGGAAAGTCTTTCTCCACGTGCAGACATGCTCCCAGTTGCCTGTGGCAAGGGGAAGGAAATGCCATACACTGACCTGGAAGAGACCACAGGGCCCAGGCACAGTCTGAACCCTTCCCTCAACCCGGCGGTTTTGCTAGCAGGAGTTCAACCGCAACGAACACAGCCCGGAGACCCCTGAGGCAAAAACGGCTTCTGACGAACAAGAGGTGCTTGCTGTGGAAAAACTATCCCAAGTGGGGTAGCCAGGTCAACAAAATGCCACACACCCAGGTGTAAGAAACAACATTGCCCAGCCATGGTCTAAGCCCCTCACCTCGTCCCTGTGCTTTGGGGAGCCGGAGGGACAGCCGAGGCCCATGGCCCTGAGACCCCTTTGCAAAAAGCCGACTTCCCACAGAGACAGTTTTCCTGAGGTGCAGACCCTCTCACAAGTGGTTGTGGCAAGGTAAAGCAAATGCCCTCCACTTCTCTGGAAGAAACCACACTGCCCAGCCATGTTCTAAGCCCACCCATCCTCCCTGGGCTTCTGGCAGCAGGAGTGAAAAGAGAGGACCAGAGCACTGGGACCCGTTTGACAAAAACCGGCTTCCCACGGGAAAGTCTTTCTCCACGTGCAGACATGTTCCCAGGTGCCTGTGGCAAGGGGAAGGAAATGCCATACACTGACCTGGAAGAGACCACAGGGCCCAGGCACAGTCTGAACCCTTCCCTCATCCCGGCGGTTCTGCTAGCAGGAGTTCAACCCCAACGAACACAGCCCGGAGACCCCTGGGGCAAAAACGGCTTCCGACGAACAATAGGTGCTTCCTGTGGAACACCTATCCCAAGTGGGGGTAGCCAGCTCAACAAAATGCCACACACCCAGGTGTAAGAAACAACATTGCCCAGGCATGGTCTAAGCCCCTCACCTCGTCCCAGCGCTTTGGGGAGCTGGAGGGTAATCCGAGGCCCACGGCCCTGAGACCCCTTTGCAAAATGCCGGCTTCCCACGGGGAAAGTTTTCCTGAGGTGCAGACCCTCTCACAAGTGGTTGTGGCAAGGTAACGCAAATGCCCTCCACTTCTCTGGAAGAAACCACAGTGCCCAGCCATGTTGTAAGCCCTCCCATCCTCCCTGGGCTTCTGGCAGCAGGAGTGAAAAGAGAGGAGCAGAGCACTGGGACCCGTTTGACAAAAACCGGCTTCCCACGGGAAAGTCTTTCTCCACGTGCAGACATGCTCCCAGGTGCCTGTGGCAAGGGGAAGGAAATGCCATACACTGACCTGGAAGAGACCACAGGGCCCAGGCACAGTCTGAACCCTTCCCTCAACCCGGCGGTTTTGCTAGCAGGAGTTCAACCGCAACGAACACAGCCCGGAGACCCCTGAGGCAAAAACGCCTTCTGACGAACAAGAGGTGCTTGCTGTGGAAAACCTATCCCAAGTGGGGTAGCCAGGTCAACAAAATGCCACACACCCAGGTGTAAGAAACAACATTGCCCAGGCATGGTCTAAGCCCCTCACCTCGTCCCTGTGCTTTGGGGAGCCGGAGGGACAGCCGAGGCCCACGGCCTGAGACCCCTTTGCAAAAAGCCGGCTTCACACGGAGACAGTTTTCCTGAGGTGCAGACCCTATCCCAAGGGGTGGTGGCAAGGGAAAGCAAATGCCATCCCCTTCTCTGTAAGAAACCCCAGTGCCCAGCCATGTTCTAAGCCCTCCCCTCCTCCCTGGGCTTCTGGCAGCAGGAGTGAAAAGAGAGGAGCACAGCACTGGGACACGTTTGACAAAAACCAACTTCCCACAAAAAACTCCTTCTCCACGTGCAGACATGCTGCCAAGTGCATGTGGCAAGGTGAAGGAAATGCCATACACTGACCTGGAAGAGACCACAGGGGCCAGACACAGTCTGAGCTCTTCCCTAATCCTGGTGGTTTTGTTAGCAGGAGTTCAACCCCAAGGAACAAAGCGGGGAGACCTCTGGGGCAAAAATGGCTTGCTAGGAACAATAGGTGCTTGCTGTGGAAAACATATGCAAATGGGGGTAGCCAGGTCAACAAAATGCCACACACCCAGGTGGAAGAAACAACATGGCCCAGGCATAGTCTAAGCTCCTCACCTCGTCCCTGTGCTCTGGTGAGCCGGAGGGACCCCTGAGGCCCACGGCCCTGAGGCCCGTTGGGCAGAAAGCCGGCTTCCCACGGAAACAGCTTTCCTGAGGTCCAGACCCTATCCCAAGGGCTGGTGGCAAGGGAAAGCAAATGCCATCCCCTTCTCTGGAAGAAACCCCATTGCCCAGCCATGTTCTAAGCCCTCCCCTCCTCCCTGGGCTTCTGGCAGCAGGAGTGAAAAGAGAGGAGCACAGCACTGGGACCCGTTTGACAAAAACCGGCTTCCCATGAGGAAGTCATTCTCCACGTGCAGACATGCTCCCCAGTGCCTGTGGCAAGGTGAAGGAAATGCCATACACTGACCTGGAAGAGACCACAGGGCCCAGGCACAGTCTGAGCCCTTCCCTCATCCCGGCGGTTTTGCTAGCAGGAGTTCAACACCAACGAACACAGCCCGGAGACCCCCTGGGGCCCAAATGGCTTCCGACGAACAATATGCTCTTGCTGTGGAAATCCTATCCCAAGTGGGGGTAGCCAGGTCAACAAAATGCCAGACACCCAGGTGGAAGAGACAACATGGCCCAGGCATGGTCTAAGCCCCTCACCTCGTCCCTGTGCTCTGGGGACCCGGAGGGACCCCCGAGGCCCACGGTCATGAGGCCCGTTGGGCAGAAAGCCGGCTTCCCACGGAAACAGCTTTCCTGAGGTACAGACCCTATCCCCAGGGCTGGTGGCAAGGGAAAGCAAATGCCATCCCCTTCTCTGAAAGAAACCCCAGTGCCCAGCCATGTTCTAAGCCCTCCCCGCCTCCCTGGGCTTCTGGAAGCAGGATTGAAAAGAGAGGAGCACAGCACTGGGACCCGTTTGACAGAAACCGGCTTCCCACGACGAATTCCTTCTCCACGTGCAGACATGCTCCCCCAGTGCCTGTGGCAAGGTGAAGGAAATGCCATACACTGACCTGGAAGAGACCACAGGGCCCAGGCACAGTCTGAGCCCTTCCCTCATCCCGGCGGTTTTGCTAGCAGGAGTTCAACCCCAACGAACACAGCCCGGAGACCCCCTGGGGCCCAAACGGCTTCCGACTAACAATATGCTCTTGCTGTGGAAATCCTATCCCAAGTGGGGGTAGCCAGGTCAACAAAATGCCACACATCCTGGTGGAAGAAACAACATGGCCCAGGCATGGTCTAAGCCCCTCACCTTGTCCCTGTGCTCTGGGGAGCCGGAGGGACCCTCGAGGCCCACGGCCCTGAGGCCCGTTGGGCAGAAAGCCAGCTTCCCACGGAAACAGCCTTCCTGAGGTGCAGACCCTATCCCAAGGGCTGGTGGCAAGGGAAAGCAAATGCCATCCCATTCTCTGGAAGAAACCCCAGTGCCCAGCCATGTTCTAAGCCCTCCCCTCCTCCCTGGGCTTCTGGCAGCAGGAGTGAAAAGAGAGGATCACAGCATTGGGACCCGTTTGACAGAAACCGGCTTCCCACGAGGAAGTCCTTCTCCACGTGCAGACATGCTCCCCAGTGCCTGTGGCAAGGTGAAGGAAATGCCATACACTGACCTGGAAGAGACCACAGGGCCCAGGCACAGTCTGAGCCTTTCCCTCATCCCGGCGGTTTTGGTAGCAGGAGTTCAACCCCAACGAACACAGCCCGGAGATCCCCTGGGGCCCAAACGGCTTCCGACGAACAATATGCTCTTGCTGTGGTAATCCTATCCCAAGTGGGGGTAGCCAGGTCAACAAAATGCCACACACCCAGGTAGAAGAGACAACATGGCCAGGCATGGTCTAAGCCCCTCACCTCGTCCCTGTGCTCTGGGGAGCCGGAGGGACCCCCGAGGCCCACGGCCCTGAGGCCCTTTGGGCAGGAAGCCGGCTTCCCACGGAAACAGCTTTCCTGAGGTGAAGACCCTATCCCAAGGGGTGGTGGCAAGGGAAAGCAAATGCCATCCCCTTCTCTGGAAGAAACCTCACTGCCCAGCCAAGTTCTAAGCCCTCAACTCCTCCCTGGGCTTCTGGCATCAGGAGTGAAAAGAGAGGAGCACAGCACTGGGACCCTTTGACAGAAACCGGCTTCCCACGAGGAAGTCCTTCTCCACGTGCAGACATGCTCCCAGGTGCCTGTGGCAAGGGGAAGGAAATGCCATACACTGACCTGGAAGAGACCACAGGGCCCAGGCACAGTCTGAACACTTCCCTCAACCCGGTGGTTTTGCTAGCAGGAGTTCAACCCCAACGAACACAGCCCGGAGACCCCTGAGGCAAAAACGGCTTCCGACGAACAATAGGCGCTTGCTGTGGAAAACCTATCCCAAGTGGGGGTAGCCAGGTCAACAAAATGCTACAAACCCAGGTGTAAGAAACAACATTGCCCAGCCATGGTCTCAGCCCCTCACCTCGTCCCTGTGCTTTGGGGAGCCGGAGGGACAGCCGAGGCCCACGGCCCTGAGACCCCTTTGCAAAAAGCCGGCTTCCCACGGAGACAGTTTTCCTGAGGTGCAGACCCTCTCACAAGTGGTTGTGCCAAGGTAAAGCAAAAGCCCTCCACTTCTCTGGAAGAAACCACCGTGCCCAGCCATGTTCTAAGCCCTCCCATCCTCCGTGGGCTTCTGGCAGCAGGAGTGAAAAGAGAGGAGCAGAGCACTGGGACCCGTTTGACAAAAACCGGCTTCCCACGGGAAACTCTTTCTCCACGTGCAGACATCCTCCCAGGTGCCTGTGGCAAGAGGAAGGAAAAGCCATACACTGACCTGGAAGAGACCACAGGGCCCAGGAACAGTCTGAACCCTTCCCTCAACCCGGCGGTTTTGCTAGCAGGAGTTCAACCCCAACGAACACAGCCCGGGGACCCCTGAGGCAAAAACGGCTTCTGACGAACAATAGGCCCTTGCTGTGGAAAACCTATCCCAAGTGGGGTAGCCAGGTCAACAAAATGCCACACACCCAGGTGTAAGAAACAACATTGCCCAGGCATGGTCTAAGCCCCTCACCTCGTCCCTGTGCTTTGGGGAGCCGGAGGGACACCCGAGGCCCACGGCCTGGGACCCCATTGCAAAAAGCCGGCTTCCCACGGAGACAGATTTCCTGAGGTGCAGACCCTCTCACAAGTGGTTGTGGCAAGGTAAAGCAAATGCCCTCCAATTCTCTGGAAGAAACCACAATGCCCAGCCATGTTCTAAGCCCTCCCATCCTCCCTGGGCTTCTGGCAGCAGGAGTGAAAAGAGAGGAGCAGAGCACTGGGACCCGTTTGACAAAAACCGGCTTCCCATGGGAAAGTCTTTCTCCACGTGCAGACATGCTCCCAGGTGCCTATGGCAAGGGGAAGGAAATGCCATACACTGACCTGGAAGAGACCACAGGGCCCAGGCACAGTCTGAACCCTTCCCTCATCCCGGTGGTTTTGTTAGCAGGAGTTCAACCCCAACGAACACAGCCCGGAGACCCCTGAAGCAAAAACGGCTTCCGACGAACAAGAGGTGCTTGCTGTGGAGAACGTATTCCAAGTGGGGGTAGCCAGGACAACAAAATGCTACACGCCCAGGTGTAAGAAACAACATTGCCCAGGCATGGTCTAAGCCCCTCACCTCGTCCCTGCGCTTTGGGGAGCTGGAGGGACATCCGAGGCCCACGGCCCTGAGACCCCTTTGCAAAATGCCGGCTTCCCACGGAGAAAGTTTTCCTGAGGTGCAGACCCTCTCACAAGTGGTTGTGGCAAGGTAACGCAAATGCCCTCCACTTCTCTGGAAGAAACCACAGTGACCAGCCATGTTCTAAGCCCTCCCATCCTCCCTGGGCTTCTGGCAGCAGGAGTGAAAAGAGAGGAGCAGAGCACTGGGACCCGTTTGACAAAAACCGGCTTCCCACGGGAAAGTCTTTCTCCACGTGCAGACATGCTCCCAGGTGCCTGGGGCAAGAGGAAGGAAATGCCATACAGTGACCTGGAAGAGAACACAGGGCCCAGGCACAGTCTGAACCCTTCCCTCATCCCGGCGGTTTTGCTAGCAGGAGTTCAACCCCAACGAACACAGCCCGGAGACCCCTGGGGCAAAAACGGCTTCCGACGAACAATAGGTGCTTGCTGTGGAACACCTATCCCAAGTGGGGGTAGGCAGGTAAACAATGCCACACACCCAGGTGTAAGAAACAACATTGCCCAGGCATGGTCTAAGCCCCTCACCTCGTCCCTGTGCTTTGGGGAGCCGGAGGGACAGCCGAGGCCCACGGCCCTGAGACCCCTTTGCAAAAAGCCGGCTTCCCACGGAAACAGTTTTCCTGAGGTGCAGACCCTATCCCAAGTGGTTGTGGCAAGGTAAAGCAAATGCCCTCCACTTCTCTGGAAGAAACCACAGTGCCCAGCCATGTTCTAAAGCCCTCCCCTCCTCCCTGGGCTTCTGGCAGCAGGAGTGAAAAGAGAGGAGCAGAGCACTGGGATCCGTTTGACAAAAACCGGCTTCCCACGGGAAAGTCTTTCTCCACGTGCAGACATGCTCCCAGGTGCCTGTGGCAAGGGGAAGGAAATGCCATACACTGACCTGGAAGAGACCACAGGGCCCAGGCACAGTCTGAACCCTTCCCTCAACCCGGCGGTTTTGCTAGCAGGAGTTCAACCCCAACGAACACAGCCCGGAGACCCCTGAGGCAAAAACGGCTTCTGACGAACAAGAGGTGCTTGATGTGGAAAACGTATCCCAAGTGGGGTAGCCAGGAAAACAAAATGCCACACACCCAGGTGTAAGAAACAACATTGCCCAGGCATGGTCTAAGCCCCTCACCTCGTCCCTGTGCTTTGGGGAGCCGGAGGGACAGCCGAGGCCCATGGCCCTGAGACCCCTTTGCAAAAAGCCGGCTTCCCACAGAGACAGTTTTCCTGAGGTGCAGACCCTCTCACAAGGGGTTGTGCCAAGGTAAAGCAAATGCCCTCCACTTCTCTGGAAGAAACCACATTGCCCAGCCATATTCAAAGCCCTCCCATCCTCCCTGGACTTCTGGCAGCAGGAGTGAAAAGAGAGGAGCAGAGCACTAGGACCCGTTTGACAAAAACCGGCTACCGAAGGGAAAGTCTTTCTCCATGTGCAGACATGCTCCCAGGTGCCTATGGCAAGGGGAAGGAAATGCCATACACTGACCTGGAAGAGACCACAGGGCCTAGGCACAGTCTGAACCTTTCCCTCAACCCGGCGGTATTGCTAGCAGGAGTTCAACCCCAACGAACACAGCCCGGAGACCCCCTGGGGCCCAAACGGCTTCCGACGAACAATATGCTCTTGCTGTGGAAATCCTATCCCATGTGGGGGTAGCCAGGTCAACAAAATGCCACACACCCAGGTGGAAAAGACAACATGGCCCAGGCATGGTCTAAGCCCCTCACCTCGTCCTTGTGGTTTGGGAAGCCGGAGGGACCCCAGGCCCAAGGCCCTGAGGCCCGTTGGGCAGAAAGCCACCTTCCCACGGAAACAGCTTTCTTGAGGTGCAGACCCTATCCCAAGGGGTGGTGGGAAGGGAAAGCAAATGCCATCCCCTTCTCTGGAAGAAACCCCAGTGCCCAGCCATGTTCTAAGCCCTCCCCTCCTCCCTGGGCTACTGGCAGCAGGAGTGAAAAGAGAGGAGCAGAGCACTGGGACACGTTTGACAAAAACCAACTTCCCACAAAAAACTCCTTCTCCACGTGCAGACATGCTGCCAACTGCATGTGGCAAGGTGAAGGAAATGCCATACACTGACCTGGAAGAGACCACAGGGCCCAGACACAGTCTGAGCTCTTCCCTAATCCTGGTGGTTTTGCTAGCAGGAGGTCAACCCCAAGGAACAAAGCGGGGAGACCTCTGGGGCAAAAATGGCTTGCTAGGAACAATAGGTGCTTGCTGTGGAAACATATGCAAATGGGGGTAGCCAGGTCAACAAAATGCCACACACCCAGGTGGAAAAAACAACATGGCCCAGGCATAGCCTAAGCCCCTCAACTCGTCCCTCTGCTCTGGGGAGCCGGAGGGACAGCCGAGGCCCACGGCCCTGAGACCCCTTTGCAAAATGCCGGCTTCCCACGGAGAAAGTTTTCCTGAGGTGCAGACCCTCTCACAAGTGGTTGTGGCAAGGTAACGCAAATGCCCTCCACTTCTCTGGAAGAAACCACAGTGCCCAGCCATGTTCTAAGCCCTCCCATCCTCCCTGGGCTTCTGGCAGCAGGAGTGAAAAGAGAGGAGCAGAGCACTGGGACCCGTTTGACAAAAACCGGCTTCCCACGGGAAAGTCTTTCTCCACGTGCAGACATGCTCCCAGGTGCCTATGGCAAGGGGAAGGAAATGCCATACACTGACCTGGAAGAGACCACAGGGCCCAGGCAAAGTCTGAACCCTTCCCTCATCCCGGCGGTTTTGCCAGCAGGAGTTCAACCCCAACGAACACAGCCCGGAGACCCCTGGGGCAAAAACGGCTTCCGACGAACAATAGGTGCTTCCTGTGGAACACCTATCCCAAGTGGGGGTAGCCAGGTCAACAAAATGCCACACACCCAGGTGTAAGAAACAACATTGCCCAGGCATGGTCTAAGCCCCTCACCTCGTCCCTGTGCTTTGGGGAGCCGGAGGGACAGCCGAGGCCCATGGCCCTGAGACCCCTTTGCAAAAAGCCGGTTTCCCACAGAGACATTTTTCCTGAGGTGCAGACCCTCTCACCAGTGGTTGTGGCAAGGTAAAGCAAATGTCCTCTACTTCTCTGGAAGAAACCACAGTGCCCAGCCATGTTCTATGCCCTCCCATCCTCCCTGGGCTTCTGGCTGCAGGAGTGAAAAGAGAGGAGCAGAGCACTGGGACCCGTTTGACAAAAACCGGCTTCCCAAGGGAAAGTCTTTCTCCACGTGCAGACATGCTCCCAGGTGCCTATGGCAAGGGGAAGGAAATGCCATACACTGACCTGGAAGAGACCACAGGGCCCAGGCACAGACTGAACCCTTCCCTCAACCCGGCGGTTTTGCTAGCAGGAGTTCAACCCCAACGAACACAGCCCGGAGACCCCTGAGGGAAAAACGGCTTCTGACGAACAATAGGCGCTTGCTGTGGAAAACCTATCCCAAGTGGGGGTAGCCAGCTCAACAAAATGCCACACACCCAGGTGTAAGAAAAACATTGCCCAGGCATGGTCTAAGACCCTCACGTCGGCCCTGTGCTTTGGGGAGCCGGAGGGAAAGCCGAGGCCCATGGCCTGAGACCCCTTTGCCAAAAGCCTGCTTCCCACGGAGAAAGTTTTCCTGAGGTGCAGACCCTCTCACAAGTGGTTGTGGCAAGGTAAAGCAAATGCCCTCCACTTCTCTGGAAGAAACCACAGTGCCCAGCCATGTTCTAAGCCCTCCCATCCTCCCTGGGCTTCTGGCAGCAGGAGTGAAAAGAGAGGAGCAGAGCACTGGGACCCGTTTGACAAAACCCGGCTTCCCACGGGAAAGTCTTTCTCCACGTGCAGACATGCTCCCAGGTGCCTGTGGCAAGGGGAAGGAAATGCCATACACTGACCTGGAAGAGACCACAGGGCCCAGGCACAGTCTGAACCCTTCCCTCAACCCGGCGGTTTTGCCAGCAGCAGTTCAACCCCAACGAACACAGCCCGGTGACCCCTGAAGCAAAAACCGCTTCCGACGAACAAGAGGTGCTTGCTGTGCAGAACCTTTTCCAAGTGGGGGTAGCCAGGACAACAAAATGCTACACACCCAGGTGTAAGAAACAACATTGCCCAGGCATGGTTTAAGCCCCTCACCTCGTCCCTGTACTTTGGGGAGCCTGAGGGACAGCCGAGGCCCACGGCCCTGAGACCCCTTTGCAAAAAGCCGGCTTCCCACGGAGAAAGTTTTCCTGTGGTGCAGACCCTCTCACAAGTGGTTGTGGCAAGGTAACGCAAATGCCCTCCACTTCTCTGGAAGAAACCACAGTGCCCAGCCATGTTCTAAGCCCTCCCATCCTCCCTGGGCTTCTGGCAGCAGGAGTGAAAAGAGAGGAGCAGAGCACTGGGACCCGTTTGACAAAAACCGGCTTCCCACGGGAAAGTCTTTCTCCACGTGCAGACATGTTCCCAGGTGCCTGTGGCAAGGGGAAGGAAATGCCATACACTGAATTGGAAGAGACCACAGGGCCCAGGCACAGTCTGAACCCTTCCCTCATCCCGGCGGTTTTGCTAGCAGGAGTTCAACCCCAACGAACACAGCCCGGAGACCCCTGAGGCAAAAACGGCTTACGACGAACAATAGTTGCTTGCTGTGGAACACCTATTCCAAGTGGCGGTAGCCAGGTCAACAAAATGCTACACACCCAGGTGTAAGAAACAACATTGCCCAGGCATGGTCTAAGCCCCTCACCTCGTCCTTGTGCTTTGGGGAGCCGGAGGGACAGCCGAGGCCCACGGCCTGAGACCCCTTTGCAAAAAGCCGGCTTCCCACGGAGACAGTTTTCCTGAGGTGCAGACCCTCTCCCAAGTGGTTGTGGCAAGGTAACGCAAATGCCCTCCACTTCTCTGGAAGAAACCACAGTGCCCAGCCATGTTCTAAGCCCTCCCATCCTCCCTGGGCTTCTGGCAGCAGGAGTGAAAAGAGAGGAGCAGAGCACTGGGACCCGTTTGACAAAAACCGGCTTCCCACGGGAAAGTCTTTCTCCACGTTCAGACATGCTCCCAGGTGCCTGTGGCAAGGGGAAGGAAATGCCATACACTGACCTGGAAGAGACCACAGGGCGCAGGCACAGTCTGAACCCTTCCCTCAACCCGGCGGTTTTGCTAGCAGGAGTTCAACCGCAACGAACACAGCCCGGAGACCCCTGAGGCAAAAACGACTTCTGACGAACAAGAGGTGCTTGCTGTGGAAAACCAATCCCAAGTGGGGTAGCCAGGTCAACAAAATGCCACACACCCAGGTGTAAGAAACAACATTGCCCAGGCATGGTCTAAGCCCCTCACTTCGTCCCTGTGCTTTGGGGAGCCGGAGGGACAGCCGAGGCCCATGGCCCTGAGACCCCTTTGCAAAAAGCCGACTTCCCACAGAGACAGTTTTCCTGAGGTGCAGACCCTCTCACAAGTGGTTGTGGCAAGGTAAAGCAAATGCCCTCCCCTTCTGTGGAAGTAACCACAGTGCCCAGCCATGTTCTAAGCCCTCCCATCCTCCCTGGGCTTCTGGCAGCAGGAGTGAAAAGAGAGGAGCAGAGCACAGGGACCCGTTTGACAAAAACCGGCTTCCCACGGGAAAGTCTTTCTCCACGTGCAGACATGCTCCCAGGTGCCTGTGGCAAGGGGAAGGAAATGCCATACACTGACCTGGAAGAGACCACAAGGCCCAGGCACAGTCTGAACCCTTCCCTCATCCCGGCGGTTTTGCTAGCAGGCGTTCAACCCTAGGAACACAGCCCGGAGACCCCTGAGGCAAAAACGGCTTCCGACGAACAATAGGCGCTTGCTGTGGAAAACTAATCCCAAGTGGGGGTAGCCAGGTCAACAAAATGCCACACACCCAGGTGTAAGAAACAACATTGCCCAGCCATGGTCTACGCCCCTCACACCGTCCCTGTGCTTTGGGGAGCCGGAGGGACAGCCGAGGCCCACGGCCCTGAGACCCCTTTGCAAAATGCCTGCTTCCCACGGAGACAGTTTTCCTGAGGTGCAGACCCTCTCACAAGTGGTTGTGGCAAGGTAAAGCAAATGCCCTCCACTTCTCTGGAAGAAACCACAGTGCCCAGCCATGTTCTAAACCCTCCCATCCTCCCTGGGCTTCTGGCAGCAGGAGTGAAAAGAGAGGAGTAGAGCACTGGGACCCGTTTGACAAAAACCGGCTTCCCACGGGAAAGTCTTTCTCCACGTGCAGACATGCTCCCAGGTGCCTATGGCAAGGGAAGGAAAAGCCATACACTGACCTGGAAGAGACCGCAAGGCCCAGGCACAGTCTTAACCCTTCCCTCATCCCGGCGGTTTTGCCAGCAGGAGTTCAACCCCAACGAACACAGCCCGGAGACCCCTGGGGCAAAAACGGCTTCCGACGAACAATAGGTGCTTCCTGTGGAACACCTATCCCAAGTGGGGGTAGCCAGCTCAACAAAATGCCACACACCCAGGTGTAAGAAACAACATTGCCCAGGCATGGTGTAAGCCCCTCACCTCGTCCCTGTGCTTTGGGGAGCCGGAGGGACAGCCGAGGCCCACGGCCTGAGACCCCTTTGCAAAAAGCCGGCTTCCCACGGAGACAGTTTTCCTGAGGTGCAGACCCTCCTCCAAGTGGTTGTGGCAAGGTAAAGCAAATGCCCTCCACTTCTCTGGAAGAAACCACTGTGCCCAGCCATGTTCTAAGCCCTCCCATCCTCCCTGGGCTTCTGGCAGCAGGAGTGAAAAGAGAGGAGCAGAGCACTGGGACCCGTTTGACAAAAACCGGCTTCCCACGGGAAAGTCTTTCTCCACGTGCAGACATGCTCCCAGGTGCCTGTGGCAAGGGGAAGGAAATGCCATACACTGACCTGGAAGAGACCACAGGGCCCAGGCACAGTCTGAACCCTTCCCTCAACCCGGCGGTTTTGCTAGCAGGAGTTCAACCGCAACGAACACAGCCCGGAGACCCCTGAGGCAAAAACGGCTTCTGACGAACAAGAGGTGCTTGCTGTGGAAAACCAATCCCAAGTGGGGTAGCCAGGTCAACAAAATGCCACACACCCAGGTGTAAGAAACAACATTGCCCAGGCATGGTCTAAGCCCCTCACCTCGTCCCTGTGCTTTGGGGAGCCGGAGGGACAGCCGAGGCCCATGGCCCTGAGACCCCTTTGCAAAAAGCCGACTTCCCACAGAGACAGTTTTCCTGAGGTGCAGACCCTCTCACAAGTGGTTGTGACAAGGTAAAGCAAATGCCCTCCCCTTCTCTGGAAGTAACCACAGTGCCCAGCCATGTTCTAAACCCAACCATCCTCCCTGGGCTTCTGGCAGCAGGAGTGAAAAGAGAGGAGCAGAGCACAGGGACCCGTTTGACAAAAACCGGCTTCCCACGGGAAAGTCTTTCTCCACGTGCAGACATGCTCCCAGGTGCCTGTGGCAAGGGGAAGGAAATGCCATACACTGACCTGGAAGAGACCACAGGGCCCAGGCACAGTCTGAACCCTTCCCTCATCCCAGCGGTTTTGCCAGCAGGAGTTCAACCCCACCGAACACAGCCCGGAGACCCCTGGGGCAAAAACGGCTTCCGACGAACAATAGGTGCTTCCTGTGGAACACCTATCCCAAGTGGGGGTAGCCAGCTCAACAAAATGCCACACACCCAGGTGTAAGAAACAACATTGCCCAGGCATGGTGTAAGCCCCTCACCTCGTCCCTGTGCTTTGGGGAGCCGGAGGGACAGCCGAGGCCCACGGCCTGAGACCCCTTTGCAAAAAGCCGGCTTCCCACGGAGACAGTTTTCCTGAGGTGCAGACCCTCTTCCAAGTGGTTGTGGCAAGGTAAAGCAAATGCCCTCCACTTCTCTGGAAGAAACCACAGTGCCCAGCCATGTTCTAAGCCCTCCCATCCTCCCTGGGCTTCTGGCAGCAGGAGTGAAAAGAGAGGAGCAGAGCACTGGGACCCGTTTGACAAAAACCGGCTTCCCACGGGAAAGTCTTTCTCCACGTGCAGACATGCTCCCAGGTGCCTGTGGCAAGGGGAAGGAAATGCCATACACTGACCTGGAAGAGACCACAGGGCCCAGGCACAGTCTGAACCCTTCCCTCAACCCGGCGGTTTTGCTAGCAGGAGTTCAACCACAACGAACACAGCCCGGAGACCCCTGAGGCAAAAACGGCTTCTGACGAACAAGAGGTGCTTGCTGTGGAAAACCAATCCCAAGTGGGGTAGCCAGGTCAACAAAATGCCACACACCCAGGTGTAAGAAACAACATTGCCCAGGCATGGTCTAAGCCCCTCACCTCGTCCCTGTGCTTTGGGGAGCCGGAGGGACAGCCGAGGCCCATGGCCCTGAGACCCCTTTGCAAAAAGCCGACTTCCCACAGAGACAGTTTTCCTGAGGTGCAGACCCTCTCACAAGTGGTTGTGACAAGGTAAAGCAAATGCCCTCCCCTTCTCTGGAAGTAACCACAGTGCCCAGCCATGTTCTAAACCCAACCATCCTCCCTGGGCTTCTGGCAGCAGGAGTGAAAAGAGAGGAGCAGAGCACAGGGACCCGTTTGACAAAAACCGGCTTCCCACGGGAAAGTCTTTCTCCACGTGCAGACATGCTCCCAGGTGCCTGTGGCAAGGGGAAGGAAATGCCATACACTGACCTGGAAGAGACCACAGGGCCCAGGCACAGTCTGAACCCTTCCCTCATCCAGGCGGTTTTGCTAGCAGGCGTTCAACCCTAGGAACACAGCCCGGAGACCCCTGAGGCAAAAACGGCTTCCGATGAACAATAGGCGCTTGCTGTGGAAAACTAATCCCAAGTGGGGGTAGCCAGGTCAACAAAATGCCACACACCCAGGTGTAAGAAACAACATTGCCCAGCCATGGTCTACGCCCCTCACACCGTCCCTGTGCTTTGGGGAGCCGGAGGGACAGCCGAGGCCCACGGCCCTGAGACCCCTTTGCAAAAAGCCTGCTTCCCACGGAGACAGTTTTCCTGAGGTGCAGACCCTCTCACAAGTGGTTGTGGCAAGGTAAAGCAAATGCCCTCCACTTCTCGGGAAGAAACCACAGTGCCCAGCCATGTTCTAAACCCTCCCATCCTCCCTGGGCTTCTGGCAGCAGGAGTGAAAAGAGAGGAGTAGAGCACTGGGACCCGTTTGACAAAAACCGGCTTCCCACGGGAAAGTCTTTCTCCATGTGCAGACATGCTCCCAGTTGCCTATGGCAAGGGAAGGAAATGCCATACACTGACCTGGAAGAGACCGCAGGGCCCAGGCACAGTCTTAACCCTTCCCTCATCCCAGCGGTTTTGCCAGCAGGAGTTCAACCCCAACGAACACAGCCCGGAGACCCCTGGGGCAAAAACGGCTTCCGACGAACAATAGGTGCTTCCTGTGGAACACCTATCCCAAGTGGGGGTAGCCAGCTCAACAAAATGCCACACACCCAGGTGTAAGAAACAACATTGCCCAGGCATGGTGTAAGCCCCTCACCTCGTCCCAGCGCTTTGGGGAGCTAGAGGGTAATCCGAGGCCCACGGCCCTGAGACCCCTTTGCAAAATGCCGGCTTCCCACGGGGAAAGTTTTCCTGAGGTGCAGACCCTCTCACAAGTGGTTGTGGCAAGGTAACGCAAATGCCCTCCACTTCTCTGGAAGAAACCACAGTGCCCAGCCATGTTCTAAGCCCTCCCATCCTCCCTGGGCTTCTGGCAGCAGGAGTGAAAAGAGAGGAGCAGAGCACTGGGACCCGTTTGACAAAAACCGGCTTCCCACGGGAAAGTCTTTCTCCACGTGCATACATGCTCCCAGGTGCCTGTGGCAAGGGGAAGGAAATGCCATACACTGACCTGGAAGAGACCACAGGGCCCAGGCACAGTCTGAACCCTTCCCTCAACCCGGCGGTTTTGCCAGCAGCACTTCAACCCCAACGAACACAGCCCGGTGACGCCTGAAGCAAAAACCGCTTCCGACGAACAAGAGGTGCTTGCTGTGCAGAACCTTTTCCAAGTGGGGGTAGCCAGGACAACAAAATGCTACACACCCAGGTGTAAGAAACAACATTGCCCAGGCATGGTTTAAGCCCCTCACCTCGTCCCTGTTCTTTGGGGAGCCGGAGGGACAGCCGAGGCCCACGGCCCTGAGACCCCTTTGCAAAAAGCCGGCTTCCCACGGAGAAAGTTTTCCTGTGGTGCAGACCCTCTCACAAGTGGTTGTGGCAAGGTAACGCAAATGCCCTCCACTTCTCTGGAAGAAACCACAGTGCCCAGCCATGTTCTAAGCCCTCCCATTATCCCTGGGCTTCTGGCAGCAGGAGTGAAAAGAGAGGAGCAGAGCACTGGGACCCGTTTGACAAAAACCGGCTTCCCACGGGAAAGTCTTTCTCCACGTGCAGACATGTTCCCAGCTGCCTGTGGCAAGGGGAAGGAAATGCCATACACTGACCTGGAAGAGACCACAGGGCCCAGGCACAGTCTGAACCCTTCCCTCATCCCGGCGGTTTTGCTAGCAGGAGTTCAACCCCAACGAACACAGCCCGGAGACCCCTGAGGCAAAAACGGCTTACGACGAACAATAGTTGCTTGCTGTGGAACACCTATTCCAAGTGGGGGTAGCCAGGTCAACAAAATGCTACACACCCAGGTGTAAGAAACAACATTGCCCAGGCATGGTCTAAGCCCCTCACCTCGTCCTTGTGCTTTGGGGAGCCGGAGGGACAGCCGAGGCCCACGGCCTGAGACCCCTTTGCAAAAAGCCGGCTTCCCACGGAGACAGTTTTCCTGAGGTGCAGACCCTCTCCCAAGTGGTTGTGGCAAGTTAAAGCAAATGCCCTCCACTTCTCTGGAAGAAACCACAGTGCCCAGCCATGTTCTAAGCCCTCCCATCCTCCCTGGGCTTCTGGCAGCAGGAGTGAAAAGAGAGGAGCAGAGCACTGGGACCCGTTTGACAAAAACCGGCTTCCCACGGGAAAGTCTTTCTCCACGTGCAGACATGCTCCCAGGTGCCTGTGGCAAGGGGAAGGAAATGCCATACACTGACCTGGAAGAGACCACAGGGCGCAGGCACAGTCTGAACCCTTCCCTCAACCCGGCGGTTTTGCTAGCAGGAGTTCAACCGCAACGAACACAGCCCGGAGACCCCTGAGGCAAAAACGACTTCTGACGAACAAGAGGTGCTTGCTGTGGAAAACCAATCCCAAGTGGGGTAGCCAGGTCAACAAAATGCCACACACCCAGGTGTAAGAAACAACATTGCCCAGGCATGGTCTAAGCCCCTCACCTCGTCCCTGTGCTTTGGGGAGCCGGAGGGACAGCCGAGGCCCATGGCCCTGAGACCCCTTTGCAAAAAGCCGACTTCCCACAGAGACAGTTTTCCTGAGGTGCAGACCCTCTCACAAGTGGTTGTGGCAAGGTAAAGCAAATGCCCTCCCCTTCTCTGGAAGTAACCACAGTGCCCAGCCATGTTCTAAGCCCTCCCATCCTCCCTGGGCTTCTGGCAGCAGGAGTGAAAAGAGAGGAGCAGAGCACAGGGACCCGTTTGACAAAAACCGGCTTCCCACGGGAAAGTCTTTCTCCACGTGCAGACATGCTCCCAGTTGCCTGTGGCAAGGGGAAGGAAATGCCATACACTGACCTGGAAGAGACCACAGGGCCCAGGCACAGTCTGAACCCTTCCCTCATCCCGGCGGTTTTGCTAGCAGGCGTTCAACCCTAGGAACACAGCCCGGAGACCCCTGAGGCAAAAACGGCTTCTGACGAACAAGAGGTGCTTGCTGTGGAAAACCAATCCCAAGTGGGGTAGCCAGGTCAACAAAATGCCACACACCCAGGTGTAAGAAACAACATTGCCCAGGCATGGTCTAAGCCCCTCACCTCGTCCCTGTGCTTTGGGGAGCCGGAGGGACAGCCAAGGCCCATGGCCCTGAGACCCCTTTGCAAAAAGCCGACTTCCCACAGAGACAGTTTTCCTGAGGTGCAGACCCTCTCACAAGTGGTTGTGACAAGGTAAAGCAAATGCCCTCCCCTTCTCTGGAAGTAACCACAGTGCCCAGCCATGTTCTAAACCCAACCATCCTCCCTGGGCTTCTGGCAGCAGGAGTGAAAAGAGAGGAGCAGAGCACAGGGACCCGTTTGACAAAAACCGGCTTCCCACGGGAAAGTCTTTCTCCACGTGCAGACATGCTCCCAGGTGCCTGTGGCAAGGGGAAGGAAATGCCATACACTGACCTGGAAGAGACCACAGGGCCCAGGCACAGTCTGAACCCTTCCCTCATCCCGGCGGTTTTGCTAGCAGGCGTTCAACCCTAGGAACACAGCCCGGAGACCCCTGAGGCAAAAACGGCTTCCGACGAACAATAGGCGCTTGCTGTGGAAAACTAATCCCAAGTGGGGGTAGCCAGGTCAACAAAATGCCACACACCCAGGTGTAAGAAACAACATTGCCCAGCCATGGTCTACGCCCCTCACACCGTCCCTGTGCTTTGGGGAGCCGGAGGGACAGCCGAGGCCCACGGCCCTGAGACCCCTTTGCAAAAAGCCTGCTTCCCACGGAGACAGTTTTCCTGAGGTGCAGACCCTCTCACAAGTGGTTGTGGCAAGGTAAAGCAAATGCCCTCCACTTCTCGGGAAGAAACCACAGTGCCCAGCCATGTTCTAAACCCTCCCATCCTCCCTGGGCTTCTGGCAGCAGGAGTGAAAAGAGAGGAGTAGAGCACTGGGACCCGTTTGACAAAAACTGGCTTCCCACGGGAAAGTCTTTCTCCACGTGCAGACATGCTCCCAGTTGCCTATGGCAAGGGAAGGAAATGCCATACACTGACCTGGAAGAGACCGCAGGGCCCAGGCACAGTCTTAACCCTTCCCTCATCCCAGCGGTTTTGCCAGCAGGAGTTCAACCCCAACGAACACAGCCCGGAGACCCCTGGGGCAAAAACGGCTTCCGACGAATAATAGGTGCTTCCTGTGGAACACCTATCCCAAGTGGGGGTAGCCAGCTGAACAAAATGCCACACACCCAGGTGTAAGAAACAACATTGCCCAGGCATGGTCTAAGCCCCTCACCTCGTCCCAGCACTTTGGGGAGCTGGAGGGTAATCCGAGGCCCTCGGCCCTGAGACCCCTTTGCAAAATGCCGGCTTCCCACGGGGAAAGTTTTCCTGAGGTGCAGACCCTCTCACAAGTGGTTGTGGCAAGGTAACGCAAATGCCCTCCACTTCTCTGGAAGAAACCACAGTGCCCAGCCACGTTCTAAGCCCTCCCATCCTCCCTGGGCTTCTGGCAGCAGGAGTGAAAAGAGAGGAGCAGAGCACTGGGACCCGTTTGACAAAAACCGGCTTCCCACGGGAAAGTCTTTCTCCACGTGCAGACATGCTCCCAGGTGCCTGTGGCAAGGGGAAGGAAATGCCATACACTGACCTGGAAGAGACCACAGGGCCCAGGCACAGTCTGAACCCTTCCCTCAACCCGGCGGTTTTGCTAGCAGGAGTTCAACCCCAACGAACACAGCCCGGAGACCCCTGAGGCAAAAACGGCTTCTGACGAACAATAGGCGCTTGCTGCGGAAAACCTATCCCAAGTGGGGTAGCCAGGTCAACAAAATGCCACACACCCAGGTGTAAGAAACAACATTGCCCAGGCATGGTCTAAGCCCCTCACCTCGTCCCTGTGCTTTGGGGAGCCGGAGGGACAGCCGAGGCCCACGGTCTGAGACCCCTTTGCAAAAAGCCGGCTTCACACGGAGACAGTTTTCCTGAGGTGCAGACCCTCTCACAAGTGGTTGTGGCAAGGTAAAGCAAATGCCCTCCACTTCTCTGGAAGAAACCACAGTGCCCAGCCATGTTCTAAGCCCTCCCATCCTCCCTGGGCTTCTGGCAGCAGGAGTGAAAAGAGAGGAGTAGAGCACTGGGACCCGTTTGACAAAAACCGGCTTCCCACGGGAAAGTCTTTCTCCACGTGCAGACATGCTCCCAGGTGCCTATGGCAAGGGGACGGAAATGCCATACACTGACCTGGAAGAGACCACAGGGCCCAGGCACAGTCTGAACCCTTCCCTCATCCCGGCGGTTGTGCCAGCAGGAGTTCAACCCCAACGAACACAGCCCGGAGACCCCTGGGGCAAAAACGGCTTCCGACGAACAATAGGTGCTTCCTGTGGAACACCTATCCCAAGTGGGGGTAGCCAGCTCAACAAAATGCCACACACCCAGGTGTAAGAAACAACATTGCCCAGGCATGGTCTAAGCCCCTCACCTCGTCCCTGTGCTTTGCGGAGCCGGAGGGACAGCCGAGGCCCACGGCCTGAGACCCCTTTGCAAAAAGCCGGCTTCCCACGGAGACAGTTTTCCTGAGGTGCAGACCCTCTCCCAAGTGGTTGTGGCAAGTTAAAGCAAATGCCCTCCACTTCTCTGGAAGAAACCACAGTGCCCAGCCATGTTCTAAGCCCTCCCATCCTCCCTGGGCTTCTGGCAGCAGGAGTGAAAAGAGAGGAGCAGAGCACTGGGACCCGTTTGACAAAAACCGGCTTCCCACGGGAAAGTCTTTCTCCACGTGCAGACATGCTCCCAGGTGCCTGTGGCAAGGGGAAGGAAATGCCATACACTGACCTGGAAGAGACCACAGGGCGCAGGCACAGTCTGAACCCTTCCCTCAACCCGGCGGTTTTGCTAGCAGGAGTTCAACCGCAACGAACACAGCCCGGAGACCCCTGAGGCAAAAACGCCTTCTGACGAACAAGAGGTGCTTGCTGTGGAAAACCAATCCCAAGTGGGGTAGCCAGGTCAACAAAATGCCACACACCCAGGTGTAAGAAACAACATTGCCCAGGCATGGTCTAAGCCCCTCACCTCGTCCCAGGGCTTTGGGGAGCTGGAGGGTAATCCGAGGCCCACGGCCCTGAGACCCCTTTGCAAAATGCTGGCTTCCCACGGAGACAGTTTTCCTGAGGTGCAGACCCTCTCACAAGTGGTTGTGGCAAGGTAACGCAAATGCCCTCCACTTCTCTGGAAGAAACCACAGTGCCCAGCCATGTTCTAAGCCTTCCCATCCTCCCTGGGCTTCTGGCAGCAGGAGTGAAAAGAGAGGAGCAGAGCACTGGGACCCGTTTGACAAAAACCGGCTTCCCACGGGAAAGTCTTTCTCCACGTGCAGACATGCTCCCAGGTGCCTGTGGCAAGGGGAAGGAAATGCCATACACTGACCTGGAAGAGACCACAGGGCCCAGGCACAGTCTGAACCCTTCCCTCAACCCGGCGGTTTTGCTAGCAGGAGTTCAAACCCAACGAACACAGCCCGGAGACCCCTGAGGCAAAAACGGCTTCTGACGAACAATAGGCGCTTGCTGTGGAAAACCTATCCCAAGTGGGGTAGCCAGGTCAACAAAATGCCACACACCGAGGTGTAAGAAACAACATTGCCCAGGCATGGTCTAAGCCCCTCACCTCGTCCCTGTGCTTTGGGGAGCCGGAGGGACAGCCGAGGCACACGGCCCTGAGACCCCTTTGCAAAAAGCCGGCTTCCCACGGAGACAGTTTTCCTGAGGTGCAGACCCTCTCCCAAGTAGTTGTGGCAAGGTAAAGCAAATGCCCTCCACTTTTCTGGAAGAAACCACAGTGCCCAGCCATGTTCTAAG